>NW_024425119.1:23908968-24263334 GCF_017311325.1 Ursus maritimus
TGTGTGTGTGTGTGTGTGTGTGTGTGTGTGTGCGTGTGCGTGTAATGTCATTTTCCATAATAATATCTGCCTTTCCAAGGTAGAGAGACAAACCAGGGACCTCCTTTCTTAAAATACCATCTTCAGTGCCTGTCATTTCACCATGACTCTGAGAATAGGTACATGGTGAGCTGCCCAGATTCCCCTGCAGCCTGAGCCTCTCATCCTCTTTGCTGCTGGGAGCATTGCCTGCTGACAACTCACAGCTGACTCTTTCCCCAGGAATTGCCCTCAAAGGGAGCTGCCTTGTTCTCCTATGGCAGCCCATATCCATATGGGGGTACAAATACCCCAAATCCTTGCCTCAACTGAGGAAGGGCCATTCCAGCTCTGGAACTCTGCAAGGGGTCTGCTGAGATCTTGTTGAAGCTGCATCATGATACAAGTCTTCTCCTGTCTCCTCTGAGTGGATGCTGGCTCTTCCCTATTTCCCTCACTCCTTAATAGGTATTCCTGAGAGCTCTCCCCAACTAACTTCCTACATGAAAATCTCTACCTCAGAGCCTGTGTCAATGAAACTCAGCCTACAATAGTGGCCTTCAACAATAATGGGCAGAATCTGGTAGAACTATGCTGCTGGCAAAATTCATGACAGTCTTCTAATCATGTATATAGCTTCCAGGGAAGGGGCATGCTGGGAGTATCTACTCACTAAAGGCTGATTGGAGACTGCATTTATCATAGAGGCAGCCTGGTGGAGGAATTTAACACCAGGGCCATCAACTCAAATGCTCAGGTGGAATCTCACCTCTTTGCCTCTTGATGGTTATATGACCTTGGACAAAGTCCTTAATCTCTGTGTAACTTAGCATCTGTCTTCCTCTGTAAATTGAATATATTACAGTATCCACTATAGTGCCATATAGTACCTACTTAATAAAATTTGTGTTGGGAGGACTAACTGCATCAACATGTGTAAAGAGCTTAAATTAGTCCTGGCACATGGTATACACTCAGTAAAACATAAAACATAGAACATTTGGATAGTCCATGTGTGTATCTGTATTTAGGAACATCCAGATTATCAGAGTAGTTGTACCCATTGCATATTTTTTTAAGTTTTATTTATTTAAGTAATCTCTACACCCAACATAGGGGTCAAACTCACAACCTCAAAATCAAGAGTTGTACACACTTCTGATTGAACCATCCAGGCACCCCTCCCTTGCATATTTTTATCTCCATTCTTTAAGAAAGTTTATTCCCTGAAGACAGAGATAATGTACTTAATGATTAAATAAATACTGATACACCATTCATTCATTCATACACATCTACATATATGTAAATGCACGTGTGTGTACATAGAGTATGAGTATGTGTCAAGCTGCCTCTCTAAAGCTCTATTTGTGGGGCGCCTGGGTGGCGCAGTCGTTAAGCGTCTGCCTTCGGCTCAGGGCGTGATCCTGGCGTTATGGGATCGAGCCCCACATCAGGCTCCTTCCTCTGCTATGAGCCTGCTTCTTCCTCTCCCACTCCCCCTGCTTGTGTTCCCTCTCTCGCTGGCTGTCTCTGTCAAATAAATAAATAAAATCTTTAAAAATAAAAAAATTAAAAAAAATAAAGCTCTATTTGTGCAAGGATACCACATAAAGACAATCAGCAATGTAATGACCCTAGGCAGAGGAGCTAGAAAGGACAGAGGCGTGGAGCTCTCCATTGTGTTCTCCACTGATCTGCACTCTCCCCTTCGGCTCTGATCCCTTACTTTGAGAAGCCTTCTCTAGCAAACAAAGGAATACATAGAGGACAGGACCTAGGTCTTGTCCTGAATAGCTCTGGCTCATATCTAAAGATGTACTATGTACTATGGAGGGGTGTCTGGGTGGCTCAGTCAGTTGAGTATCTGACTCTTGATTGCGGCTCAGGTCATGATCTCAGGTCCTGGGATCAAGCCCCGAGTTGGTCTCTGTGCTCAGTGGGGAGTCTGCTTGAGGATTTCTCTCTTTTTCTTTCTGCCCCTCCCCTCTGCTCACATTTTCTCTCTCTCTTTCTCTCTCTCAAATAAATAAATAAATAAATCTTTAAAAAGAAAAAAAAGATGTATTATGGAGACAAAGTGTTATTCTGCATATTTGGTGCTTGCAATTGTAATGATTGGTAAGATAGTAATTCTGATATGTTATATTCACGAAAAGATTGAAACTGATTGAAGGCAGGACTGTAGAGACTCCAAGGGGAATCTGAGCTTACAGTAGTGCTATAGAATGTGAAAGGGAAACTTGGCCCCAGCTCTTGAAAAAATGATTGGATGCTTGCCAAGCATTTTTGCATTGCATACTTCTAGACTACATGTGCATAGAAAGCAGAAGGGGATGATAAAATGCCAGTCATTGTTCACTTCAAACAATTCAGAATCCATCCCAAGGCAAGCTGAACACTGGCCTGGGAAATAGCAACGGCATGAGCATTGTTACCAAATACAAGGAACAATAACAATAATGAACATTAGAGGAGTGCTTTACAGATTACAAAGTATTTTCAAACACAGCATTTTCCATCTTCATAATGCAAAACCACCAGAGGAGTAGACATGTTGCTATTGTTGATATTACCACTATTTGCAAAAGAGAGGACTTAGATTGGTTCAGAGAACTTCTCCAGGTCACACACCTGAGCCAGGACTCACGTGCAGTGGTCACTCCAAGCCCTGAGCACATTTCCCTACCCAAAGATGCTCATCTCCAATAGTATCTAAGTTTAATGCTCTCTGCTGAGCTATGTCATCATAGATCATTGAGTATGTAATATAAGGAGTGAAGTCAGAAACATGAACCACTAATTCACACAGATATATTATTTCTCCCACCCAGAACAAGCCCACTCACTCAGTATCAGAGATTTTTTATGGGTGTGCGTGAAAGACCAAATCTGAGATTCTTTAAAAACTACCTGATTTAACTCACTAAACTAGAAGGCATTTTAGTGTGCAGCTATAGAACGTTCATGCTCTAGGTATATACTTAATAAATTCAGCCTCTCTCTCCAACTCTGAGCCCAAGTTCCTTTCTCAAGAACTTCCTAAGATGTACACAAACCTCTTAGGATATGATGGTGAAGGAATTTGGAGTAAGGGGTAGGGCAACTGAATAGTGATCCCCTTAGAACTCTGAGCAGGAAACAAGAATTATATCACCTGTAACTGTCATCATGAATTCAATCTCCTTGTGTCCCTCCCTATCCCATGAACATTCACTCTTTTTACTGCCTGACCTAAGCATGAATCTACCTGAAGAAGCAGCTGTGACAGCAATTTTCAAGTATGATTTTTTAATGTAAATCATAAATGTACAAGCTGCTGAAAAAAATGAAAGAAAATCTAGAAAGGCTTGTTATGCTTACCTAAATGCTGCATTCAAGTGTGTGAGCCTAAACCAAAGAAAAATTACGGCTATCATATTCCATGAGGGAAATGTGGGTTAAATATTGTTTGTTTGTTTAATATTCTACTTAGTTTTCTTGATCCTGTAAAGCCATTTTCATTTCTTAAACTTATTACTAAAGCCCACAGGGAGGATCAAACCTGAATTTGTTAATAGGATGTACTCAAAGCTTAAATGTGTGATATATGATTTGGGGAAGCATATATTTGGTTGTTGCTATGTGGATCTCACATTTATTCCAGTTTGATTTGTGAGAAGCTATTCTTAAGTTGTTCCACTTATTAGCTATTCTGATCTCTAGGGTGTCCATTTATGGCATGCCAGAGGGGAACATAATATTAGGAGCAGATTTTTCTTAAAGCAAAGTGGGAAATCTGCATGAACTTTTTAAAAAGAACTTTGAATGCACTCCAATCTGGAACACATAATTATTTCATGCTGACTAAAATCAAGAAGTAAATATGTGACTATCCTCACAGATGTAATTACAAATTACAACCTGTGCTTCATCACTGCCATCTACTCAAAGATACTCTTTGTTGAATTTCTTAAAATGATGACTCTTTATTTCTGTAATTTAATGGGATCTTAAGAATAATGTAACACTATGTCATTTCTAGGCAATATATGGTGCCTGGTGACACTTGTTGGAACTTGAGGAATATTTCTAATAATGTTAAAATATATTCACAAGCACACACAAAAATTTCTTTTATCTTCTTTTTCTATTTATTTAATATTCTTTTTAAAAACAGGAGAATAGGAATAATCTGCACTAACTCCTGAATTCCTTTTTTGGAAATGTTACTGAAACTCATCATTTTATGAATACAGTTTGAATTATTTTTACATATATGTGTGATAACTTATGTTTGTCAGAAAGAAGTTCATTTGACACTTTCCTGTCCGTTAACTCTGCCTCTGAGATACTGCCTCAGATTTTCCCTGTGTATCTGGCATCCTTCCATCTAGAAAAAAATGTCATATCATTTGTAAATTTGAAGTTTTCACTCATCTATAAAAATTTTAAATAAAACCAATTCTAGTACTAATCCCAGGTAATCCCACTATTTGCACTTCTATATTATTTAGAAAATACTTATTTATTCTTCTTTCGTTTGAGGTCTCCAAGCTAGTCATTTAACAATGTCAGAATTTATTCTTCAATCCCCTGATAACTTTTTAAGAATCTTCCTCAAAATCTTGCTCTGACCAAATTATCCTTAGAGGAAAATAAACCTTTCCCCCAATAAATTATGTTTCTTGGGCATTTAATGAGTCTCCATTTAATCTTGGTTTCCAGTAGCTTTCCAGATATAGAAATGAAGCACTCTAGGATATAGTTTCCATTTCTGTGGCCCTTCCATTGGATGTAAGCCATTATGGAAGTCTATCGAGAATGTTCTAGCATAGCACTACAACTGCTGTACAACCTTTTCTCCTTATCCTTTAATAACCAAATCAAATTTTATCTCCTCTGTGACATTTTCTATGACTTCCTTTATTCCCATCATCCTGCTTGCATGAACAAAACCAAGTATATTTGGGAATCAGTAACTAGGAATGCTTTTCTTCAAAGTCCAGAGGAATAGAAAACTGATTGGTTGAGTTCAAAGAGACATTTTAAGGTGAAATGGTAGAACAGTAGGAGAGTTCTTGTTAAACAGCCTTGACCATCTTATTGCACAGTAATTCAAAAGTTCAAAAAATTCAAAAAAAATTCAACAGTAGCTTTAGATCTAGTGTGGACCCAGCTAAATGACTACAAATTTAATTACTTTTATAGATATTGGGCTATTCATATATTCTTTTTTTATTATAATAATATTTTTTTATTATATTATGTTAGTCACCATACAGTACATCCCTGGTTTTTGATGTAAAGTTCGATGATTCATTAGTTGTGTGTAACACCCAGTGCACCATGCAATACGGGCTATTCATATATTCTATTTCTTCTTCAGTGAGCTTTGGTAATTTGGGTCTCTTTAAAGAGTTTGTCAATTTCATATAAATTGTTCATAGTATACCTTTATTATCCTTTAAATGCTGGTGCTAATGAAACCAAATTAAGGATAGACTTGATTGAATGTGTAAAATATGTAATCTAATTTGTTGGATCTATAGTGATTTTCCCTTTTTCATTTGTAATAGTGGTTATCAGTGTTTTCTCCCCCCCTCTTTTTTTTCCTGCTCAGTCTGGATAAAGTTTTATCAGTATTATCAGTCTTTCAAAAGAAACAGTTTTTAATTTCACTGATTTTTCTCTATTGTTTTTCTGTTTACTCTTTCAGTCATTTCTGCTCTTGCCTTCATTATTTCCTTCCTCCTGCTTATCTTGAGCTAAATTTGCTCTTCTTTTTCAGGTTTTTTAAGATCATTGATTTGAGACCTTTCTTCTTGTCTAATGTAAGCATTTAATGTTATAAATTTATCTCTAAGCATTGCTTTGGCTTCATCCAACAAATCTTTATGTTGTATGTTCATTTTCATTCAGTTCAAAATATTTTCCAAATTTTCTTGTGATTTATTCTATCACCCATGGATTATTTAGAATGTGTTGTTTAAATTCCAAACATGTCGGGATTTTCCAGATAATTTTTTACTGATTTGTTGTTCCATTCCCACTCTCCATCTGGTCCTGAGTTTGAAGCTGTAACTTTGATCTCGCTGCCTGGGCTATGATGATGGGTCACTACTAGGATTTGATCCCTGAAATGTCCCCTCCAGCTTCATGCCCTATGCTCTTGCCCTTTGGTAGTCCTCATGGGACTCATCTGTGTATCTGACTCTCTATCTTCTACCTGATGTGTTAGAGGGATCACAAACAACAGAAAATCTGATAGGAAATCAAATACAGATCAATTAAAAATCTACCAAAGTGCATTAAAGTTTTGACAGAATTTAGATCAATAATACAGAGAGAGTGAACTCCAGAAGCAGTAATTGAGGAATAGGGCACTGAATATGTATAATGGGGTTTTACTCAAACTTGGGAATTAACAGGATTGATAAGATCAAGGTATAGAGGACTTTCAATTGTTAGTAAGACCCTTCTTTGAAATAACCCCACAATTCTTTCCAAATGACCTTTCCATTTATTTCCATTGGATTCTCAGTGCAGATATCAAATGATTATGTGAATTAAATATTCTATTTGATACCAGAGTCACAACAGAGAATATTTTCAGATTCAGCAAAGGTGCAACCACTATTCTTCACCAATGACTATAATTACACCTGTCACTGGCAATTCCTCTAATATTGGTTATAATATAGACCAATCTATTTCCCAACATGTCAAAACTTAAATTCATATCATTAATGTTTCAGATGTGAGAATTATGAGAATTTTGTTTTTTTATTAAAAGTGTCCTTATTTTTAAACATATATACTGAAATATGTGTAGATAAAATATTTTTATAAAAATCTGAATGTAATTACTTCTTTATTGAAAAAGAATACACTAGAAAAAAAATTCAACTAATCTCAAATGAAGAGTATGGGAAGAAAAACAGCTGAAATATATAGGATCTAATGTCTATATCTCGTCCATATAAAGTCTTTAAACTGACATCTCACATAAAGATGTACAAACAAACCAATTCATAAACACCTGTCTTAATTTGAAGATGGTCATGATTGATATTCATGGAACCCAGGCCCTATAAAATATATCCTCTTTATGGCATGGAACAAATTACCAACAATCAAGGGAGATGCTTAAAGAGGCAATTAAAACATGAGGATGTTACTTAATCTGATTACAGGCAAAGCTGGGGCTTACCTTAGGTTGGCCCCCTCTGTGCTTCCTAACTCACAATTCCCCTTCCAAGATAGCCTGAAAGAAGAGAAAATAGAACAGTTCTGACTAATAAATCAGGTTATATCTATATGTACAAACAAAAAGTGTAGCCTCTGAGCTGAATTTGTCTCTCCCCACTCAGAAAGAACAGGATCCTTACTCATTTGTGAAAGTAATATTTATTTTTAATACTGTGCATTTATTTATATAGATATAGTACTAACTGCATTTATAGGGTTTAAATTAGCATAGTTCATGTCTGCAAATTTGATGAAAAGTACAACAAGGATGCCAGGTATATTCATCAATACTTTTATGGTAATTGATTTTTTTTAAATCAGCAAATTAATTTGTGATGCTGCTGAAGGCGACCAATCAATTTCCCCATTATTTTAAGTTATTTGTCATTTTGGGGAATGAAAAATAATTTTCTTGTAAAAAATTAAAGCATACAATTTGCTTTTTTGGATTCATGTGACACTGTCTGGTATCACTAATTGAAAGAGGATTGATTAAAATTTCCTAAAAGATTTTAAAAGTGTTTTATAATCATAAATATATCCTACACATAAAATCAGATTCCAATCTATAATCAACATGACTTAGGAAACTTGATTGAACCTGAAAAAAAGAAAAGGCAAGCAAAAGGGAAAAAGTAAGGCTAGAGGGGGAGGTTTTAACTCTTAGAAAAGATAAAAACCAGTCCAATAATCCAAACTTGTGGTTATTTATTATAAACGTAGCAGAGACATTGAATTAAAAAAAAATCTTGCCTGACTGGCCATCTGTCCACACTTTGGTACTACTGCTGCTCTGAGGAAAAATAAATACATCCTGGGTTGAACCCAGGAAAACAGGATTTACTATTATTAACATTCTCACCATTGTGCCCAAGTCAACCTTTCTGCAGTCTAGAAAAATATGATAAATAAAATTCAGATGATAGAGTGTGAATTGATCAGAAGCTTTGATCTCATATTTATCATTTTGGAGTTTTCAGTTGTTTTGTTTTGTTTGGTCCCATTCTGCAATTCTTAACAGCTAGAATTCCATTTCAATCTCAATAGGAATTAAAGAATACTGAATACTATACCGTCCCAGCTTTTAAAATGTAGCTGAAATATCACTTAGAACAATGGCTGGGGAAGAAAACAACAATAAACTGTTTTGTTTGACAGTGACTGACAATGATATTATTGCCCACACATGTCTGCACATTGAGGAATAGGGCACTGAATATGTATAATGGGGTTTTACTCAAACTTGGGAATTAACAGGATAACTAATAACTACTGTTGTACATTTTGCAGCTCTTTCCCCTCAAGTATAAACTAGGTATGGAATTAGTTGATCAACTCATTACCATGGATGGTGAAGAATCTGGCAAAGTGACCTAAATGTAGATTGTAGGTAAAACTGTATTGTTATCTATTGCTGTAACTGATGCCAATGCTCTGTCCTCATTAGGAAGAATAACCTTGGGGAAGGGGCTCAATGCCCCCAGAGATCCTCGTTCCCATGGGTTCTACTCTCACTTTTTACCAGCCTTAGCTCCACAGACTCTCTTGAGGTTCTGAACTCAGGTTCTGCTGTCTACTTGCACAGCAATCTAATGATACCACCACTGGGTCCCAATTATTTGTCTCTGGGATACTTACTTCTGACGTCTAAGGATTCACTAATTTCTCTCTTTATCTAAAATAAGTTTGGAAAAGGTTTTGTTTCAGCTTAAAAAAATACTTAACCCAGGGGCGCCTGGGTGGCTCAGTCGTTAAGCGTCTGCCTTGGGCTCAGGGCGTGATCCCAGAGTCCTGGGATCGAGCCCCACGTCGGGCTCCTTCACTGGGAGCCTGCTTCTTCCTCTCCCACTCCCCCTGCCTGTGTTGTGTCTCTCTCTGTCAAATAAGTAAATAAAATCTTTAGGAAAAAAAATACTTAACCCAGAAAAATAGGAGGAAAACAATGAATTTAAAAACAAAACTTCAAATTCTCATTCTACCTTTAACTCCCTATGAACCTTGAGTAAGTTACCTCACTTTTAATTATTCATTCAACCAACATTTGCTGAGGAACTACTATGTCAAACATGGTTAGGGATCAGGTATGCAAAGAAAAACAGGAAATAATTCTTGTTCTGCAAGAGCTCACAGTGGAAAAGAGAAGATGGGCATATATACCAATGTTCACAAAGCTGGGTGACACAAATCATGATACAAGAAAATTAAGCGGTTCTTAGGGGGTCATCTCACCGATACTGGGAAGGTCAGGGTGGGCTTCTAGAAGAGTCTGAGGTGAGGTCTGAAGGATGAGCAGGAGACAACCAGTCCAAGAAAGAAGGAGGGGAGAAGGGGAATGCAAAAGGAGGAAAGAGTGCAATGTTAATGGCCCTAAAAAGAAGAAAATATCCTAGCATGCTCTTTGAGCCACCATGAAAGATTTTCACGATAATATAAATATCATTAATTAGCTTTTAAAGCCAAACTGTAGGTAAAAGTATTGTCAATGGTTTCAGCATAGAATAGTTAATAACATTAAATGTCAACATTATTTAAACATATAAAAGAAAATTAACTTATGACCTAGTAATTCCACTCCTAGGTACTTACATAAGACAAATGAAAACCAATCTCCAGCAGAAAATTAGCAACTTTATTCATATTAGCTCAAACTGGAAATAACTCAAATGCCTATTAACAGTGAAATGGACAAATTGTTTAAATTCACACAATGCAATACTATTCAGTGATAAGAAGAAATAAACCATTGATACAGGCAACGGCATGGATGAATCTCAGACGCTACACTGACAGAGTCAGACGCACACACAAAAGACAACACTGTGATTACATTTATGTGAAATTCTCGAAGAAAATCTACTCTGGATAAGTTTTTGCCTCTTGAAGGGGCAAGTGACTGATGAGGAAGGAGCACAGGGGAAATTTCTGGAGTGTTGAAAAATAGAGATGTGGGTCACACCGGTGTATGCACTGATTAAAATTCATTGAATTGCAGTTTCCCTTTCTGTGAGGGGGCGGCAACAGAATGAGAGGAGCCTGTGCTCACTTCATCCCACAAATGTGATCAATGACAGTCAGATCATCCTGGGTGCCCCAGAAGTTGACAGGAGACTGGCAGAACAGGCTCCACAACTGAAGGTTGTGAGGAGGTCACACTGGGGGGGGGTGAGAATTGCAGAGATATGGTTTGGGAGAGAGACAGATCGTGGCCCCTGTGGGGGGAAGGAGCCAAGGTCACAGAGGGGGGCAAGGGATGAACTGGCACATGGAGGAGTGTGTGGGAAAGACAGGTCCCCATAGCAATTGGTTTGGAAAGCAAAAGGGGCCGAATTTCGTGACTTCTTGCAAGGAGCTAAGGGGGCTTAAGGCCTGGTGTTTTAAAGGTCGGCAGGTTGGCTGAGATAGAGCTCTGAGAGCATTACACTGCTCTTGGAGAGAAGGTAGGGCAAACAGCCCATGGACATACAGGGTGAAAACAGCAATCTGAAGAGTGCCGAGGGCACACAGTGGGGTTATTTCACTAATCTCAGAGCATATCCCAGAGAGGCAACATTCACTGACAGACCTCTCTGGGAACAAAAGAATTGGAAGGCACCATTTCCCTCGCCTGCCCTCAGCATAAGCACAGAGCCACCTGTGGCAAACAGCTCGGCGCTGACACTCGCTACCTAACTTGCTTATACCACCCCCGCCCCCAGCTCCAGCAAAACTGCCCTTCCCAGTCACACTTGTCTCAGTCCAATCATGGTGAGTGCCCACCTTCAAAAGACCAGTCCAGACCCCTGCCAACACTGCATCTCCAGACCCAGGAGTTTTGCAGGGCCTCGGTTCCAGCAGCAGTGACAATGGGTCTCATTTCACAAGCAGACCAGAGCACACCTAGTTAAACATGTCACATTCAGGTCAGACTAAACACTGCCCACAGCAGGCAAAGAGAGTCTCTGCAGATGACTGGCCTAAAGGATAAAGTGGCCAGGATGAAACAGCAGAGCACACACAGCACACATTGAAAACACTCCCTGAAGTGCTAGGCCCTGGGGAACAGGGAACATTACAGGACCTCTCATTCATAAAGGCTTACCCTTAAGAACAGGAGATGTAGTTTACTTTCCTAACATATAGAAACAGGCACAGGGACTTAGACAAAATGAGAAAACAGAGAAATTTGTCCCAAATGAAAAAACAGGGCAAGGCCACAGCCAGAGATCTAAGCAAAACAGGAACATGCCTGATGGACTATTTAAAGCAATGATCATAAGGATACTCACTGGACTTGAGAAAAGAGTGAAAGATATCAGTGAGACCCTTATTACAGAGATTAAAAAAAAAAAAAGAACCAATCAGAGATGAAGAGTGCAATACACGAGATTAGAAGCACATTTGATGCAATGAAGAGCAGGCTGGAAGAAGCAGAGGAACGATTTAATGACCTAGAAGACAGAGTAATGGAAAGTAATCAAGGTGAATAAAAGAAAGAAAAATGAATTATACAAAATGAGAATAGACTTAGGGAACTCGGTGACTCCACCAAATGTAATACATTAATATCATAGAAGTCTCAGAAGAAGGAGAGAGAAAGGGGAGCAGAAAATTTACTTGAAGAAATAATAGCTAAAAACTTCCCTAATCTGGGAACAGAAACAGATATCCAGATCCAGTAGGCATAGAACCCTCAACAAAATCAATGAAAGCAGAACCACACCAAGACATATTACAATCAAAATGGCAAAATATAGTGATAAAGAAAAACTTTTAAAGGCAGTAAGACAGAGGAAGACAGTTACAGACAAGGGAAACCCCATAAGATTATCAGGGGATTTTTTTTGGCAGAAACACTGCAAGCCAGAAAGGAGTGGCATGATATTCAATGTGCTGAACAGGAAAAATCTGCAGCCAAGAGTACTCTATCCAGCAAGACTATCATTCAGAATAGGAGAGATATAGAGTTTCCCAGACAAACAAAACCTAACAGAGTTCATGACCACTAAACCAGCCCTGCAAGAAATATTAAAGGGGACTCTGAGTGGAAAGGAAAGACCAAAAGTGATAGCATGAAGGTAGGAAACATAAAAGTAGTACAAATGAGTGCTTTTGTAAAATATCAGTGAAGGAACTAAGAAAATAATAGGATGTAAAATATGAACCCATATACCTAATACGTGGGGGGAAAAGAATAAGAATGGTCTTGAACTTAAGTGATCATCTGCTTAATATAGACTGCTATATGCAGAAGATGTTATATACAAACCTAATGGTAACCACAATCAAAAACCACTAATAAATATGCAAAAAATAAAGAGAAAGGAATCCAAGTATATCTCTAAAGAAAAACAGCAAACCATGAAAGAGAGAAAGATAAGAAAGGATCAGAGAAAAACTACAGAGACCAGAGACAACCACAAAACAGGTAATAAAATGGCAATAAATACATAGTTAACAAATAATTACTTTGAATGTAAATGAACTAAATGCTCCAATCAAAAGACATAAGGTGATAGAATGGAAAAAAAAAACAAGACCCATCTATATACTGCCTACAAGATACTCATTTTAGACCAAAAGACATCTGCAGATTGAAAGTGAGGGAATAGAGAAACACTTATCATACAAATGGATGTCAAAAGAAGCCAGAGTAGCAATACTTACATTGGACAAAATATAAGACTGTAACAAGAGACGAAGAAGGGCACTATATAATCATAAAGGGGACAATCCAACAAGAAGATATAACAACTGTAAATATTTATGCACCCAATATGGGAGCACCAAATACATAAGACAGTTAATAACAAACATAAAGGAACTAATCAATAATAATAGAATAATAGGAAGGGGACTTTAACACCCCATGTATGTCAATGGTTAGGTCATCCAAACAAAAAACCAACAAGGAAACAGTGGCTTTGAGTAACACACTGGACCAGATAGATCTAACAGATATATTCAGAACATTCCATCCTAAAACAGCAGAATACACATTCTTTTCAAGTGCACATGGGACATTCTCCAGAATATATCACATATTAGGCCACAAAACAAGCCTCAACAAGTTCAAGAAGATTGAAGTCATACCATGAATCTTTTCTGACCAAAACACTTGAAACTAGAAGTCAACCACAAGAAAGAATCTGGAAAGACCACAAATACATGGAGGTTAAATAGCATGCTACTAAACAATGAATGGGTCAGCCAGGAAATAAAAGAAGAAATTTTAAAAATACATGGAAACAAATGAAAATGAAAACACAATGGTCCAAAACATTTAGGATGCAGCAAAAGCAGTTCTAGAAGGGAAGTTTATGGCAATACAGGCCTACCTCAAGAAGCAAGAAAAATCTCAAATAAACAATCTAAACTTACATCTAAAGGAACTAGAAAAAGAACAACAAACGAGTCTAAAGTCAGAAGAAGGAAGAAAATAATAAAGATTAGAGAAGAAATAAATGATATAGAAATTAAAAAAACAGATCAACGAAACCAGGAACTGGTTCTCTGAAAAGATCAATAAAATTGATAAACCTCTAGCCAGACTTACCATATAAACAAAATTGGAAAGGAGAAATAATAACACCACAGAAATATAATTATAAGAAATATTATGAAAAACTATATGCCAACAAATTGAACAACCTAGAAGAAATGGATAAATTCCTAGAAACATATAACCTATCAAGACTGAAACAAGAAGAAATAGAAAATTTGAGCAGACTGATTACCAGCAAAGAAATTGATTCGGTAATCAAAAAAGTCACAACAAAAGTCCAGGACCAGCTGGCTTCACAGGCAAATTCTACAAAACATTTAAAGAAGAGTTAATACTTATTCTTCTTGAACTATTCTAAAATACAGAAAAGAAAGGAAAACATCCAAATTCATTCTATGAGGCCAGGATTACCCTGATACCAAAACCAGATAAAGATAGCACAAAAAAGAGAACTATAGCCAATATTTCTGATGAACACAGATGCAAAAATCCTCAACAATATACTAGCAAACCAAATCCAATAATACATTTAAAGAATCACCACAATCAAGTAGGATTTATCCCTGGGATGAAAGGGCGGTTTGATATTTGCAAATCAATCAATGTGATACCTCACATCAATAAGAAAAAGGATAAGAACCATATGATCATTTCAATTGACACAGAAAAAGCATTTGACAAAGTACAACATCCATTCATGATAAAAACCCTCAACAAAGTAGGTTTGGAGGAATATACCTCAATATAGTAAAGGCCATATATGAAAAAAATCACAGCTAACACCATCCTTAAAGGGATAAAATTGAAAACTTTTCCCCTAAGGTTAGGAACAAGACAAAGATGTCCACTGTCACCACTTTTTTCAACATAGTACTGGAAGTCCTAGCCACAGCATTCAGGTAACAATAAACAAAAAAAGTAAAAGGCATCCAAATTGGCAAGGAAGAAGTAAAACTTTCACTATTTGCAGATGACATGATACTCTATATAGAAAACCTGAAAGAACTCCACCAATAAAAACTGTTAGAACTGATAAATGACTTTAGTGAGGGAATAGAGAAAGGATACAAAATCAAAGTGCAGGTATCTGTTGCATCTCTATACACTAATAGTGGAGAGGCAGGAAGAGAAATTAAGAAAATGATCCCATTTGCAATTATACCAAAAATAATCAGATACCTAGGAATAAACCTAAACCAAAGAAATGAAAGACTCATACTCTGAAAACTGTAAAACATTGATAAAAGAAATTGAAGATGACACAAAGAAATGGAAAATGTTCCATGCTTATGGATTGGAAGAACAACGTTGTTAAAATGTCTATATAACCCAAAGCAATCTACACATTTAATACAATCCCTATCAAAATACCAACAGCGTTTTTCACAGGACTAGAACAAACTATCTTAAAATTTATACGGAACCACAAAAGACTCTGAATAGCTAGAGCAACCTTGAAAAAGAAAGGCAAAGCTGGAGGCATCACAATTCTGGATGTCAAGTTATATTACAAAGATGTGGTCATCAAAACATAATGGTACTGGTATGAAAATAAACACATAGATCAATAGAACAGAATAGAAAACCCAGAAATAAACCCACAACAATATGGTCAATTGATCTCTGACAAAAAAGGAAAGCATATCCAACAGGAAAAAAGGCAGTCTCTTCAACAAATGGTGTTGGGAAAACTGGACAGCAACATGCAGAAGAAAGAAACTAGACATTTCTTACATCATACACAAAAATAAACTCAAAATGGATTAAAGACCTAAATGTGAGACCTGAAACCATCAAATCCTAGAGGACAGCACAGGCAGTATCTTCTCTGACATGGTACATAGCAACTTTTTTCTAGATAGGTCCCAAGGCAAGGAAAACAAGAGCGAAAATAAACTATTGGGACTACATCAAAATAAAAAGTTCTTGCATGGCAAATGAAACAATCAATAGAACTAAAAGGCAACTTACGGAATAGGAGAAGATATTTGCAAATGACATATCCAATAAAGGGTTAGTATCCAAAATATATAAAGAACTTATAAAACTCAATACAAAAAAATAATGATAATAATCCAATTTAAAAATGGGCAGAAGACATCAACAAATGGTTCTCCAAAAAACACACCCAGATGGCCAACAGACACATGAAAAGATGCTCATGATCACTTACCATTAGGGAAATCTATAATGCCAAGTCAAAACTATAACGACATATCACCTCACACCTGTCAGAATGGCTAAAACCTAGAATACAAGAAACAATAGGTGTTGGCAAGGATGTGGAGCGAAAGGAACCCTCGTGCACTATTGGTGGGAATACAAACTGGTGCAGCCATTGTGGAAAACAGCATTGAGATTCCTCAGAAAGTTAAAAATAGAACTACTCTAAGATCCAGCAATCGCATTATTGGGTATTTACCCAAAGGATACCAAAACACTAATTTAAAGAGATACATGCACCCGGATGTTTATAGCAACATTATTTACAATAGTCAAGATATGGAAGCAGATTACATGTCCCTCGACTGATGAATGTATAAAGAAGTGGTATATACATACAATAGAATATTAATCAGCCATAAAGAATGAAATCTTTCCACTTGTGAGGATGTGGCTGGAGCTAGAGAAATAAGTCAGTCAGAGAAAGATGAATACCATATGATTTCACTCACATGTGGAATTTAAGAAACAAAACAAATGAGCATAGGGGGAATAAAAAAGAGAGAGAGAGAGAAAGACAAACCAAGAAACAGACTCTTAATTACAGAGAACAAACTACTGGTTACCAGAAGGGAGGTGGGTAGGGGGGATGGGTGAAATAGGTGAAGGGAATTAAGAAGGGCATTTGTTGTGATGAGACAGGTGATATATGGAATTGTTGAATCACTATATTGTAAACCTGAAACTAATATAAGACTATGTTACTAAATGGAATTAAAATAAAAACTTTAAAAAAAATGAAAAACAAAAACTCATTGAATTGCACAGATTTGTGGCTTTCATTCTACATTTTTTATCTAAAAATTGAAAACAAGAATAAACTTTAATTAGTAGTATGCTTTCTTTTCTTCAGCAGTATAAGTTAGCTATTCTGAGACTACTTCCTATGTTCTAGGCTTGAGCAAAATTCTAGGGTTTCGAAAATAATAGGAGCCAGATTTCTCACTGTCAAGAATTGGGTAACAAATACAGAAACAAAGAAAACTAAAACTATGTTGTCCAATATGGTAGGTATTAGTCACATGTGGCTTTTGAACCCTTAAAATATGGCTAGCCCAAATTAAGGCTGTGCTGTCAATGTCAAATACACACTAGATTAGGAAGTCTTAGTACAAGAAATGTAAAATATCTTATTAATAACTTTTTATGTTGATTATATGTTGATATGGTAAAATTTGTTGATATATTGAGTTAAATAGTACACTGTTAAAATCAATTGTTTCTTTTTCCTTTTATAACATAGCAACTAGAAAGTTTATGGTTACGTATGTTGCTCATATTTGTATCCACTGGACAGTGCTGAAATATATTGTAGCTTGTGGTGTTGGACTGGAATTGGAGCTATCACATTCTAATATGTGAACTCAGAGTTCTATCTGTCTATTCTTTTCTTCTCTGAAAGGGCCAGGAAACAATGATATACCAGTAGCAATAAGCATACCTAGCCCCCAATCTTTGTACCATTCTCCATTAAAAGGAAATAGAGTTGCTTGGAGAAATGGCTAATTTCAGGGTTGGGGCAGAGAAAGTACAGGATGAGCCTGGAACACCTTATTTCACAAGAAAGTAAAGGATTGCTATAAAAATGATGGGCTATATCAAAACGACACGAAAGAATCACTAGCCAAAACTAGGATAATTTGAACATCAATATAAATGATGATAGCAATGGATTATAACCTATTGAATAAGAATCCATGAGTCTGTATCCATTATAAATACACAAATACATATATACATACATACTTCCTTATAGTAGAATGCCAACTAATAAATATAGAAAAAATACGATGGAGGTAGAAAATTATCAATGGATAATAAAACCAGTGGGTAAAAGTTTGATGAGAAACAACATTATTTACAGTTTCAAAGTATCTCCCCATATATTAATTATAAAGGGGAAGATCTCTTTAGTTTAGAAGAGTAATTTAATAACTTCGCAATTGAAAAAAAATTATCACAATAAACTCAAAACTAATTATGTAATCTTGCTGCCTTGGTGTTTTTAAATAGCCCTGAGAGGATTCGACCTTCCCTTCCTACTCCCATAGGATCTTGGCTGGCACACCATGATGGACAGTTGTATCACTCTCTCACAAGTCCATCTGCTCCATTGTTGGAGACAGCTCTCTTTTATATAATGCTGAAAACTGGACTTTAACTTCTACTATCTTTTAAAGTCTGTCCTCCAGATCCACAGAGCAACCCTTCAAGTATCAGAAGACATTTTTGATTTGCCACTTCTGCCTCACCTTCCCTAAGCTAAACATCTTCAGTTTATGCTATTTGTCCATTCAAAATGATGATATTTCTTAAAAGTCATGTAACATTTTAAACTTTTTTTCAGTGCTTTGTACACATAATCTCATGTTACCTTTATAATACATCTCTGAATGATGTTCAACAGGTATTTCGCACATGAGAAAACCAGCTTGTCCAAAGATTATACCACTGTTTTATGCCAGAATATAGACTAGAAGCTTGATCTCTTCACTTTCTTCCTATCTCTGAATTTAAATGAGCATTTACATAGACTGAACACTCACTAACCACAGCAAATATTTAGGACAAAAAAATTTTGAAGCCATTTTACTAATATTAAGAAAATAATTAGGAAGATACATTTATGGAAATTAATACTTAAAAAGTTACAATTTTTTCCAAATGGTAAGAATTTTATATGGGTGTTTAGAACTTCAAGATATATTAAGTGTTTCTCTTCTGTTTCCAGCTAAAAATTTTGACCAACTATAGGTTTGAGTTCAGGTTAAATTTTCTGATCATTTCAGCTGTAAGATAATATACCAATATAAACCCCCTGGTTTGCCTCCCCACCCCCAAAAAAAAGTAGAATTCTTAGAGTAATTTTTTAAAATGTGTGAAGGTTCTAGGATTTTTTATACTTCAGTCAGCTCAGATACTGTTTCCCTGCTGGTTTTCCAATATTCATCTTCATCCACTCATATTTGTTGAGTTCCTGGGCATCTGCTCGTTCCTCTTCTGTGTTCTCAGCAAGGAATGTCAGAATTCAAACCTTTTTCCTTAAACAGCAACAATAAAAAACTCACTGCATACGTAAAACTTCACCTATTGGGATAAAATCCTTGAGGCCTCAGAGCTGAATTTAAATACATGGAAGCAGCAGTCGTTAATGGTATATAATTAAAGTATCAGCTTTAAAATGTGCCTCCAACAGCATCTCAACAAAGTCCAATTTAAAGAACTTTCACTGTGCCAAGGAGGTGCTCTACTGAGCCCAAGTACACTGACAAATTGAGGGCTCTCCATGAGGGACACCCTGGCCTTCATCCATTGTAGATGGAAGTGTGTACCGATGACAGAACTCAGAATGTAATCGAACACTCTTGTGCCAGGGCAGGAGCAGACCTAGAGCGGCTCTCAGCCTCTGCAGGAACTGGAGTGCAAGCCTTTGATGATGTGATGAGCTGGGACTCGTGGCAGGTTGGACTACTAGAAATATTAGCCTGATTACATGGTCTGTGTGAGTAGAATGATTCTGCTTTTTACTTTCTTATTTCCTTTCTGAATGTCAATTTGAGCCATTTACCCAAGGGACAAACTAATGGACATAGGTATACAGAAAATGAAAACTAGTAATTATGCCTTCTGGCTACAAAATGGTCAACAATCAAAGAGGAGCAGACTGGGAAGCCACGTACAAAATTTAGATCAACCAGCCTCTCCTTGAGATATTGACCCAGCCACCATCCAGGCCCAATTCCAATTGTTTAGCTTTGCGGGCAATGACCGGCTGCTGAGCACAAGTGGTTCAAGCTACCATGTTACCGAAATACAGTATGTGGCTCCTTCATCTTGCATCTTCCTAGGATTCTTAGTGAAGAATAGCATTCTCTACTCCCCAGTCTTTGGTATGTTTTCTTTCTAGAAGCAATGGAATCATTGGCAGGAAGCAGGCTTTAGAGTGAAACAGTCTACTTTTAACCTAGGTTCTCCCACCCTTAAGGAGGAGGCTGTGCCTGGCTTCTGATGTTTTCTTGTATTTAGAGAGACCTTGGCTGATATAACACTCCTGGCCCCCTTTACTCCTTTACCACTCTGCCTCAGAGAATGAGGAGAAAATTATTTGATTGGTAGATTTCAGAAGAGTAAGTAGGGTTTACAGAGCTCAACCATTGGCATACTCTCCTTCCTCGTACCTATTCATGTCTTCTTTTCTATGCTGGAAGTTTTATAAGGGGAGGCTCCCACAGGAGGAGACATGTCCATCTGGCCTGGACTGATGGATAAGTCTGCCTATTTCTGAGCTGCAGTATTAGGAAACCCACAGTTGCTGCACTGCTAAGCCACATCATCCCATCCAGCCTTAATCAATAATAAGTATGGTATTCTGATCTCCGTCTGTCCTATTCCTTGTCTATCTTGTAAGTGGCTTACAACTCAGAACCACTTTTTAACTGTGTTGACCTTGGAAAGTTATTTAACTAGTTGTCATTATCCACTCATATTTGTCAAGTTTTTGAGCATCTTCTGGTTCCTCTTTTGGATGTTAAATTATTTTATTAACCTGGCAGGACTGAGAATGTAAAGTGCCTAGCACAGGGCTTTGCATTCAATTAAGGTTTGCCTTCCCTTGCTATTATTTTAATTTAGTCATCCTCACATTTTTTAAATTCCATCTTCCCTTTAACTTTCTCCAATAAATTCTCTTCTATCTCTCCTCAGTCTTCAGTACTTTCTTATTAAACCTTTCTGTTGCCCTAAATCAACCTCAATTTTGTTCTTGAAATATAATCCCAGACCAGCAGGATCAGCATCTTCTGGAAATTTGTTGGAAATGGAAACTCTTAGGCCCCATCTCAGACTTACTGAATCAGAAACTCTGGGGGTGGAGCCCGACAATTTGTGTTTTAACAAGCTGTCCAGGTGATTCTGAGGCACATTCAAGTTTAAGAACCAGATGCCTGTATCATTCCATTTCTGTTCAGTTCCATGCCTTGTCTCTGCCTGGTTACTTTTCTTTTGTGCTTTAGTCTCCTTTGTAATTACCAACCGTTTTGTTTGGTTATCATTATCAACTGTTTCATACTTGAAAGCCCCCATTGCCATCCAAAAAGGGAAACAAAAGTTAACGATTTTGCCCTTAAATGGTTTAAAATTAGGATCTACGAGTCTCTTATACATATTTTTTGTTCACTCCTAATTATTATATCTGATTTATTGAAAAGCCAGGCAACTCAGTATGTTTTAATTTAGTTTACCAGGTGTTCATTTTCACAGCCATTGTATAACATAAACCCACTCACAAATCTGTAAATCTTTGCTCTGTGTTTTGTTTTTAATAGGTAAACAGAAAAATCTCGTATCACAGGAAACTACAGGTAGCACTGAAAAAAAAATGGTTTTCACAGTACTGGTTTCCCAACAACTTGAAAAGCATCAAGCAATTCAATTATCCTAAAATTGCCATTCAATTTGTTTCTCTGTGGGAGAGCTAGTATTCTGATTTCATGAAGACCAGGAAATTACCTGCTTTTTGGAATATGTGAGTCTTTTCCTATCTATTTTTGCTTATCTCTGAAGGAATATTTAGGGGCAGCAGGGATGGGGGAAGGGTTGGAACCAGGGGGAAAGGGAAGAGGTAAAATGGGAGCTGACAATTTCATTTCAAATAACCCCAAAATATCACTACTTGTTAAATGTACTTCAAAATTATCCTTTGGCAAATTTAACCTAATGCTTAGGTTCTTCAAATAATTGATTGGTTCAGGTAATTATTAATTTCCCTCCCACCAGTCCTCAAATGCTTATGCAATTAATTTTCAATCAACAAAATTTGTAGACATGCATGATTTTATAATAAATTAGTATTAATGTGTAACATTTTGAGGAAATGTCATTCTCCTGCCATTCACTATGAAGCATTTTTGTGGGAAGCAAGTCATTCACTTAAACTGTAATGAAAAGCACTTAGTATTTATTAGTGTGTAGGAGGCTTGTTCTCAAGGGAGCATTTCACAGCTATTATTCACTCAATCTGTTTCCTTGGGAGGGAGGGAAAGGGAGCCCAGTGAGCCAAAGTCAATGAGTTGAGTCATTGTTCAACTCCACTCCAAAGGACTACTCTGTTTCAACCCCAGGTTCAAGTTAAGATTCTCTGGCTCAGGATTTTCTTTGTCATCTAGTCCCGCTGGCAACAGCTCAGACATCACTTGTCTTTTCTCTGATCACCTTCCTGGGAGGGCCCTGAGATGCACCCATGCAACAAGAAGCCTTCATAAGGAACAAGGGGCTTCCTAGGTAAAGCAGACATTCCTAGAGTTTCATCTTCAGATTTCTTCTGAGATCCCCACAGTACCCACAATGGCCAGATGTTCTTATTTTCAATACTCCAACATCTTAAATTTGGTGGTGGTGATGATAGGGCTCCTCCTTTCTGATTTTAACTTAATTGATTTCTCTTTTGTACTAACAACTTCTTATAGAAAGGGCACTTTGGTGTTAATTTGTCTCAAGTCTTTTTTTTATTCCTAGTTGATCAAGTTCCTTCTGGAACTTCCTCTACCAACCAGTCTGAACTGCAAGACAAATTATTTCAACACTGTCTTTTTGAACATGCATTCCACCCCTTAACTCTTGAGTCTTCCACATCAATACCAGTCCTTGATCATCTCAACTTTCTTTTCCATCTCCATATCTAAGCTGCCAAACTCTGAGGAAAGATTACAAAACCATATCAAGTAGTTTTTCTCAGCGGTCCTTTCAGACCCTCCAGTGGACTTTGTACAGCTTCATGCAAGACGGTTATTGGTGTCTCCTGAAATGCCCCATCACAATCCCATCTCCCTTATTTTATGAAGGTGATCTTGCCATTTGTCGTGACACCGGTTTTTGCCTTCCCCCTTCAAATTTTCTTTGTGCTTCCACTCTTTTTTCTTCTTTATTGCTTCAAGGGAGTTTTGCCTTTTCTCTATTCAACTCCGTCATCAGTCCCACCTTTCCCTGCTCCTTTTCCTGGTGTTTGTTCTGCTCTGTCTCTCAGTCTTCTCTTTTCATCTTTCTCCTGGATGTGTCTGTTAGGCCTACAAACACTTTCAGTACTTTCCTATGAATAACAATGGACACATAAGCAAACAGAAGTCAACTTCCCTTGGTTTTACAATTCCTTCAGATTGTTATCTTCTTGGTTTCCTTTCTAGGGTAAATCTGTTTGCTCTGGACCTCCTGAAAACTAGTTAATGCCACTTTGTTTCATTAAAAATTGCTTTCTCAGAGGCCACCAAAGACTTCTAAATCACCGAATCCAATGAACTGTTTTATTATTCAGTTTACCTTATACTTTCTGACATGTCTGTTCTTACCAATTCATTTTAAACTAACTCCATTGCTTGGCTTCCAGGAGGCATACCATGCACTAACTGTCCCTTCCTTGCTTCTGTCAAGGATTCTGATTCCTTCCTCTTCCAACTTGTCAAAAGTGATCTTCCACCAGGTGCTTTCTCTAGGCCTCTTTAATCTCTTCCTTGACTTCATCAACTCCCACATTTTAAACTGTTGCTTCTTGTGGATCATTCCAAAATCAAAATTTCAACTGCCCTTGGATCTTTTAGAGAAAGGGTTGAAAACTATCTCCATAAAGGAAAGATAGTAAATATGTCAGCTGATGCAGGCCATATGGTCTCTGTTATGAATACTAAACTCTGCTGTTGTAGTGTGAAAGCAGCCACAACACATAAATGAGTAGAACTCTGTTTCAATAAAACTTTATTTATGGACATTGATATTTGAATGATTTGATTTAAAAAAAATTAAAAATGGAAAAGTCATTCTCCACTCTTAAAAAGGCAGCAGGCTGGATTTGGCCCTCTGGCTATACTTTGCTGACCTCTGTTTTAGATGCATTCCCATGGTCATAGTCCCTCAGCCTTTTACTACTCCTTCCCATTGTGATAGTGTTTCCTCTTTAAGGATGTCTTTATTTTTATTTTAAAATAAAGAGTTTTACACCATGTAATATCCTGCAGGTACAGACTTCCTTTAGAGTGAGCTTGGGAAAAACAAGTATGGATACAGCATTCATATTTCAGAAAAGGAAGTTGAGGCCCTAGCTTGGATTGTCATAGAGTTAAGTAGTGATAAAATCACCATTAGAACTCAGTTCTCCAGACTTTCTGGACCAAGCCTCTACATAAATTGTCACGTAGCAGTCAATTGCCTATAATGTGTGGTTTATATCTTTCAATACAGAAAGAAATAGAAGCCTTGTTAAAGTTCTTTTCAGATCTCTAATTCATACTATCCTGCATCCTGCCCCTCCATGAGCATGTTCTTTCTTTTTTTTTTTTTTTTTGTCAGTCTGATTGATGGCTCATTATGATGCTTCTACCCAGCTTAGTCAGGCAGCCAGAAACTGGTGGAAGAGGGGCCATAATGTTTACTAAAGCAAAGTTCCACAGATGTCAGTGTAAGGTTGAAGTAGAAATCTTCATAAGTGTACTTAAGATCTAGATAACAACTATCATTATTTTGGTACCAGCAGAAAGAGCTAAAGCTCAGTATTGTATCTAAAAAACAAACAAAAACACCCCAAGATGCATTTGCTATTAGAAAGAGAGAATGGATGATGTTCCCATAGCTAATGCCTATTTTATCCTCTTCTGTGTATTTTCTCAGAACTCACTTGGGGTTCTGAGATGTACTAAGAATAACATTCACTTAATTTTTACGAGTTTTATGAGATCATAGAATCTTCTGTACTCTCTTTTCCTACCTCTTCAATTTTAGGACTGAGAGAAATGAGTTCACCCTTACGTCATTCAGAGGCTACGTGTTTGTTTTTTAGCCATGGGCCAATTTGGCACTATTCGTTTTAACTTTTATATTTTCAATTATTTTGTTAAAACATTCTGATGGAAGAACTTTACAAAAAACAAACCTAAATTATAAATATGATTTTGCTTTGTGAGGAAAATAGGGCAAACAAAAAATACACTAACAAAAATATTCAGCAAAGAAGCACCATTAGGTATAATACCAAATATGGGTATAAAAAACAAACCATGAACAGGTGTGTGTGTGAATCCAATTCATACTTTTTTTTTTTTTTTTGGAAATTTGATGATGTTAACTTTGCTTTATGCTTTTTTTCTTATGGTATTATAGGGTGACCCCTGAAGAATCTTGTTTCTAGGAGTACATTTGATCATAAGCAGAATTTGGCCCTAATTAAAACAGGATTATCACAGGATACTATATCAAAGAAATGTGCTTCTGAAATGGGTATTCTTTTACTTATTTTACTTTAATAGATAAAATGAAGGCCATTTCAAATAACTACTCTCTGGAAAATATATCTGCCTTTGGTAAACAGATTTTTAGGTCTGAATGGAAGATTACATTTAGCCTTATTAATTTCTTAATGTATAGAGAAACTCAGTATCAGAATCAAAGGAAAACAACTGAAAATGTCTAGCACTTTGTTTTCTGAAGAAAATTACTTCTCGCTTATATAGTTTGGTTATTCTCTATATTGAGGTAAAATACTTTACAACAGATATCTTGAAAAATAATCTCTGTAGGAGTATTATAGAGTAGACTAAAGCCACTGTAAGAAAGAAAACCCCAAAAATTCAGTGGTTCAAAGAACAATGAAGTTTATTTGTCTTCCAGTTAACAGTACAAGATAAGCATTCCAACTTGGTGGGCAACTCTGCTCCAGTCAGCCATTGGAGACCCAGGCTGGCAGCAGCTCTGCCATCAACTGTTGGCTTGCAGGGCTCTGGTTGTCACCATTCCAGCTGGCTAAATAGGGGAAAGAGAGGGAGTCTCTGGCCAGGGATATCCTCTTAAGCAGATAAAGTAGAAGTTCCTTACATCACTTGTACTCATATTCCATTGGCAAGTATCCAGACACACAGCCACACGGTGCTACAAGGGAGACTGGGAAATACGTGTACCAGGAGGAAGGGAAGAAGCAGGCGACGGTACTCTCCATATACGGATTGTTAAAATTATAAAACACCAATAATGTACACTGCAAGGTCTCCAGAATGTTATACAAACACAAAAGAATATAAAAACACGTTGTTTTTTTCTATAATGAGAATATTCAACAAGGTAAAAACCAAGGCAGGTCTCTGATTTTATGTTACCACATCAAAAAGATTTTTGCTATCAAACACACAGAGAAAATACCCAACTTAAAATAAATCATGTTCTAAAAGCTGGGAATTCATTTTCTCATAGAAACAATGTTCTAAAAATGGCCAGGTTCCAAAATTCTTTCAAAAGGGCTCACTTACCTCTTGTGGTCTATCTGCAATGAAAAGTAGTGGAAGACAATACTGTCCTGTAGCACTCAAAATGGAACTGTTAACTAGAAATAATTTTTAAAAATCTTTTTAATAAGGAAATTAAGTTTAAATAGAGAATGATATGGTGGAGAGTGGGAAATGGGAAATGAATACTTTCATGTAAAGCCAAAGTGAACTTTCAAGAGTATTCTGGCAGTAGCTATTTAGGTTGATTTTTCCTCCTTCAAGGTTTATCACAAGCAAAATGAATGTGCTTATCAGCCATGCATTACAGCTAGATTTTTGGAACAAAATGGAAGAGAGAAAATACTAAACACAGGTGTAGGGGGAGAGGGTTCTGTAAAATAATCAGGGAAGGGAGGAAAAGTCTCATGTGCTCACCTCTACATCTACAAGTATGTATCAAGAAAGATAAGCAGAGGGAAAGACAAAGTTGAGGGTGGGAACTGGAATGAAGGCTGATATATGGAGGATCTCTCAGGGGGAAGGATGAGAACAATTGGGGATTGAGTTTTCTCTGGTCCGACCACTAGAAATTTACTTACTGCCAAGAAGGTCTCAGGTTCAGAGAGGCAGCGAACAAGCAACTATGCATAAAGAAAGAATGTTCACAGGCTGAGAGGAATTTAGGGAGTAACTGACTTCTATTTCTTTTTTTTTTTTAATTGGCACAAGGAAAGTTGGTGAAAATGAAAACATATCAAAATGCAAATCAAAAGAATCTTCATGGCAGAAAAGACACATCTGAACAGGGTCCATACAAATATACCCAGTATAAGCCTCTTTCCACCTTTCAAGTACACATTTGTTTTTTCTAGCTCTTCTATTACAGTACAACTTAATAGTTCCCCTACTGCTTCTAACATGACTTCTGAAGATGTTTGATCTTAAGTAAAAAGGCAATTTCAGTCAGCTTGATCTGGGCGGTAAGTCCTATATCTTAAATGCAGTGGAGGGCTGTTCTCTGCAAGTCTGACTGCTCACAGTCCATTGATTGCAGAACTCACCAAGAGATAGATACTGGTTTCTCTCGCTTGACAACTGCACGTACTATAATCAGAAAGACATGACTTTGGGCCCCTCTAAAAAGCCCAAGCCTCAAATTGCTTTTGAAGCAGTATTTGGTCTAACGGTGGCACCAGCAACAATGAACCATCCACCATGGGCATCAAGAGCCCAGCCTTTAAAGCCTGAACACAGAACAAAGATTTCTTTAACTTCTGAAAATGAAAGCACCCTTTGAAAATAAACAAATTCTCAAATTGGCTGCAAACTATTTAATCAAATGTTTTTTGTGATTTCAGAGAATATTAATACAATCCTAAACATGTTGACACAATTTTGCTCACAAATTTCTCTAATTCCAGCTTGCTGCTGTGTTAACTATTTTACAGAGAGATAAAAGTTGATGAAACAAGGGATAGAAATGATGTAAGGTTTCAATACAAATGTTTGTTTGTATTCTGTCTGGAGTCTTAACTTTGAGCCTAATTAGCTGCATTATCCTGAGCAGGTCCCTAGACATCTCTGGATTTGATTCCTCAACTGGAAATTGAAGGGATTGGATGAGATGAGCTCTAAAATCCCTTCCAGCTCGACAGGCTGTAATTCAAATTTTTTCAGCTTCAGTTGTGCCATGACAGGGAACTTTACTGGCAGTCTTGACTTACTTAAAGATGGAGCATACTGCTTCATGCCTATGCAATAACTGCCCTGAACAGATACCGCACAGCTGCTCTGCTTCCTCCTGCCGGAGGCTGCTTGGATGGGGGTGAGACTGTGAAGTTCTGTGCCCAGCTCTAAAGAGTTTTTTGAAAAGCTGCCACGTGACTCTTAAGAAGATTTTCCTATACAACCTGACTACCCAAAGCCAACTTTACAAAGCAACAAACAGGCATTCACGGTCAACACCAAGAAAAGTCTTCTGCTGCTCAGCCCCTGCCTTGCCACACAGAACTCTCATTCACAACAATAATGTCAAGTCTGGGCTCAGATTTTAAATAAAAGACTGATTAAAAAAAGAAAAGCAAAGACATTTCAGAGGACTGGTTTTCCAGTATTTTCATGTGCAGTAATAAGTTTTCAGTAAGGATGTTTATCAGGATGGACCAAAAACAAAACAAACAAGAATAGGAAAAAACTTTTCTAATACCCACCTGGGGGCTAAGAACTGCAGCTGGTACTGGTCTTCATTTCTGAATCATCAGCAGGCCATCAAGTTCCCTCTTCCCCACTCCTCACTGAGAGGCTGGGTTTCTGGTCTCACACCTGAGTCCTTGTCCCAGTATAAGATATCATATAAGAGAGAGCACCTCACTGAATGATCCAGGCCTCCAACCCCAAACTTCTGGTTTCAGTAGAAAGATCAACGATAACAGCAAACTTGAACTGCAGCCAATTCTAGGTCACACACAGTTAACCGTTCAACCACTCTATTTGGTAAATACTCATTACTGTCATCCCTTTTACAGATGCAGAAACTGAGACCCAAACACATTAAATAAATTGCCCTAAATCAGCACCACCATAGTGACACTAATGCTAATCCACACACTTGTCAGTTTGCCTGGAGCCATCTATAGTGCTCTGTTCTGCTCTGTTCTCTCGCCTTCATGAGTAGGGTTAGGATAAGCCAGAAGGAAGAAGGGTTAAAACTGACAAACAGCATCAGAGACTTCAATGTATTTCATTCTCAAATATTCTATCCTTTTTATAACTGTCCGCGTTCAGTCTCTCTGAAGAGAGCTCTGAAAAGTACATTAATTTATCTAGCAAAAGACTCAATCAGGTGTCTCTTACATACATAGTAACTACTGAACTGGCTGGTGGAGGGTAGGTTTGAAAGTAGAGAAAAGAACTCCAAGATGCTGTCCATGCCCTAGGAGGATTATAAACCAGTACTGAAGCCTTTCAAACCTCTTCCAGACCTGTTATTTCCCAATGCATCTTCTTTTCTGCCTATATTAAATTAGGGAATCATCTATCTATAGTCTACTTTCTCTCAATCTTAGAAATTCAAATTTTAATCATTCATGTGAATTCTGTACTGTCTCTAAAATATATCCTAAGGATGTCCTTGAGCTCTCACACTGAAATAATTATGTGCAAAATAGTTCTTCCTCCAAATCACCACTTCCTTTCCCAACTTCAGCCTACTAGAAAGACAGTAGTTAAAATCACCTGCCTTTAATGACGATGCCATCGGGTCTCCCTTGGTTTCCTTTTTCTGCACAGCACCAAGGCATGGGTGTTGATTGCCAAGGTCTGGAATTTTAACTCCCATATTTCATTTGTCTTGCTTCTTTTGCTTTGTTTACCTTGATTTTTTTTCTAATAACCCCCTCATTTGCTCCTGTATACAATGACCAGGCAGGACTAGGAGCCCTTACCCACAAAGATCCCCAGAGTACAATCATGATTACCTTTTACACAAGAGGCGGGAGACTGACATGCTACTCTATCTTTGATTAATTTCTGACACTTGGGTTCTAGTACATAGTTTTTGTTTTAACCAACACTTCCTTAGGGAACATAAGGTGCTAAAATTAAAACACAAAACAAAAAATGTCTCTGTCCTGAAGAGAAGAAAAAGATTTCCTTTTCCTGATTTACTCTCTGAAACTACCCAAAGCTGAATTGATCATCTACTTCTATCTAGAATCACTGGAGTATTGTGCAATTTTTCTTCAGTTTGACACACTGTCATGACCCCTAATTAGTACAAGTAACATGAGGCTATTTCTTCTTAGGGTGTCCATTCTTTGTTCATTTATTTGTTATAAAGCTCTATTGGTTCATAGATCTCACAAGATAATGACTTTTTTGAAAACTAATGCTCACAAATTGATATATAAATTGGATGCTAAGAGTGAAGTCACAGAATACAGTAAAAAATATATAATAGAATTACATTCACTTGATATTACGTTCCTGGTGCAAATCTATTTTAAAGCCTTACCTAAAATTTTTTTTCTGGATTCTTCAGTTGGATTTTGAACTATTTGGGTCATTATTAGAAATGGAAGCAAGCCTATTCTGCCATGTCTCCTCTTTTTCAATGGCATCAATTACTTATGATTCATATATTCAGAATGTTAGATCTACATGTGACACTGGAGATAATTTTGTAAGCCCTTGGTACAAGAACAACGCAGTCCCACCTGGAAATGCAGCCCTCTTGCAATAAATACACATGGGGGATACACAGTGAACAGAAGAGGGAAAGGGTACTCCCACTAGGCAGCCAGATCTGTCAGTCAATCCTGGGAGATCACTGGCAGATCGTACTTCCATCTTACAGAGGTCCTGGAAAGCAGAAGGACTTGCCCAGGATCACAAAGCTGATTTAAGCAGTAAGAGCTAGCACTCACTGGGTCATTTTCCAGGATGGTCCTTTATCCAGTAAAAGATACACATGACCAGGAATGTCATGTTGCACATAGTTACCTTAGTCATGGTTGTCTATGGGCTACTTTCCCGATTTGCTTATATATCGACCTGGAAACTTATCACTCCTTATAAAAAATAGGTTAACTTCTTTTGCTACATGAGACGTCTATGCTGAGGAGTCTTTGATACTGCTGGCCCTGCCCACTCCTCACTCCCCGCCCCCCATCACCCTCAGCACAGGTGAAAGGAACCTGCTTACCCCCGGACCTCAATTTGTGATGCCATTGTGATCCTTTCACTTGGAACTTATGCCAATTCCACGTTCCATTTTCTCAGCTATTTTTGATTCTTGCCCTACTCTTTAACTACATACTGTACTGGTAAAGACTACGGATTTTGGAGCCCCACTTCCTGGTTTTGAATCCCAGCTCTGCTACTATCTAATAATGGAATCTTGGGTAATGTACTTAATCTCTCTCTGCTTTGACATCCTAATTTACAAAATGGGTCAAATAATAGTGCCTACCTGATAAAGTTGTTGTATTAAAAAAGTTTATGTATGAGAAGCATTTAGAACAATGTCTGGCACAGAGTATACTGAAACAGAAAATTATAATCATTGGGTTTGCCAGAAGTATCTTCTCACCTAAGAGCCTGCAGATAATAACAACAACACTTACGTGACCAGGCACTGTGCCGAATGCTGTACACACGCTATTCTAATTAATCATAAGTCTTTTTGTGCTACTACTATTACCCTCTCCTCTCTCACCCCTTATTTGTTTTGAGATGAGAAAACTAAGGTCTGAGACCTTGAATAACAGGCCCATGGTCACCCAGGTAGTAAGAAGCAGAGTCAGGAGTTGAACTAAGGTCTGTCTTGGCATCTTTCCAAAATCTCTGAGAAAAGGGCCTTAGAGTTCTTTTAAAGTCCTTGTATTTAAATGGGTTGACTTACCTCCCATACAGATCAGAAAGACTGGGATCTCCAGAGGAAAGGGAAGGGTCTCTCTTGGAAAATGTCAGGCATGGGATGAGGATACCATCAACCTCCTACCTTCCACTATGCCACACAGCACTCACATGGACTACACTGCCAGAGGCCACCCCTAACCCACTGCTTATTTGAGTACAGTATTAGGGAATGTTGCTCTGATTCAAGCCAAATGGTAGTATTTACAATTTCAATATCAGTAGTTCTTGAAATCGTTTATCTCTACCCCATCTTCAGGGTATAGGTAACATCTCTTCCTTTCCCAGATTAGAAAAAAAAATTATGATTTTCCTCTCTTCCTTCAGAGCCTATAGTAGCCAGTACCTTGCCACTCCCGTCCCAAACCAACCTATTCTCAGTTGTCAACATTTCTTCCATTAGTCTTAATTCGTGTCTTCAGCGGAAAGTCTGAGGATGAAGGGCCAGGAGAAGGAAGAGAAAGAAAGTCCTTGAGTTTGCTAGAGGAAGAGTATGCACTGCCTTGTGTCTGTTCCTATAGCCCACTCCTGTATCTCCTCTGGAGTTGTCTACCTTCTTTACTCCCACACTGCATCCCAAAGCCTTCACTGAGAACCTCCCAGAACAGCCTGAAATGGAAGTGAATCAATTTCCCTGAAATGGAAGTGAATCAACTACATGGACTGTTTTTCCCAAAGACCCACCCATAGTTCCTATGTTGGGCTTGGCTTATTGGGCTAAATCTAGGAAAGGCAAGAGCCTGGGAAGGATTTTTACTCTAGTCCCTCTCCCTACACCCACCATCATATTTAGCTGTCAAACTACTAAAAAATGTCAGAAAAACTGAAGTTGAACGTTTGTTATATAAGGAATCGTAGAAAAGCTGTTTGAAGAAAGATAAGTAGGGCTCTATGCCAAGGGAGACAGAAATCCTGGTAAGCAGCAACAGGATTGACAGAGGAAAGATAACCAGGCAAGTATGTTTCTAGGACAAGTGGAAGAAAAGAAAGGGGGAGACTGGCAAGTTGGCCTCAGATATAAGCCTTAACCCAAGAGACTCCTAGAGCCATTCCAGCCTCTCTGGATCAATCCTAAATTTTCCTAACATCCTTAGCTTCTTCCCTGCTGGGCACCTTGCCTCATCCCCTGAAGCCACCACCAGCTACCACTGCTTGGCACAAAGGGTGGGTGAGAGGAGAAGGAGAGCACATGCCAGAAAAAGAGAGATGTTCCTTGCATCCCTAGTTGCACTCTGAAAGTTTTTCCTTTAGAAACAAGGTCATACATGTTGTTCAGCCTCTGCAGTGCTTTTAGTAGTATGCTTCAGTTGTTATAGGATCATTAAGGATTGTTTGGGTCTCTAACCTACATATGACGTGTAGTGGATATGATGCCCTGCCCGGATCCCCTTCTTGGACTGGTACCTGCATCCCTAGCTGCCATGACTGTTGGTGGCAAACTGTAGCTGCCCTCCTCTCAGAGATTACCTTTGCCTTTGGGGGAGCAGAAGGTGCCTTGCCTTGGGGGTTACCACCAACCCTCAGTCAATCAGTGACTGACAATGGGAATGCATAAGGCCAGCCTCCTTGACCCAAGGGACCAACTCTGGTGCAATTCCTGCTTTAGAATTCCCCACAGAATCAGGCTGAAGCTGGTCTCCTGCTGAGACCATGTCCTTATGTAGCTTTATTCCACACTGTACTATGCAACCTCCCCTCCCCTTCTCCTGAGGCATCCTCCCAATAAGTCACTTGCACAGAATCCCTGTTTCAGGCTCTACTTTCAGGGAACCCTACCTCAGACACATGCTCATTCCATATGTTTATTAGAGGTCCTTTATTGTCACCAGAGTAATACATCTCTGGGGAAACAAAAAATGAAACAAGGAGCAACTTAACAGGACCCTAAACCAAATGTGGACATATAACCCAACTTGATTTATAATATTCCTAAGCCTATACCTAATATCTGCTCTCTTGCAGACACTAACGGACCACATTCTATCAAATCCAAAATGAAGACTTATTTATTCATATTCTAACTTTTCTTACTACAGAACATGAATATACTTATTTTAAAAATTAGCTATGTAGCATTTATCATTAACCAATACATTTGTAGCAATTCTTAAAAATGTGGCTGGATGATTCTAAATTATTTTGTAATAATTATTCTTGCTATGATCATATAAATCTTACATTTTTAATCACTTTTTGGGTTTTTTTCCTCCCACAAACCATAAATTCTGCTATTGTGAATGACTGGGTCCCTGATAAGCATGTTCTGGTTAATCCAGCAGTGTTATAAAACAGATCAAATTTCCAGCTTGCAATTAATAAACATATAATTAAATATATGAAGGCAAAGCAAAAGATAATTTAATCTTTCTGCTATGATTCAGAAGTCATTTCAGGGTCATCACTATAAGCCTCAATTATAGTATTGCAGAAGTAGAGGGAGATTGGTGAATAGCATTCAGGTTGGAAGAATGCCAGACAGACCAGGTTTTACTTCATGTATTTACAAAAATGCAACTTCATAACACCAGGTACCACATTCACTGTTTTCCCCCAATATACTGATCCTAGTATAGCCTCTTGTAGAGAGTCCCCTATAATTAATCTCAGCTGATTAAATCCATTCTTCTAGTCCATAATAAAAAAATCAGGAGTTTTTCATTTTCATGGGATTATCCTCTCAAAAAACTTCTACCTAAAGAGGACCCAATCATCTTTTAAATCCTGTTTCTGAATATATTTGCATGTATTCCTTTTGGTAGAGCCTGTTGCAGTTCCCATTTATAGTTTATGCTGTATTTTCATTCCATACTGTGCTGTATTGTTTAACAAAATACATCACCCTCCTACCCCATCAAACTGTTGGAGGGTCTTTTAAGGGGTAGTTTATGACTTGGTAACTAATCTTCCCTTTTTTTTTTTTTTTAAAGAAGAAACTATCATGACACTAAAAATCCCTACAGATCTGAGAATTGTGCTGTTTCTAAAAAGCCCTTTTATATTTGTCAAATAAATCACAATATTTATAAATCTTTATCTAGTTTCAGTATGCATACAAGATATTCATTGGGAATGAGAAAAATACCATATTTACTTGCTTTCCACACACATCTACTGAAGAGAAGAGATGACTTTTTTCCTTTTCCTTCCAAATTTATCAGTAACAGTGACTAAATGAAGGTTTGGTAAGATAGGCTGAATAACTCTAAATGACCCCATCTGTACAAATTTTAGCATATGATCTCAGGCTTCCAGGTAGTCTTGATGTCACAAGATTGTGGCTATGATTCCATCTATCACAACTATATTCCAGGCAATAACAGGGCTCGAGTCAGCCCTGCTAGCACCCACCACCAGATACACAAATAAGAAGTCCCATACAACACCTCCCATCCACATACCGTGGCCTATACTTAGTAACCCCCATCTGCAAGGAAGGTTGTGAAATGAAACTTTTCACTAGGCACAAAATCAGATTTCTGTTACTAAGAAAGAAGGGAAGAAAGAAAATGGGATAGGCAACTAGCATTATCTGCCTCATTTTCTTTTTTAGCATAAGTTTCTTCAGATGAACTAGGAGCTCCTAAAAGGCTGAGATTATGTCATATTAATCTCAGAACCTAGCACAATACCACAGTTTATTGTTTTTGAAAATGTTTATTAGTTAAAGACAAGATCGAAGACAAGTATGACAGGTAAGTGGCATTCGTTTGTTTCATTTATATTGTCACTCATTCATTTAATTGTTATTTCAACTAATATTAATTGAGCTCCCAGGCTGAGCCAGGTCCTGTATCAGGCATGGGGAATACAGTGATAAATACAACACAGTCCCTGGCTTTATGAAGCTGGTGAAGGTAAGGTTAGGGGAGGATGGCAATGGCTCTAAAATCAACAGGCAATTTCAAGGTTCCGTGGTAAGAGACTGAGAAGTGGTCCTGAGCCACCGTTTGAGAGGTAATGAAGCTGTAAGTAGTCTGAGTGAATCACAGAGTGGGGAAAGAAGTAGAGAAAAAGAAGGAAAGACAGGAGGGCTAGGTACTAAAGAAACTTACAAGTTATAGTCATAAGTCCATAATTTATCCCTGCCAGCACACATACCTATTTGTTGTGAGAAAATGTTTGTTTCTCCCTTAGACTTCCTCATGAAAGAATTTCCCAACACTTTGCCCTTGATGAATCTGACCCACTGATAAGCTTCTTGGCTGGCCTGAACTGTAGTCACAACTGTGTTCCATGGACCTTACCCAAGCATGGAGCAACTGTCTTCCCAGCATCCCATCTTGCAGGATGATGTTCCCTGGTGGACCAGTTTGGGCAATGTTGGCCTAGACAGATATTTCTCAAACTTGGCAATATGACTCCACTGGACACCATAAAAAAGAGTTGCCGGGGATTTCCAGAGAAAGGGACTAATCCCCAGAAACAGCAGATGTGAACCTGGTTTTCTTAGTGTGTTAACACTTTGGATTTCAGTTCCATGAGTCACCAGAGAAATATAGGTTTAGCTGGACTAACGGCACACCACTTCAGCAATCTTACAGTCAAATAAGTTATCCCTATGATGATATGACTAGTAATTAAAACAATGTCATCTCTTCCCACAAGTAATCCAATTCAATTCAGTTTGTAACATATACGGCTAGAAATATATCTACATCAATTCCTATTTTCTTTGCCCACCTTAGAGAAAAAGATACCCCCTAACCATGAAGCAGAGATCACAAGAAGAGAGAGATTTGAAGATGGTATACTATACTTAAAGATGGAGGGAGAGGCCACAAGCCAAGGAAAGCAGGTAGCATAGAAGCTAGAAAAAGCAAAGAAATGGATTCTCCCCTTGAGACTCCAGATGGGACATAGCACACACCTTGATTTTAGAATTTCTGACCTCCAGAACTGTAAGATAACACATTCTTGGTTTCAGCCACCAAATTTGTGGTAACTTTTTTACAGTTAGGAATGGGAAAGTAATAACACATAGTAATATATCTCTAGATGCTCTCCCTCCACCCCCTCATTCCCACAGCTCTCCACATAAGTCTCTCTCTTGGGATTCTCCTCTATTCTGAATCTACCCTCTCAAACTGTTTAGCTGAAAATCAAATCCGATTATGTCACAGGGCTTGAAATGCATGAATACTCACTGATTCTAGTTAGGTTACTTCTGGGAATATAATTAGAAACCAGAAGTAAGGGTTGTTTACAAATCCTGTCAAGGACATTTGGTGTGATCTCAGGAAGGCTTAACAGAGATGTGATTATAGCTAAGAAAGCTTAAAACAAATTGCACTATACACTGAAGAAAGACTGCATTAACCACATGGGGTTGAGGTAGAGAAGAGATTTTTGGGGGTTTATTCAGGACTGGACAGAGGTAAATTCACTGACTTTGGCAGCCATCAGTAAGACAGACTCTGGTTTGGAGTCGGGGATACCTCACCAGGTACCTGGATCCTAGTAACTGCTTATCCTAAACAGAGGTCATGGTTATACTATCATAGTAAATTTCATCCTGATTTAAATGCTAGTCACACAAAGCTGGCTGTCATGAGTCAGTCCACTGTTCACCTCTGGACCTCTGATAAAATTGAGGTCAAGACCCTGCTGGTGACCAACAGAAACTGGATGAAGCTTCTTCTACTTCCATTGCCTCCTCAGAAAGTTGAAGGATATGTCCTTTGGTAAGATCCTGGATCTTAGTTTAACAATAGCCACACTCCTGCCAGCTATCACTCACCCCTGTTTCAAGACCTCCACAAAAGAAGGATGACTACCAACAACAACAGCAACAACAAAAAAGGGAGGAAAGTTCTAAGGAGGAAGGGGGAGGTCAAAATTGGCATATGCCACAAAGGGCATGACAAAATGGGGATTAAATTTTTCCATTAGATTTGGCAATTAGGCGGGTGACTGATGTTGTTCAGGGGAGTGAAAGGCTGACAAGGGAATGAGCGCTTAGGAAATGTTAGCATTAAGGCTGGAAAAGTCCCCCGAGAAGAGGAACCATGCCCTACAGAATCACCTTAAATAAAATTCCCTCAGGTTTTGCATCTGAATCATAGAGAACTTTCTTGTCCTCAAAGCCTTCAAACCTTAATCAGCCAAATTTGAGTCTTACTATCGCTCTCTCTCCTCAGTTCACCTCGAACTTAAAGGAACTAATGAGCTGTGCAGTAACTAAAGGTCAAAAAACAAGAGGAAGAAAGAAACAAAAGGCCTACGAACACAAACTCAAAACAAAATAAATCGGGCCCTCAGTAAGATGAGCTGTAACAAGTTGTGCTTCGAATTTAATATCCCTGTTTGGATTAAAAAAAAAAAAAACAACAGTGTCTGGAGAATTAAAAGGGGCATTTTATAATTGGAATGTTTTCTTGTATCTCATCCATTATCTTCACTCCATCTCCCTCCAAATTAATAGCTGTTGCTGAGTTGTGGGCATGTGTGAGTACAAGCCTGGACCAAAGACCGAACTTTGTCCAGTGGCTAAAGTAATTGCGTGCCATTAAAAAAAAAAAAGAAGAAGTGGAATAGGGAGAACAACATACATATCTGCATTTCCAGATGAAAGCACTGGTTTTCTTCCTCGACTGTTTGCTGTATTCAATGGGGGGGAGGGGGAGGGCAGTTTTCTGAATCTGAGCCCAGCTCCTTCTAAACTTGGTTACTCACGTCTGATTCATTCGCTGTGTTTTTCGTCTCCTGTCTCTGTCACTGCCTGCTGCTGAGAAGGGGGTCGCTGAATCACTGCCACTCCAGATGAAAAGCAACTCAAACCCAGTTCTTGGGGGATGGAAGGGCTTTTTTTTTTCTTTCTTTCTTTCTTTCTCTTTTTTAAGCGTCTGCAGAAACAGCCGTCTACTTTCCGGGACGGCCGTAGAGGGCAGTTTTACAAGTCTCACCCCGGGCTATGGAAGACTGCTCCTGTGAGAGTCAGTAGGCACCGGTCACCTCACCATTTCGGGCTTTCCGGTCCACAGGCCTCGGCGGTCTGGGGCGTGTGGTGGGCCGAGCGGCGGCGGGGCCGTGCTTAGGGCGCCGGGGTGAGCTTGGCCCGGTGGGCCCGAGCGGCCAGGCCGCGTTCCCCGCCGCTTTAAAAGCTCCCACAATGCAGCGCTGGCGTCCCAGTTCCGTTACAATGTCTCTCACGGCGCCGGCAAACCGGCGAGGCGCGGGCGGGGAAGCCGGGGAGCCGCGGCTGTAACCCGAGCGCCCGGCCGAGGGGGGCGCCTCCGCGCCGCTCCTCTCGCGCGCTCTGCCCGCGGCCCGGCGAAGGGGCGGAGCCGCTGGGCCGCCCGAGCCCAGCCCGGCCCCCCAGCCCGGCCCCCAGCCCAGAGGCACCGGCCTCGGGAGCGAGCCGGCCGCCAACTCCGCCGTCCGGCGCAGCGTCCGCCGCCCCGCTCCTCACCGAGCCTCGCTTGACCGCCCGCGGCAGCGGCGGCGGCGCTAGGGGCGGCTCCTGCGAGCGGTGCAGCGGCCGCCCGCGCGCTAGCACACCGCGGCAGACCCACCGGGGGTGTCCACACTCACCTAGCACCGGCCGGAAGGTGCGCGGAGAGGGCGCGCCTGGAGCCAGGGCCTCCCGCCAGTGCGGGGCGCGCGGCCCGCCGAGTGCGGCGGAGGGAGGTGCGACGGGCGGCGCGGCCGGGACAGGCGCTGGGCGGCCGCCGAGCTTCGGACGCCGCCGCGTCCCCAGCGCCCCGGCCGATTCGGCCGGGCGGCCTGCGGGGGCGGCGCAGTTGCGAAACTGAGTAAGTATTAACTTTACTCGGCCGCCGCGATTTCTGGGCAGCGTCTGGGACCCCTCCCTCCTCCTCCTGGAACCTCCCGGCTCCCCCTTCCCCGCCCCCTCGCCCCTCAGTCTACACCTTGGGTTTCTTCGCAGGTTCTGCCCTCCGGCCGCGGGCTCCCTGTTCCTCCCGTTCACCTTTTTCCCTGTTGTGCTCGCCTTTGCGCGTTCTCCCCGCAGCACACACGCGCCTGATTGAGAAGTACAGGCTTGTGCCCTGCTTCTCGGTTTCCTCCCAGTGTCCTTGGCAGGGGAGTTTAGAGGCCACTTTTGTTGGTCAGGGAAACATATGTATGGCTTCTTTAATATTTTTCTCTCCAAATGGAAATCGGATGCTTGCTTGCCGGGTGGCGGTTTGGCGAACGCTTACTTTCTCCTCTGAAAACACGATTGGTTTTTAGGTTTTAAAATTTTGTTTGAAAGCTTAACCATCATCCTCCGTCCCTGTTTCCCCTTGCCGCCAACCCGTCTGGGGAGGGGAGTCCAAAAGAGGGGACTTTCAAAGTAATTCCGTTTTGCAGACTAGAAACTTTGGGAAGGTACATCGCTGAAAGCTTAATAAGCTTCACCCTGAAGGGACGTGAGCTTTGAATGTGGGTCCTTGTGCGGCACTGGAGCTTACAAGCCCAGTACCTGGGTTCTCGTAATCGAGTATTGCGTTGTTATTTTAGCATCGTAGAGCCGCCTGGTGTTGCTAAACCACTACTTTTTCAGCATCAAATGGCATCTTGAGCAGTGCAAACGTTGAGTGTAATTACGGGTCAGTATTGCCCCTGATCTTTAGGGATTCAGAAGGGAAATAGATGTAGGGCACATTTCCTTGCTGACTTAAACCCATCAGGTTAGCTGTGTCAGGACATCAAAGCCTTGTATTAAAAAAAATTCTTCCAGCCTCGTTACAGCGAGGAGGAACATTTACGGATTTTCCAGTATGATGTGGCTCAGCAATTCCTCATTAGATCTGTTGTGTCACCAGAAAGGACCTTTAAATATGTATAGATCTCTGCTTTTCTGCCAGTTGGTTGGATTAACCACTCATTCTGGTAGAAGGCCTCAGGTAGCCCCCCCCCCCTTTTTTTTTAAAGTCTTTCATCTTTGGGTTGCCAGGAGTTGGCCATCCTGTTATGAAGGAATAGAAAACGGGAAGCTTTCTTAATGGATTTTCAGCATCCCGTCCTTTGCCTGCGTGAGGCAGTAGTGAATGCAAGCTAGACCTCTGCAGGGAGAAGTGCCAAGTAGACACAAGAATCAGGAGGAAGGACACAGTAGTACTATCATTTTGGAGGGTGGTTTGTGTGTTTATCTTTTAGTGGGCATATTAATGCTACTTCTTATTTCTCTCCATGGCAAACTCTCCCCAAACCATGAAAATTACATATAACCATACCCCACTTTAAGAAGACTGAATGTAATTCGATTATTCTGTTGAAGGATCAGACCCACCAAAATATAATTTGTGATGTAGGTGATAAAACCTTTCAAAAATCTTTCCCTTCCTTATTTTCTCCCCTTTTAGGAGCCTCAAGCTGGTACTTTCAGTAATATACACAATTGTTGGTAATACATTGAGTTCTTTCTAGGTTCATTAATCAAGCCTAATTTCTGGGCTTCAATAGCTGAGGGGGACATCAGCCCAGAGAGGGAGAAAATCATGAGACTCTGCAGATAGAAGGCATTTCAGTTTGCTAAAGTGTCATTGTGCTGCAGGGAAAAGCTTTTTAAAAGAAGGGAGAATGTTTAGGTTGTTTTTAGCGTCCGTATTTACTGAATTTGGCATTTGGTTGAGATATTTGGGAATTGCAGATATTAAATTCTACACAGTTGTGGTATCATTTCTTTTTGCCTAACGTTGTATTCTTTTAAGGTTTTGATTTTTTAATGGGAATCTCAATTCTTAGCTTTTGTAGCCTTCTGTACTGGGTGGCTTGCATTAATTTTTGACTTGAATGCCTTTGCCATTTTTGAGAAATAGTTTCAGAATTTCTTGCTCTGTTGGTCTATCTTATGTTGATGTATGTATGGCTTGAGAGTAAGAATATTGTTTGCTGCTGGGTATTGCTGCTTTTTTCATTATGGTTCATTCCTGGCATAGTGGCTTTGCTCCTTTATTGTAAAACATTAAGGTCCTAGATATCTTGCTACTGTTCGAAACCTTGCAAAACTCTGCAGATAGAAGTGGAGCGGGGTTGGGAGTGGTATAGGAAAACATAATGCACCATAAATCCCTAAATTTGGATTTAAAAAGTGATGTATCACCTGCCTACTCTTCTTGGGTGCTACCTTGCTCCAACCCTAAATAGATTTCAAAATGCAAAGTGTAGAAATAGTTTCTAAGAACTGTGTATAGTGGAAAGAATGCTTACCCCACAGCCAGCCAATCAGACGTGGGTTGCAAATGTGACTTATCACTTCGAACTGAATGAGTTCATCATGCTCCTTCAACATTATGATCTACAGTTTGCTTTCTGTAAAATGGGGATACTACTACTAAAAGGGATGCTGTGACAAGTAGAATATTAATATAGTGCCTGGTACATCGTAGCCAATAAATGGCATTATCTCACACTTCTGCAGAACTGAGCTTTTGGTTACCCAACCTTTCTTTCTTTTTTTTTTTAATAATAGTTTTTTATCCAACCTTTCAAACAGTTCCTCCTCTGTTTTTCATCTCATCCATCCAACAAGTGGCTCAAGCCAGAAGGCTGGAGTTTATCCTTCATTCTCTCTTCTGTTCTTTCACCCCTTCCACCACCACCCCCGACACCAGTTTGTCACAAAATCCTTATCTACTTTTATGGGAAAATCTCTTTCAAATCTATCTGATTTTCAGCCTCCACTATGCTTCCATTCTTCTTGAAGCCACCATTATCTTTCCCCTTTGCCTTCTGCACATACGCTGTACCCCTTCCAGTCCCTTTTCCCACCAGCAGTCTAAAAAGAAAAAAGGTCACTTGATGTTTAAAGTCTTCAAAGCTCTTACGGGACACATTTATTTCTCCAGATAAAATATGAAGTCTTCAACATGCCTATAAGGTCCTGCATGATTTGGCCACTGCCTCCCCATCTTCATCCTTTGCCAGCCACATTGTCCAGTTCTCCGGCAGATGCACCTCAGGGCTCTTGCTCATGCTATTGGTCTCTATTTTAGGACCATATCCTTGAGTTATTTGTCATCCTTGGGTACAAATTCAAATATCCTCTTTATAAATGTTTTATCACCCTTATCATCATGTAACTTAGAATTCCTTTATTTTGTCCCTCATAGCACAATCATCTTTCCTTTTTAATGTTTGTTGTAACATATGATTATGTATTATTTAACTACTTAATATTTCTCTCCTGCCCTCCAGGGCAGAAATAATTCCTTGTTTATTCGCTAGTCTATACTGAGTGCCTGGTACATTTAGTATGTGCTCAATAAATGGCTATTATAATGAATAAGATAATAGCATTAGCTTTGTATTTGTATCTTGATTGCCTTCTTTATCACTGTTCAGTCTGCTTTTCATAACAGAAAAGCCAGACTGGCACTCTCCTGTTTTTCTTCCTTGCTGGTGTTATGTATAATATGAAACAGCCTTTGCAGATACCAGGTAAAATTAATGCATTTGGGCTCTGGAAAATTCAGAGTAATAAATTGAGGCACCTTTTAATTAGTGTTACCCTTGTGATTTTCTTTTGTAGATAATCCTTTTTCTAAGTACATCATTAAAGTGATTATGCTTTTTTTTTTCAGCAGCACAGGATTACTGAAAGAAAAAAATCTTACTATGTCATATTATTTTACACATGTCATATGATAATACATTAGTCAGCAGCTGTTGATCACTCAGTTCCACACTTCAAAGGAAGGTAGAGAAAACTAGTAGAGAAATGAGAGTTATAGTACTAAGGATGTTTAGTACTGTCCAGTTGTTGATGTGACTTACATAAATAACTAGATATCATTTGAACATTTAGTTAAGGTAGCAGAGTAGTTGTTTAAAAATTGGAGCCACCTAGAGGTCTGGAAATTCTTTTTCCTTCTCTCACTAAAGCATTCCTTCTTTTAGCCAAAAAAGTCTCATGACTTTCCAAGGCCAAGGAAGGCTTAAAGCTTTGTTTGGGTATTTTTGTCATGTGGTCCTCTTTACAAATTATTAGTTTGATGCACTATAGCTCTAAACTACGTATGTTCTTATTTCTAGCCTCTAATTCTTACATAATCACCCACATTTTCTTTTGACTTGTTTCATAGGACTTGAGTTTCCTCTTAGAATTTTCCCTTTTACCCTTAGAGTATAATTCCAGTTCCTTTCTAGTTTTGTATTTTGCAGGTCATGAGATATGCAGAGAATTTAGGAGTTGATTCTAGTTCTTTCATGATTTATTTGTTTGCACTTAACCTCTGCGTTTCTCCTGAATGTTATGCCTCATAAGTGGTCTGGACTCGAGTTTTTGTCAGCAAAAACCTGGATGCCCTTGGGTTGGGAGAGCAGGGAAGATTAAAAAAGCATTTTTAAGTCTCTGTTATGTGCCAAGCTCTGGACTCAGTGCTTTCACAAAAGAAGAATGAGTAGTTCACCTGATCAAAATCATAAAAAGGAACCTTCAGCTTTTCATACATTTGCTTTACTCAAGGAAATTGTTCTTGTTCCCCCATTTACCTACCCTTTATTTTCTGGTTGGGAAGGCATGGCAAGATAGAGAAGCCCTCTCTAGCCCAACCCATTACCTTAGCTTTTTATTTGTTTAGACCTGATTTTACTTGTATAAAAATATTGGAAGTGAGGCCAGAGAGGGACATGCCTTTTGATTTGTCTTTGAGGTAGGACATTTGCACCGTGAGTAGCTACCACTATGGAGGAGAAAACAGTTATTGTTTAAAAACCCCAGTTATTTTTTCCCCGCATGTATACATGCTTACTTCGTTACTTTGGGTGTCCTTGAACAAGTTGCCTGGGGCTTTATAGCAGCAATAATATCTATTACCTATTTATTTCACAGCCTTGCTATAGGATTTAGAAGTCTTATTTTTGGCAGTGTTTTTTTTGCCACATTCAAATATATCCCAAAGCTCATTATAATTAACTCCAGTGCTCTCCAAGTTTTATGCATCAAGAAAAATATTTTCTTACTCAGTAGCATGTGTTTTAACTCTTTGTTTTGATAAGAAGTCAGATATGAGTACAGGTTGTAACAAGAGGAAAGTTGTAATAATTTTCTACCAGGTTTTATTCATGTGGATGATACATTTTGTCACTTGTTAACTGTCATTGGCCCCTGGCTAAATCATGTTTATCTTTAATTATAGTAATTTTATTATTGGAAAATCACTTAAAATTAAATTATTCGTCAGAAAGAAGCACATACATTGAAAAAATTAGAGATCTCGTAATGGATGGGTACTGGACAGAAAAGTAAAATGTCACTCTAATTTTTGCTTAAAATATTTGAATAGGTTTATGATCTCTGGAACCCTACATAGAAATTCTATTGAAATATAGGTTGGGAATAACTTGTGGTGTTTAATGTAAAATTCGGTCATTTCTGAAGCAAGTTCTAATACTTGATGCCATTAGATGTCAAGAAACCTAAAATAGTTTAATTGTACTATATGTTTCTTTTTGTATATAATGATTTCCTTCTTTTCTATTTCTTTTTTTTTTTAAATATCTCTACTGAGGAAAACTGAGGTAAACAGCTATCAAAATGCAATGAACTGCACACATTTAAGTGTACAATTGGATAAGCTTCTGACCTACATATATAAATATGAAATCATCACCACAACCAAGATAGTGAATATATACATCACCCTCCCCAAGTTTCTCCATTCGCATTTGCAATCCCTTGCCTGTTCATCATCCCCTCCCCCCAGAAGCTTTGCTTCTGTCTCTGCAGAGTAGTTTGCGTTTTCCAGAATTTAAATGAATGGAATCTTGTAGGATATAGTCTTTTTTGGTCCGGCTTCTTTCACTCAGAATAATTATTTGGAGATGTATTCATGTTGAAATATGGAGCAATAGTTCATTTCTTCTCACTACTGAATGGTGTTCCATTGTATGGATATACAACAATTTATGTTTGTATGTACCCGTTGATGGACATTTGGGTTGTTTCTAATTTTTGTCTATTAAAAGCTGCTGTGAACATTTGTATATCATCCTTGTATGGACATATGCCTTCATTAGACTTGGGTAAGAACCTAGGAGTAGAATGGCAGGATCATGGTAGACATATGTTTAGCTTTTTCAGAAACTGCCAAACTGTTTCCAAAGTGATTATATCATTTTACTCTCCTACCAGCAGTTTATAAGCAGGCTAATTTCTTCACAATCTTGCCAACACTTAGTATGATTAGTCTTTTTTTTTTCATTTTTTATTAGTCTTTTTAATTTTAGTCATTAGTGATATTTCATTTTTATTTTAATTTTCATTTCCCTAATGAACAGTGGTGTTGAGCATCTTTTGATGTATTTTTTGCTATCTTTATATCTTCTTTGGTGGTCTGTTCAAGTCTTTTGCTCACATTTTTGTTGGATTGATGTTTTCTTATTATTGAATTTTGAGAGTTCTTAATGTAGTTTGGACAAGTCCTTCATCAGATATATGCTTTGTAAAGATTTTCTTCCAGTTTGTGGCTTGTCCTTTCACTTTCACAGTGACTTTGAAGATAAGAGGTTTTTAATTTTGATAAAGTCCAGCTTATGATTTTCATCTCTTATAATTGTGCTTTTGGTGTCCTTTTTAAGAAAAACTTTGCCTAAGCTAAGGTCACAAAGTTTTTCTTCTAGAAATTTTCTGGTTTTCTTCTAGAAGTTTTACAGTGTTAGGTTTTACATTGACGTCTGTGATCTATTTTAAGTTATCTTTTTAAAATAGACTTTATTTTTAAGAGCAATTTTAGGTTCACAGCAAAACTGAGTGGAAGGTACAGAGATTTCCTATATACTCCCTGTCCCACACCTGTATCCCCTCCTCCATTATCAACATTCCCCACCAGAATGGTACATTTGTTGAGTTGAACCTACATTGACACATCATCATCACCCAAAGTCCACAGTTTACATTAGGGTTCACTCTTGGTGTTCTAAGTACTATACATTTAGGCAAATGTATAATGACACGTATCCATCATTATGGCATCACAGAGTAGTTGCACTACCCTAAAAAATCCTCTGTGTTCTGCCTATTCATCCCTCCCTCTCAACTAATCCCAGGCAATCACTAATGTTTTTGCTATCTCTGTAGTTTTGGCTTTTCCCAAATGTCATAGAGTTGGAATCATATGGTATGTAGCCTTTTCAGATTGATTTTTTTACTTACTAATATGCATTTATGTTTCCTCCATGTCTTTTCATAGCTTGATAGCTCATTTTTGCCCTGAATAATATTCCATTATCTGGATATACCACAGTCTGTTTATCCATTCACCAACTGAAGGACATGTCTGATTCCAAGTTTTGGCAATTATGAATAAAGCTGCAGTGAGCATCCATGTGCAGATTTCAGTGTGGACATAAGTTTTCAACTCCTTTGGATAAATACAGAGGAGCACAATTGCAGGGTCATATGGTAAAAATATGTTTATTTAGTTTTATAAGAAATCGCCACACTGTCTTCCGAAGGACTTTTCCAAAGAGTACCATTTTACATTCCCACCAGCAGTGAATGAGAGTTCCTGTTTATTCACATCTTTATCAGCATTTGGTGTTGTCAGTGTTTTGTATTTTGACCATTCTAATAGGTGTGTAGTGATATCTCGTTGTTTTAACTTCTATTTCCCTGATGACATATGATGTGGGGCATCTTTTCATATGCTTATTTGCCGTGTCTGTATCTTTGGCAAGGTGTCTGTTAAGGTGTTTGGCCTGTTGAGTTAATATTTTATATTGAGTAAGTTTTGGATTGAAGTTCGTTTTCTGCATATGGAAATCTAATTGTTAAAAAGACTGTTTATTCTTTCTCTACTGAATTGCTTTTGCATCTTTGTGGGAAATGAGTTCTCTGTTTTATCTCTTTTTATCAGTTGATATTCACAGCTGGATAACAAAAACTAAAGAAAAAGCAACTAAATCCTATACTTGACAATGAATGTGTTTTTGTCAGGTTTAATAAAATTTCTAGGTTCCTTACTGTAGCCTTTATGTAAACCTTTTCCACTCAAACATTTCTTTCTTCTCCCTTTCTCTTTTTGTAATTTGCTGTGTATTATAATAATAAAGTCTGGTTGGGGGGGGCATGGATAACTTACCCCTTTAAATTTTAATTATCTTTCCTGTTAGTGAAAATTGTTTCTGTTTTCTCTCTTTGAAAAATCTCCCAACCTAGATCACACCTTCCATTTTAATTTTTCTAGTTTTGATGATCTGTGTCTTCTCCTATTATTGAGTAATGATATGTGGTATATATTGGAAAGGGTGCCCACTTCAGTTAAAAGCCTGGCTGGACCTGGGTAGCCTTGGAGTAGTTATACAGCTCACCCCTTCTCAAGTTTCCTTTAAATGGGGTTACTAATTCATCACTCAGGGCTGTTTTGGAATAAAAGTGATGTTTATAGATATCCATATATGGAAATGAATGTATATGAAGTGTCTCAGTGAAGAGTTAGTGCCTTTCCCCTTATTCAACTCCAGTAAGCTGTGTATCCTCCTCCTGTCTGAACTAGGAGTCTGAAGAGGCCCCAGTGCCCTTTGGAGGGCAGGCGCTGCAGTCTGTCTAGGCTCATGGTCTCAGAAGAGAACGTGGTCGGTGTAGATACCCAAGTGTGGGAGAAGAGCATTTACTGGTTAACATGGATGATCTTCCTCATCCCTCACAGTTTGGAGTTGGCTATCTGCTAGGCCATTCTCCATTAGTAATCCTTCCTCTCTATTGAATTTCAGGCTCCTCTTCCCTTCTCTTCTTACCTTCAGCCTGGAAAGAATATGCTCAAGTCTCTCTTGACATTGCTACTCCTAGCTGTTTCCTTTCTTAGCCAACTTCTTACAGGAGTTGTGTGTTCTTAATACTCCTACTACATTACCTACCAACTCACTCTCCAGATGGGTACCATTTCTTGGAAACATTTCTTACCATAGGCACCAATTTCTTAATTGCCAAAATTAATGGAAACTTGTTACCTCTAATATAACAGAAGCTTTTGTAGTATGTGTACACTGTTGAGCCATCCCCCCCTGTCTTCAGACTTCTTGGCTTCGTTGTCAACACTCTTTTTTTTTTTTTTTGGTTCATTCATTCATTCAGAAATGAACTGCATGACCTTCCATGCAAGAAGCTGTTAATAGAGAACAAAACACAGAAAACTGCCCTCATAGAAAGTAAGCTCCATTGGAGGACATTAAATAATGAATGAGTAATTTTACATGCTTTATAGGATGATAAATGAGTCAGAGGGAAAAAAATATAACAAGTTGGAGAAATTGAAAATGGTGGGGATGGGAGTAGAGGTGTTATATGGTATTAGATGGGCAAGAAGTCCTTACTCATGAGAGCACATTTGAGTAGAGAACTTAATGAAGTGAAGGAAATAACTCCACAGCTATCTGGAGGAAGAGTACTCCAGATAGAGGGAGTGAGTACAGAGGCACTGAAACAGGTGCATACAGTTGTGCCCATATCATAGCTGCCAGATCAGTGAGGCTGGCAGTAGAGGGAGGAGGCAGTAGGAGTAGGAGACAAGGTAGAGGAGGTAGTGGGGCCCATATACCCGGCACTTACTGGCTATGACAGGGATCTTGGTTTTTTACTCTTGAATGAGAAGACAGTTGAGATCTTGAACAGAGGAATGAATGAGTTGGAGAGAAGCATGGAGTAGTAGGCAAGAACGTGAACTGTGGAACCAGCTGCCTAAATTAAAATCCCAGCCCTATACTTACTGGCTCTGTGACCTTGTAGTAGTTCTGTAATGTCTCTGTGCCTTATTGGTAAAACGGGAATAGGAATGATAGCCATCTCACAATGTTGTTATGAGGATGAAATGAACTAATATTTGTAAAAAAACAGAGCATGGCAGATAGTATTATAAAAATGCTTATTAAATACAATTAGTAAAATTAAGAAGGCTCATTTGCTGCCATGCGGAAGGGGATTGTCAAAAGGAATTAAGAATAGGAGCAGAAAGCCAAGACATGGAAACAACCTGAGCGTCCATCAGTCAATGAACGGATAAAGAAAATGTAGCATATACATGCAATGGAATATGATTTAGCCAGAAGAAAGGAAACCTTGCCATTTGTGACAACGTGGACAGATCTTGAAAACATTATGCTTAGTGAAATAAACAGAAAGACAAATACTGTATGATCCCATATACATGTGCAATCTGAAAACAAAATAAAACACACCTCATAGATACAGAGGCAGGGAGTTGGGGGTAGTTGAAGGTGAAGGGGGTCAAAAGGTACAAACTTGTGCTTATAAGGTACACACGTCCTGGAAACATAATATACAGCATGGTGACTTAATAAAAAGAAGAAAAGAAGTAGGAAGACCAATTAGGAGATGATTGCAATAATTCATTCAAAGGATGGCTTAGTTGAGGTGCTCGTGGTAAAGGTAGGGAAAAGGGTCACATCATGAGTGTATTTTGGAAATGAGGATGACTAACTGGCTGGGGAATAGATCTGCTTTTCCTCCCATCTCTGATCTTTCTGGCTCAGTGTTCTTTGCTGCTTCCTTCTCTCCCTTTTGACCAGGGGTTCTCAAACAGGGTAGTAGTATTTGGAAATATGTGGCGGCCTTTGTTGTCCGTCACAGAGATGAGGCTATGGGTATTTCTTGTGTTCAGTGGGCAGGGGCTCGGCGTCATTTGCCAGTAGCATCCTTGTTGAGAAATGCTGCTTTAGACCTTCTTCCCTCCTCTCTCCCCTAGTCCCCAGGCCTAGGATTTCTTAACCTGTGGTCCTGTGTGGGTAGCAAGGGGCCTGTAAACTGCCTGGTGTTTTTTCCAAAATGTTTGTTTATGTACATTTTTTTGAGGGGGAGGAAGTGGTGAGGATTTTCATCAGGTTCTCGAAAGGGTCCATATCCTAAGAATGTGAAAACTCTTGTTTTGAGTGGTCTCACCCACTTTCATTGTTTTTATTCTGGCCTATGTAGTGATGGACTTTCAAATCTGTTCCTGTAGTGTTCTGTGCTCTGACTTCTAGACCCTTCTCTGCTGAACCATGCAGCAGTTCCTCAGGATCGGCATGTCTCCTAACTTCTTCCTATATTTCCCATCTGGGTTTGCAGCACCATCATCCACCTTGTTCTTAATCTTGCCTTTCCTGTGCCACCTCACCTTGACTAGTTCATCTAGTTCTCCTGATTTTACCTCCGGACAGCTGAGGAAATTTTTCCCATTTCCCCTTCATACATTACTCTAATTGAGCATCTCTCATTTAGGCTGTTGGCCACTTCACTGGTCTTTCCACCTGAGACCCATCTTCCACATGTCAGCAGATGAGTGCTTGGATACAGAAATCTTACTGTGTCACCGACTTGCTAAAAACTCAGCTCTGTCAATGCCTGCAGGGTTGAATTCAGACTCTTGTTATAGCATACGAGGCCTGTGAAATCTGGCCCTAGCCCCTTGTCCTGGACTGGCCAGGTGGCTGTCCTGCCTCCCTGCTTGGCTGCCCTCCACTTCTCCTCCTTCACCTGTCCTTCTGTGGTAGCCTGTAGTAGGATTAAATTAGTAAGCTGTTTTATGCATTGATGCTGAAACATCTAAATATGTCATTTGATCACATGAAAAAATGGTTCAACCTCTCTCTTACACATACTCTATAGCTTTAAAACCCAACCTGGCTATCCTCTTTTCCTGAAGGAGGTGCTCACTCCCTTAGAAGTCCATCTTGCTTTCTTTACCTACCATATGCATGCCTCTTTGCATCATAATTTCAGAAGCTCTCTATTTGAAACAGATGAGCTTCTGAGAGGCTCTTAAGCTCATTTGTTCACAGGTTCAAAGTGACTAAGAAGACTTTAAGCTTGCAGTCCCCCAGTGCAGTTCAAGGAGTATAAATTGGTTCTTTGAAACTTTATAACCAGTTATGCCCTTGCTGCTGGATGTTCAGTGGGGCATCTTTTTCTAAAGCAGAGCAGCTCTGTCTACATTAAAAATCTGTTGAGGCAGATGGCTCCTTCATGGTCTCTTTGGAGCCCTGAGGAGCCCCTTAGTAGCCCTTGGAATCCAACTTCCCTCCTTATCTCTTGAATTACAGGAGCCTCAGTGGGCTCAGTGTTGGCTGTGTTCACCCTTTCTGTTCCAGAACAATTTCCTGGCCTTGTGAACTAACATTGGGTCAAGTTTCCACCTTCAGCGCTGATCATCCTGTTGTACATTCAAAATGGAAAAACTTCTAAAAAGCTTTCTTCTCTGTTCTGGCTGATTATTATTGCTAGGTTATAATTGGCATAGGTTAACCTTTTTCACCCTCTGCCCCATTTGTCTTTTGCTCTTTAGGGTTCTTCCCAGTCTTCATTCCATATGTAAAAGGAAAAAAGAAAAATATTTTTCATCACTCTCAACTATTTTTATTAGCACTCCTTTTGTTTCTATCATAATTTTGTGTCTTTTTTATTAGCACATTAACTATATACTGTACTTTTCCATGATCAGATAATGATAGGATTAATAATGTTTGTAAAATACTTCAAAACATATTTTAAATATAGCAAACACATTCATTTACAGACTAATGAACATGAAGGTACCCACCCAAGGCAGAGTTTTCAGAGTTTGGCTCTGGGACCAGCATCTTGGCAGTTGTGATTTGAAAGCTCAGGGGTAGGGAAGTCAGGATGTGTTTCATGCCACATTTCCTGCTAGATTGTGGGTCTCCTTGAAAGTGGGATCTTTATTTAATTATCCACCAACTATAAGCCCTTTGATGGCAGAAACTTGTCTGATTCTCCCTGGATTCTTGGCCCACGGCACTGTTGGTTGTTGAATGAACTCACTATTCTAGCTAGCATTTACCCTCAAGGGGAACCATGCCAAACTGCCTCTGAGCATTTAGTTGTGTGACTAAACAAAAAGTTTAAAATGTAGACGACTAAAACATTCATGTTACATGGATGACTGAGGTGATACTGAAATTTGGTTTGGTAGGAATGGGTATTTTACTTGGCTTTTGAAAACACTTCAACAAATAGTACTTACCGTGTTCAACAGTAAGGTTTTGTATAGGATACGTGGAGGGGTGATGCAGTCTGGAAGCTTATTATTGAGAACTGAGGTTGCAGTAAATACATAATTACATATGGCAGAGTATGTTATATATAACATTATAAATATATTAAGCAGAGTATGAGGAGAAAGAGGCTAAATGACTTAAAGGGTAATAGTATTCACTAAGGCAATTTTTTAAAAAAGGTTTTATTTATTTATTTTGAGAAAGAAAGAGATTATGCAGAGGCAAAGGGAGAGAGAGGGAATCCCAAGCAGACTCCACGCTGAGCATGGAGCCCCATGCAGGGCTCGATTCCATGACACAAGATCATGACCTGAGCTGAAACCAAGAGTCTTGACACTTAACCAACTGAGCTACCCAGGCGTCCCACTAAGGCAACTTTATAATAATAATTGGAAACATCTGAATGGTTGATTGCATGGTACTGGTTAACTAAATGATGGCACAGTTTCCAGATAGACTGTTATGTAGCCATTAAAAATATTTATGAGTAATGTGGGTAAATGCATATGCTTTTTTGTTAGGTGAGATACCAGAATATAAACATATATACACAATTTTTTTTTTTAAACAGGCATCCAGGAGGAAGAAGAGCACCAGGAACAAAACACACCAAAATATAAACATTACATCTGACTTCAAGTATTTTATATGTATGTGTGTGTGTGTGTGTATACATACATACATATCCTAAATATACACTTATTGAATTTGCACACACTGAACACAGCCATGCTACAAGTGCCCAGATTAAAAGATAACAACATTGTCAGCATTCCCTCAGGCCCCCTTGTGCTCTTAATTTTCAGTGACATTACATAGTTTTAATCATTTTTTTCCTTATATAAATGAAATCATACAACATGTACTTTTTTTTTTTTTAAGATTTTATCATCGACAGAGATAGAGACAGCCAGCAAGAGAGGGAACACAAGCAGGGGGAGTGGGAGAGGAAGAAGCAGGCTCATAGCGGAAGAGCCTGATGTGGGGCTCGATCCCATAACGCGGGGATCACGCCCTGAGCCGAAGGCAGACGCTTAACCGCTGTGCCACCCAGGCGCCCCCAACATGTACTTTTTTGTGTCTTAATTTCTCACACTCAACATGTATGATTCACCCATATTGTATATAGTTCTGTAGATTGTTCATTATTTATTATGGATGACTTTTCATCTTGCTTTTTTATGTTTTCCAAAATTTTCTATAATGAGCATATCTTTTATAATCAGAAAAAGATTACGTTGGCTTTTAATTTTTTTAATTTTTTATTTTAAAGGTTTTATTTATGAGAGAGAGAGGGAAAGAGTACACACATAAGCAGTGGGGGGGAGAGAAGCAGGCTCCCCGCTGAGCAGGGAGCCCGACACAGGGATCAATCCCAGGACCCCGGGATCATGACCTGAGCTGAAGACAGACGCCCAACGAACTGAGCCACCCAAGTGCCCCTACATTTGTTTTTTTAAAGATGCAAAGTCAAGTTTGTTTGTGCTTAGGTGGATTGAGTTACCCAGTTCAGCCACACCATGGGACGTGTGGAGGAGAATTGAGAAAATAAGTTGTGGCTGTTCAGAAACACATGTGGTGCAGTGCAGTGTGAACTCAGCATCAAGAGAACCAGACTCCATTTTGTCATTTAGTAGTCCTCAGACTGTGGACACTCCCTTGAATTCTTTGATCCTCAATTTGCTCATCTATTGGTCAACTTGGTGTGATGATATCTTCTTTATAAACTAGGCATAGGCATGAACTTGAGATAATGAGTCTGTGAGTCTGCTAGATGGCGAGGTACTTCATTTACAAATTAGAGTTAGAGAGGATGGATGTGCAGGAAGGGAGCTCATGTCCAGTTGCCATTAATTTTCTTTATGAAGTGAGAGCTGAGAATTATTTGTAAGTGAAAGCACATGGCTTTGAGGTGGTAGTTTGCACAAAGCAAAGAAGCTTTGGGGCAGGCAATCCCTGTGTGCTCAGGAAACTAGGGGGCCAAGGGGGAATGCGGGGAGAGTGCAGCAGTGTTGAGGGCCCAGCTGAGGTTGGAGCATATATGTGAATATAGTGTGTGAGTTTTTCTTCCAGAAGATTATGTTTTATTTGGGCTACTATTAAGGTGATTTTTCCTGATTATACAACTGGGGGATGGAGGAGGTAAACACAAAGAGAAAGGAAGGAGGAGGAAAGCCCACTGACATGTGAGAAACGCCATGTCTAATCTACAAAGAGAACACTCTTTAAAGGAAGCCTCTGATTTAAAATGTGTTCTGGAAGTCCACAGTGATTTGGAACTTAGAATATCTTTTTCCAAGGGTGTTGACACTAAAAGGGAGAGCTAAGATTTTAGTCTAGCCCGCAAAGGTCTACAAAACAGGCCGGAAACTTTTACTAATATTGTTTTCTAGCTCTGAGATTCCTAAAATCTCTAGCAGTTCTAACTATTTTAGATCCTTCAGATAGAATAGGGCTTGGTGGGTCAGCTTGGAACTGTATTCATGGATGGTATTGTTTCTGTGAGAGTAATACTCAGGTGCAGTGAAAACTTCTGGGAATGCGCTCCGAGTTTGTCTGAGCACTAGGTTCTGAACCCAATACTGGGAGGTTAGCTATTTGCAGATACATTATGTTGGTATATTGGGCAGTGCCTTTACTCATCTTTGATCCATTCACACAGTATCTGTTGAGTTGCCTACAGACTGGATATACAAAAACAAAGAGAACCAGTCTTATCTTCCAGATAGTTTGTATCTGGGCCAGGCATTTAAAGAAATCATTTTTGGAATGTAATTATGGATAAGATGGAGATGTGGGTTCTTGGTGTGGGATTGGAAGTGAGTGTTTCTGAGGAAAGATGTTCCTTAATCTGCCTGAAGAAATAAGGGAAGGTTTAAGAGGAAAATTGGCTCTTGAGCTAAGACTTGAGGATGAAAGGCATTTTCTGGGAGGATACTCCATATAGATAGAATGGTAAACACCCCCTGGGAACAATATGTAAGGGAGAACGTGGTCTGTTGGAGAACTACAAATAGTTTTGGTATCTCTAAAGTTAAACGTATACAATGGAGTGGGGGAATGGCAGGAGCCATTAGGAAATCACCACCGCCCATCCCTGCCCCGGGGTTTGGGGAAGGATATCTCATTGTCCTCAAGTTTCTTTAGGTCTTTTGATAGCATGATTGGTTATGAGAAACACAGTTTTTCTATTTCTGTCCTGAATTAAGATTTCTGTTTATTTAGATTTTACACTAGGAGGAAATTTTGAGATTGCTTTAGAATTAACTGGGGCTTAGAGTACTGCTCAGTGTCTTCTAGTACAGTGTATTCAGATCATCTGGTTTATATTCACTTCATGAACATTTATGAAGCACATGTTATATAGAAGGAACTATACTTGCTATGGATGGTATTTTGAGGATCGGAAATGGCCCCTGTCTTTCAAGAAGCTTATAATCTAGTTAGCAAAATTTTGAACTTTCAAAAGCCCTATTATGGAAAGAAAGATGATAGCAAAAGGAAAGAGGATGGACTTTTTACTTAGAACTATGGGGAGCAGAGAAATCTATTTAGAAGACCATGTACTCTAATCAAGGTCTGAAAGACCAAAAGAAATATGACTGGTGGACAGTGGTGTAAAGGTGGGGCAAGGTGATTAGGGAACTGGGAAGAGGCCACCTCAGCTGGTTGGCCATGGTGGGGCCTAGCCCAGAGGCATGGATGTGCAGAGTATGGTTGGGAGATAACACAGTGTCTAGAGTCACTCAATCTGGAGTATATTGCTGGGAGTAGAGAAAAATGGGGCTGAATATGTCGCTGGGGCCAGGAGTTGGGGTCTTAAAAAACTGAGGAATTTGAACTTTATTCCAAGGCAATACACTTTCAAGAACAAGTCTTCTGCTGGTCTTCCTCTCCAACTCAGGCTGCTATCGTCTCCAGTTCTCCCTCCCATTTGCTATGTACAGATTATCAAGAAAATTGTGATTTTGTTCTAGAATTTTAGGAAGTTTTCATAGTCAGCAGCCTAATCCCTTGGTGTTGGTTCTCCTTACTTTAGATTTTTTGCAGCACACTATTCAGTTTTTCAACTATTTTTATGTCCATTATATAATTTGATTCTTGTTTTTGGAAATAATCAGATAAGACAGCTTCTAGTTAGAGAAATCAGCTCAGAAAGCCTAAATGAATAGCCCAAGATCATTCAGTAGTCAGAGTTCAAGATGAAATTAGAAACAGTGACTTTATGACCCTGTTTGGTTCAGGATTCCTTCCATGAAGTCATTATGCCATAGCCTTCCACTTGAGTGATTCTGACTACCAGTGAATGTATGCCAGTCGTGTTGTTACAGCATTGGTAAGATGTTTGCATGGATTCATCCTTGTTTTTTTTTTTTTTTTTAAGATTTTATTTATTTATTCGACAGAGATAGAGACAGCCAGAGAGAGAGGGAGCACAAGCAGGGGAAGTGGGAGAGGAAGGAGCAGGCTCATAGCAGAAGAGCCTGATGTGGGGCTCGATCCCAGGTCACCGGGATCACGCCCTGAGCCGAAGGCAGACGCTTAACCGCTGTGCCACCCAGGCGCCCCTCATCCTTGTTTGGAGTGGGGTATTTTGAAATGGCTGAGATTGTGGGTTATATCTATAATCATTACACAAAGAGAAACGGGCTTATATGGGAGTTTGCCTATAATCATTCATTTTTTCTTTGTCATTCAACTAATCATTTTTAAAAGATTTTATTTGAGAGAAAGAGCGCACACACACATGCGTGAGAGACATGAATAGGGTTGGGGGGGGCGGGCAAAGGGTGAGAGAGAAGCAGACATCCCGCTAAGCAGGGAGCCTGATGACCCACCGACTGGTTGGACTCCCACCCAGGACCCATGAGATCGTGACCTGAGCTGAAGGCAGACACTTAACCTACTGAGCCACTCAGGTACCTCTCATTCAACTAATCATTTTGATTTTTTTTTTTTCTGGAAATAATCCACCGTAATCATTGGAGTATTTTTTTTTTTTAAGATTTTATTTATTGATTTGACAGAGAGAGACAGCCAGCGAGAGAGGGAACACAAGTGGGGGGAGTGGGAGAGGAAGAAGCAGGCTCTCAGCAGAGAAGCCCGATGTGGGACTCGATCCCAGAACACCGGGATCACGCCCTGAGCTGAAGGCAGACGCTTAACGACTGAGCCACCCAGGCGCCCCTCGAGTATTTATTCTTGATTTCATACATTCAGCAGGAAAATTGTTTTCCATTTTTCAGATATTCAGCAAGATAACAAAGTTAAGTGTATACTAATTTTGTGAATCATTTTTAACCAGTATGACTTACAAAGTTAAGTGCACGACTTAAAATATTTTAAAACAAAAAAAAAATTGAGGTTCTTGCTTTATAATTCTCTTTGATTTTGCCAAGAACAACAGAGTTGGCCTTTTAAAAGTCATAATTGAAGCTATCTAGGTTGTAAGGCAGCTATAGTATTGGCAAGAATACTGTTTCTTATAGTTAAGGACCACTGACATAAAATACTAAACCTATAAAATTCTGATAGAGACGTGGTGGTATTGATACTGAGAGAGACTTGAGGGGTTGTACCATATTCAGAAGAGCAGTCCCAGAAGAGTAACAGTGGAAGATCACATCATTAACAGTAGGGCTTGAGACTAGGTCTTGAGACACTCCTCCTAGGCCCCCTGTTGTCAGTAGGATCAGGCTTAAACTCCTCAGCCTAGGCCTTTGGACTTCAAGGGAGTGTGGAGGCTTTTCCCAAGTCTGACAACAAAGGCACAGAACACAAAAATAAGGACTTGCTTATGAACACTGAGTAAATATAATTTGATGGCATTGTAGTAATGACAATAAGTTTTAGACCTCTCTCAGAAATGAAGATGGAACTCTTCTAACATTCTGTTAAAAAAAAAAAATACAATAGAGTCTAGTTGAATATGCACAGGCTTCTGAGCTTCTGATAGAGTGTGATCTGGAACACTTTGTTCAATTCTAAGGTCAAATCAAGTTATTTTTAAGTTCCTAAATGAGTGGCACTGGCCTAAATATAATACCCTTATGTATCTGGAAGTCCAACTGGCCAACCTCACCTGTCTAATAAGAGCATGTACACTGGCAGTCACAAAACCTCTGTGTTCCCTCACTTCTATCCTTAGTATTTCTTATTTAATGCTATGTTAATTATGTATGTACTATATATGATATTAATAATGATATTGTTAATAAATAATAAATATTGCTTATCTTATTTCCAGTCGAAAGTATTTTAGACTTTAGACAAAAACCTGTGGGTGTACATCTGTTTGGTGAAGAGGGGTTCTGGAGCAATGAAATGAGGGCCTTAAAACACAGGCACATAGATAAAACTAACATTCCGGAAAGAGGCAGGACAACAAGACCAGCATTCTTTAAGTTCAAAGTATAGTCAAAAAGGTGGTAATAATATTGCACATGAGTATGATGCCTTATAGTTTTCAGGTCATTTTCACATCTTTTAAATCATCTGATTGTTACGGCAAACCTGTAAGAATAGTACGCTAAGCATTATTCACGCTGTGCATTCAAAGTGAAGTCATAGACTACATTGTCTAATATAATAGATATTTACACCATTCTTCCACAGTCAGTTTGGTCCTGTCCAACCTTCTAGGTGTCTTATTTGGGGGATTAGGTTGATAATGGTATCTATCAAAGAAACTTGAAGCAGGTTAGGATTACCTGGCCTCACTACCAGATATTGTAATGAAAGCACATTTTGATTAAACTACACATACAGATAATATTTAGATAAACATTCACCGGCAAGTAGCATTAAATTGTTGATACGGTTTGGTTTGTAAGCTTGATGAAGGCTCAGATCTTTGTGTTTTGGTGTTCTGATACACCTTTCAAGGAACATTTACTAGAAGCAGACAGCAGCATGGCAGAGGAGAGATTTTTGGTCTTTTACTTGTCATGAGGGGTTCGAGGTTTCAACAGATTCTTACAGCTTGTTTACTTAAGGGTGGAAATATCTCTAAAACATTGTAACAAGTCACACATACTTGAATCCTTTAGTTTCACCAAGTGATTCTGTCTCTAACATTCATCAGGCTAATTATAATTAACAAGCTGCTGATTACACCAAAGTAAATCCACCCACCAAGTCATAAGTGGTGTCCCCAAAGCATTTGTCTCTTGTAACCACCTCTGGATTTTGGGCTTCCTGATTGGAGCCCACCAGATCCACCGTGGACAGTGCATTCCCACTATCAAAGTTATTGCCTAACCTAAACAGTGTCGCAGATCACAGGGTTTATGCTGAAATGGCTCAAAAAGCAAATTGCAGATATTGAAACACATCTAGGCTGTTGAGCTATCTAGGTAGGTTACACTATTATTTGTGTATTCTGTTTAATAAAGAAGTGTGCCTGTTAGCAGGCACATTAATTCGATTATAGACGTCTTAACAAAATGTAGAAAGTAAGTTTGTGGTGATGCTATTTGTGTGCACTGTATCTGATTAGTGACTATGTGTTTTTGTGTGTGCGTATATATATACACACATACATATACAAATCAACTTCATATAGCCCAAGGATTCAGTGAATCTCAGGTGTAGGTTTTTTTTGTTTTTTTTTTTTTTGTTTTTTAAGATCTATCTATTTATTTTAGAAAGAGAGAGAAAACACATGAGCAGGGGGAGGGACAGAGGGAGAGGGGGAGAGAGAATCTCAAGCAGACTCTGCACTGGGATCTCGCAACCCTGAGATCATGACCTGAGTCGAGACTTAAGTGTCAGACGCTCGACTAACTCAGCCACCCACGTGTCCCTCGGGTATAGTTTTCTGAGAAGAAATGAGGGCTAAAAATTTAAAGATTTCTATTACTGAGATAAGGCTAAGGTTTTGACACCCACCCATACATACATGAACAAGATATAGCCCAGTGAATGCTGTGCGCAAATATTTACATGCTCAAGCATGTGGTAGATGTAGGTTAGTAGTTAATATAGATGGTTTTTTGGCTAGGTTGGGATATATTACCTATGGAATAAATGGGAGGAAGTGGCACGCATACATTTTTTTTCTAATTTTAATTAAAATTTAACCTATCTATGGTTTATAACTATCCCCCAAAGGTAAAAGCATATTGAATTTTAGACTCTGCTTTGCCACATGTGGTAGTAGTTGAAGACCAATTAATAGACAAGCTTGTCCTAGAAGAGTAAGAATGTAGAGTAAGAGTCAAATAGTGAGAAGCTACAACAGCTGGCCTAGGCAGGAAGAGAAGCCAGAGAGAAAAAGTGAGAGCATTGCCCTCCCTGAAAGCAGAGGGGAAAGGTCTCAAAAACAGAGATAGCCAGCAGTATTGAAGCTGAAGAGGGAAGTCAAGTAGGACAATGACTTAACTTTGGGCAATAAGGAGGAGGTCATGGATGATCTTCTCAAGAAAAGTGAAGTAAGCATTGAGTTAAAGAGTGTGAGGAAATGTAGGCTGATTTTTAAATAATCGTAGTAATTTTATTTATAATATCCGAATGTTTGTAATGTGCCAGGTGCTAAGCACTTTACTTGTATTAACTCTTGTAAATCTCACAACAACCTCATGGAGTCTATACTTTTTTATCTCCCGTTTTACCTGTGCAAAGACTGAGGCACAGAATAATTATGCACACTTACACGGGTAGGAAGAGTGGGCCAGAGCTAGTATTCTAAGCTAAGGGTCGCCCCACCACTATTTATTTTAAATAAATACCATCCCATGCTGAAGCTTTGCCATAGAGGAGAGTTCGGGTGCTTTTGTGTTCTTTGTACTGTGTTGGGTGATGGGCACACAGAGACAGTTCCTACCCTTGAGGAAGTTTTTACAAGAGTAGTAGGGAAGACAGGTCAACAACACATGCAGTGTTTTCATTTCTGCGGTAGAAGTGTGTAGCAGGTAGAGTCAGGACACAAGAAGACCGTGGCCAGTTTTTAATTGTTGGAAGAAGGAGGGGGAGGAATCAGAAAAGGTCTCTTGGGTAAGGTGACTCTTAAACTGAGGTTCACAGTGACAGAATTTAGAGTGGTGATTTAAAAAGTTTCAGTGCAAGAAGCTGGATTTCATCCTTAGGTCTACGTCTTTGTTTTCATCAAATTTTCTAAGTACTCTTCCCCCGTGGTTAAAACTGATTTAAGCAAATATGCCATGTCTTCAAAAGTCTGCAGCAGGCTTGTCCTAACGAGGTATTTAACTCACAATGTGAATGTTTTGTTGTGAATGTTTTGTTGTTGTTATTTGTTTTGGCCGGGTGGGTCATTATGCTGTAACACTCATAATACAATTATATGGAGCATTCTCTTTAGAGAGAAAAGAGACTTCCCTCACATGTTCTATTTTAAGAATTTTAAAAAGCACACACGTATACACAAAAAAAGATATACAGCATCTTTGGTTTAAAGAGAGTATTTAATGGAAAAAATAAATGTAGTAACTACTATGCTTTCTGTATGGGGTGGGAAAGACCTTTCTTACGTAATCATTTCTGCACCTTCATTAAAAGCACCTTAGAAGAAATGAAGTTGTTGCCTAAATGAGGAGAACAAGGAAATCAGCAAAGAAACAGTTCTGGAAATCTTGCAGGATCTTTCTGAGTAACTTTACTTCCATACCATAGGTGCCCTCTCTCCATTAAGTGATTACATGATGTAGCTGAGTTTATTTCTTATTTATGTATAGTTTTGCTACCATTTTTTTAAAAGCAAGCAAATTTTAATTTTTTTTAAACTCAGTAAATTCCATAAAACAAAGTTGTTTTATTGCATTGGCTCACTATTGGTTTTGTTTTGGGGTTTGTTGCCCAGAATAATAGTAAGAATCATGAACTGAGTGGATATTATAGGTACAGGGCTGTGCTCGGTCCTTTACCCACATTTTTGTTTAATCTTACAACTCTGCAAGGTAAATTTGCTCATTTTACAAGTGAGAAAATAGGTGTGGAGAGATTTTTTTTTAACTACAGAAAGTTAACTAAGCATCCAGTGGGAAGAGCTGGTCTGAGAAGAATGAGGCCAATGGAAGGAGAAAAAGAGATGAGGGAGGGCATGGAAGTGAGCAAAAAAAAGAATGAGAGATCAGCCAGATGAATCAGTCAGCAGACTGACCTGGGGGGTAGTGGAGGTTCTTGTTCTACCACCCCTCAGGCTGTGGGTATATAAATGCCCTTCTCTGGGATATGTTAGCCTTCTGTGTACCTGGGGTATCTCTTTTTTCAAATGCTTTATGGCGGGTTTGTAAACTCATTACAGCAGTCAGGCAGATGGCACTAAGTGAGCTGGGGTTGGTATAAAGGATGAGTGGTTGTAACCGTGGCAAGTTAGAGTATACATATGCCTTACCTAGACAGGGTGGTCCCCACTCAGCTCCAGTTGATCACTGCCCTTAGGAAATGTGGGTTGCTGGACCAGGTGATTTGGCATATCTTCAGGTTTTTTCAGAGAAGCCATATATCTGGATATTTGGGGGTGATTTCCAGCCTTTTAAAAACATCAAAACACCATATTGGCCCAGTGAGCACTTAGTGGAAGGCGGATTTGTGCTTTAAATTGCATCATGCCTTCTTGTTAGCTGGTGAGAGTAGGGTAGGGGTAGTACTAAGTTCTTAGGCCTGTGGGAAAGGATTTCTTGGTTACCTGAGCAAGCCTAGCCAAGGCAAGGGCAGTAGTTAGAAATGCTCTAATTTTAATTTTTCCATCACAGGGGATGTAGATGTCAGATTGTCGAGATAGTCTCATTTCAAGAATAATTTAAACTTAAGCTAATTATTAAAAAATTCATGGAAGATATTCCAATTCAGTGAGTTTTTTAGATAGCTTAAATTCCTTTAAAAGTTTCATTTTAAGAATTAAGGCTATCAAACTGCCTGTTTTAGCAAATATATTAAACATAACCTTTGGGAGGGAGGTGTTGAAGGACATTATTAGCATATTATCCCCTAAATTTAGATTTTGCCCAGTAGAAAATTGGCAGTAGATGTGCACTTTTTATGAGCAGTTTAAGGAGATACTGAGGCAGTTGCTTTATTGAAAGTAGAAAGAGTTATATTGCTAGGGTGACACATGTCCTGATTTACTAGATCAGTCCTGTTGTTCTGGCATAACAAAAGGACCTTTTGTCCAGGATGATAAATTATATGGTTACCTTATATAATGTTAATATGTCTTTTAGTTGCTGGTCCCTTTCTTGTAGAGGTGGAATGAGCCAGATATGCTGAATGACCTTGTTGCTTCTCGTAAAATTAATCACTGAAGCAAAGGCTAAACCAGTCTTCACCTCAGTGTGACTCTCTCAGCCCTCCCTGGAGGATCTTTGCTATTGCCATCATGGTTTTGCTTGTCAGCAACATTTAAACCATGATTGATTATTTCTATATCATTGTTTTCAAAGCCATCCTTCTTGTTAACTTTAGCCTACACTTATATCTGTATCAAATTTAATTTGTGGTATGTGAGGGAGGCATAGCAATCCCCATTTCAAGGGTCTATATTAAAAATTATCCATAATCATCCTTAAATGACACTTTGGTAAAGGTAATAAAACATTGATTTTATAAAAGCACATTTCCAGACAAATATCTTTTATTGCATGAAATTGAACATACTGGGTTCTACTTTCCTGATGTATCAATTCTTTTTCAGAAATTATATTTTGTAATTAATTATATATGAGTGATATCATGTTCCACATATTTTTCAACTTAGAATAAAAATATAGAAGGCATATTAATCAAGATTGTGAATGAAAAAGTTTGAAGATATAGATGAAATCTAAAAATGACAGATCGAGAATTCAGAGTGATTTTAATGGCTTCAAACAATGGCTGAACCATAAAAAAGACTAAATTTAATGGGTCGGGATATGAATTTCTACATTTAGATTGAAAATAATAGCAGTTACATAAATACAGGAATGAGGAAACTTATCTCAACATAGCTCATATGAAAAAGAACAGGAAGTAATGGCCTCTTAAAAGGTTAATGCAACCTTTCATTTCTGGTGGTGTGTGAGACTAGATACATTAAACTACTCTTCTACCACAAGCTGAAATAAAAATGCTAGATAAGTTATATAAATGTGCCTTTAAAAATGATGAGGGGGAAACCTGGGCCGGAAAATGAAACTGAGAACTCAGTGAGGTGAGTGAAATGGCCAGTATGAGAACACTTGTTGAATGCAGCGAATATGAGCTTTGATTTACTTGGTCTCCTGTTGCTCTCTCCACAGCCCAGAGCCTATGGTAGGGGAAAAAAAAAGTTTAATAGATGTCTCCACATCAGCCTGGAACCCCCTAATGGCACTTTCATAGTGTAGCATTGAACTAGAACTAACTTTTTCCCTGATCTCCTCCCAATCCCCAGCAACTCTAAGGAGACCTGCCTATCTGATATTTCATAACCAATAACTAGCGTTCATGCAGGTTTGCAGTCCTAATTTAGACCTACCTGGGTGGTTCAAAAAAGACAATCTATAGTTGTAAAGTGGTTTTTACATAGTAGCTCAAGGTAGAAGCTAGTGCAGATTCCTTCTGGAGGAATCTTTCTTCAACCCAGGCCTCAAAGAGTTCGAAAAATATAATTGCAAGAAATTTTAGCTCACAGTCAGAATTATGAAACAGACAAGTCAACAAAGCATCATGAATCGAACCAGCCAGAGTAGTAGATAATAGAATTAGACATGGAGTAATCACAAATATAGTTATCAGAGAATGTAAAGTAACTTTGTTTTAAAGAAATAGGAATGTTAAAAATGTGAGTGAATAGCAAGTGAATATAAAAATGACAAAGGAGGTCTGAAAAAACTAAATAGAGCTTTGAGAAATTAAATATATAATTGGATTTTAAAAATCAGCACACAGGCTTAATGGTAAATTAGGCCTAGCCAAAGAAAGAATTATTGAACTGGAGGACAGTTCTGAGCTTTCTGACTGACCCACAGTAAGAAACTCATTGATTGACATGTGTGTACATGTGATACCTGTGTATAACTTAAGCCAGAGTTTCAAGAAATTGATTGTATCCTCCTAAGGGTAATGTTCTCTATTATTTTTCCTTTCTAATTTGCTCTTTTTCATTTAAAATCAAAAGTTGAATCCAACCCAGGAAATTTTATAAATCATGGTGGGTCGTGACCACAGTTTTGAAGAAAACTGATTTTAATAAATTTGAAAATACACATACCCTACAACCTAGCATATATCCACCAGTGTTCAGAGTACTTTATGTGGCTCACCCCAGAAAACCTGGAAGAAACCAAAACATCAGTTGTAGAAAACATAACTATGGTGTGCTTTATACATACAGTGGATTACTGTAGGACTAAGGTGAGAACTGAATGTGATGGACCACTAGTAAATACAGCATGGGCACCACCACAGCAGAGTGCATGCTGCCTGCAAACAGCCCGCCTTAGCCCATACCTGTGCATAGGAATTCTTTTTGCAGCTTTGAAAATGACTGGATCACCCATCCAAGCAGCAATAAAATATTGAATAGAAAAAGCAAGGCGCAAAAGATTATATGGGGTATGATTCCATTTATATGAAGTTCAGAAATTTGGGCAAACTAAACACTATATCATTTAGGTATAAATGATTATTTTTCTAAAGGCAAGAGTACACACAGAATTTAGGGGAGTTTTAACCTCTAAGTGGGACGTGAGGGAGTGGGTTAGGAAGAGTCAAAAGGGCCTTCAGAGATATTAGTAATTTTTTTTTCATAAAACTAGTTGTGGGTACAACTAGAATTCCCTTGGAATTCTTTATACTTTGTATCTATTAAGCATTTAATGAAAGTAATTTAATAAAAAAGCCAAGGCAGAATCAACACAGGTAATAAATCTTTTATGCTGATCAGACCGTCTTTAGAAAGTCATTTTTAGTTTGGGGTACCAAATATCAAGGACATTAACAAATTGGAATATGTCCAGAGGAAAATATGCAGAGTGAAAATATAAACCTGGTCTTGAGCCTTTCATTTTTCAGATGCAGAGCATGTGAATTTTGAGCATGGGGCAGTTTTGGTTTTCCCAAGCCTGTTGGTTAGTATATGTGGAACGTGAACTCTGCGCTGTAAGTCTTAGGGCTGCACTTTTGTCGCACCATGCAGAAATGAGTTCTAAAAAATTTCTACAATTCTTCTATAGTTTGGTAAAGGTTTTGTGTTTTTCTGTCAAATGCTGCAACTGTAGGCCTTATGTGGCATGTCGTAATATACCAAACAGCAGCTCGGGAATGGGATCTTTCATTGCTGGGTTCAGACAAGCCCTGTGCTTTCTGTAGCTCCTGAAGACATCTTTAAATTCGGTAGTATCCATCGAAAGGAGACACATCTGGGTAATTTTGTTTGGCGCCTTTTGGAGGAAAGGAAGATTCAGTCCTAGCATTGCTCGGTCTTTGGCTGTGCAGGGAGCCAGTTTGTCTGACCAGGGCCTTAGTTGGACATAGACATGGAAGCCTGGGCAGATGGTAGCCTTTATCTAGGTAATGATCACTTGAGGTAAAGGTATAAATTAGCAATTACTGAGGATCTGCAATGTGCCAGCTGTTGTTAGGCATTTTTTTTTAAGACTTAATTTTTTTAGAGCAGTTGTAAGTTTGCAGCAAAATTAAGAGGAAGTTACCAAGATCTTCCATGTACCCCACACATGCATATCCTTCCCCATTATCAGCATTTTCCACCAGAGTGGTACATTTGTTACAATTAATGAACCTACACTGACATATCATTATCACCCAAAGTCCATAGTTTACACTACTGTTCACTTTTGGTGTTGTACATTCTATGTGTTTGGACAAATGTACAATGATATGTATCCACCATTAGAGTCTAGAGTTGCACTGGCCTAAAAATTCTCTATGTTCTGCCTATTCATTCCTCCCTCTCTTTCAACCCATGGCAACCACTTACTGTCTCCGTAGTTTTGCCTTTTCTTGAATGAATGTCATATAGTTGGAATCATACAGTATGTAGCCTCTTCAGATTGGCTTCTCTTTCACTTAGTCATATGCATTCATCTTTCCTCCATGTCTTTTCATGGTTGACAGCTCATTTTTAGCTCTGAATAATACTCCATTGTCTGGATGTACCACAGTTTATTCACCTACAGAAAGACATCTTCCGTGCTACCAAGTTTTGGGAGTTATAAATAAAGTTGCTGTAGACATCCACATGCAGGTTTCTGTGTGGACGTAAGTTTTCAACTCCTTTGTTTGGATAAATACCAAGGTGCACAATCACTGGATCCTATGGAAGGAGTATGTGTACTACATTCCAGAGTGTCTTCCAAAGTGACTATCATTTTGCATTCTCACCTGCAGTGAATGAGAGTTCCTGTTCCATTTGGTGTTGTCAGTGTTCCAGATTTTGGGCATTCTAATAGGTGTGTAGTAGTATCTCATTGTTTTAATTTGCATTTCTGTAATGATACATGATGTAGAGCATCTTTTCGTTTATTTCTTAGGCATTGTCATATAAAAATACTCTATTCCATTGGGAAGGAAGTGGTCTTATCCCATCTTACGGATGTGAAACTCAGGGAAGGGTGGCTAAAATCAGTATTTGAAGGAGAGAAGGCCTTCCTGTCAAGAGAGCAAGCTGCAGAGTCCTGGCTAGAGGCAGTGTTACGGCGTGTTTAGGAGCATAGGCTGTGGTAGACAGGGCCAGGTTCATATACAAAATCTGCCATTTGTTAGCAGGGTGAGCTGGGTTGTAAGTTATTTGTCTTATCAGGAAATGAGAAAAATACTTCATGGGATTGTTATGAGAAGTAAATGAATTAGTATGTATAAAGTACTTAAAACAGTGGCTTGGCACATAGAAAGTGGTATAAAATGAAGTGTTCAGAGAATTTTTTTCCCCGACTGTAGGTCTAGCAAGCAATTCTCCTGGTCTCTGTGACCCTGTAGCAGAGCCTGCCCTTAGTCTTAAAGAAGTGAGAAAGTTATGTCCAGTCTGGTTTCCCCAGCATCCCACCCAGAGGTGGGAGTGGCCTTGATGATTTACATTCATCAGTTCATCTTCCAGGATCCTTCATCTTCCAGGGACATAGAGATGTTGCTTATGGTGCGTTTATTAAAAGATGTAACAGGTACACTTACTCCCAAGGGCTTTGCTGTATAGATGAGGAATTGAGGCTCAGGGAGTTATGGTGTCCCAAATGTACATCGTAGCAGAGCTCAGATTAGGGTGTTTGCTGCACTACCTCTAGAATGTGTGGAGGGCAGGACTGCTCTTCTCCCTGGAGCCTTGACCTCATAGTGTGGATGACTTCACATTTCTTGGGTTGCCTGGACCATTGAGATTGTGGGTTCTGTGTCCCTTTTGGGGCCTGTGATGTGTAGGCCGTTGCTAGATTCCATCATGTCAGCACTGCTTGCCTCTTCTGTTAGCACATCGGCTGACTGCTCCTCTTAACCCAGTTTCTCTCTGTACGTGCAGACATTAGACTTCCATTGGCTTCCTCCATGTGTTTCCCTCACATTTGACCTATCATTTCCCTTTGTCATTGGCTTTTCACAACCCTGACCAAGTTCCTATTTATTTATTTCTCCCCCTCTCCTCTTCTGCCACTTCTGTTTGCTTTAATCATTTTCCCTTTTTTAATCCTGTTTTCTCCCTTATTTATCCCCACACACTGGCTCTTGTATGTTTCTGCCATTTTTCCTGTATCTGGGGTCCAGAATGGACTCTTGATTTTTAGAGTCATTGCTAGACAGCGAAGGGTATGAACTGGAATGTCATATGAGCTGACCAAAATCCATACGTCATGGGAACTATGCAGTTTTGCCTCCTCACTTCGTTTTGATTAACCTGGAGCCAAATTGAGCATTATTAGCACAGCATTACGGTCAGTATCATAAGGTTTCAGCAAGGGAAAAGAAGATACCAAACCTGTGGGGATTATAATTCCAGAAATCATCCAAGGACTTCCCTTCCTTAAGGTACTAAGACAGGAAATGATAAGGTCTCAGAAATAGGTAAAGTATAATAATTACAAGTGCCTGGCTTAAATAGTGTTTAAACATAAAACTACTCTTTCTTTAACTTAAGGTAGCCTTATTGCTTATACTCTTCTTTGAACTGAAATGAAGACATTTATTCAAGATTAACATACATTATGAAACAGTTCAATTTAGGAATTTAGATAATTGTTTAAAACATACTTGACCATGCTGAAATGTTACATGGTAATTGTCGATTTCAATAGCAGGATATTCCTTGCCCTCCATGTTTTTTGCCTTTTTTTTTTAAATATATGCTAAAAATTTTCTATAAACTCCTATTTTAAAGGGAGAAATGAAAATCATTGTAACTTGAAATTAATTAGTGTTATTTTTAAAATGAATCCATCACATTTAAAAAATACCCTTCTTATGGTAGAGTTTTAAAAAATTAGTTCTGACACCAATAAAAGGAAAATGGGAGAAAGTTCAACCTTCCGGTCAGAACTGTGAGATCTTTAAAAGCAATCTTGGGATTTTACTTGTTGTCTGATAGCAGTATTGAACAGATGGTAAATTGACAGAAATAAAGCTGGATAATCAAATCTGATAAGCTATGAAGAGGTTAACTAGAGAACTATGGAAATTTTGTAAAAAATTTCCAGGGTGATTGGGGAGTGGTAGCTTAAAATCATTGTTTGGTATTTCATTTGTGTTAATACAAAAAACAAAGCCACAAGTTCGCTTTTTAATTAAATTTTTTTTTCTTTCATTTAAAAAATAGTACTCCTACCTCCCAATCAATTCCTTGTAGGTGGTGAAGGAAAGAGAAATTTGTATCAGCTAGCTGCCTATATGCCACCTCAGGAAATAGCATGTCAAATTCCTGCTTTATCAAGACCCTCCTGCTGGCGTTTCTCCCATCCTCATTTAGTGAATTTGCCAGATTCTGTGCTGGGTGCTGGGACTATAAAGAAGAAATGAAACAGGAGTCCATGGTACAGTAGGGGAGTGGGTCCAACGAATAATACAAAACATTCTGGAAGTCTCCAATCCTTTTAACATGTTTAAAGAACTATCTGCTGAAGGACTGGCCACAGCTTCACCAGTGTCATTACCTTTGTAGTTCATTTAAATCAAAGACCAGTTAACTTATTTGATTTTTTTCTGGTCTTAGAAAACAGCTCTTTCACAGGTATACCTATCCCACCTAAATTCTTCTGAAAAATCACTGTGCCTCTAAAAGAGCCTTGTACTTTCTAAGCAACAGTAAAGACAGCTTTGCAGAAGGAGCCCACTTCCTTTTCTGTTCTTCAGGTCTTTTTCCCTCTGAACATTTCCATGAGTTTGATGTTTTCTCTTCAACTCTGGGCCATGTGCGCTGTCCTAATCACTGGGCCACACCAAGATCATGCTGTTTCTTTCTAAGTGCTTGCTTAATGTAACCATTTAATACGTCCCAGTGTCACATTTATCTGATGCATGTTCTACAGGGAAACATAACTTCTATTAATGTTTGTTATGTTATGTTTGTTCTTTAACCTGTATGCATTTAACAATGGTTTTTTTGGCCAACTCAAAGTGGAGTAATAGATCTTCAGTAAAAACACCTAGATAATTTGATGAATGCTTACCAAACTCTGCATTTGATCTGAAAACAACTGTGGTGTGTGGGTTAAGTGTTAGCTAAGGGAAGGAGACCCTATCCAAGCAACCCTTGGACAGCTTGTGTAGCAAAGCTTATGAAATGCATTTTTCAAACTTGTCTAAGCAAAAGTGATTGCTTGGCTATTTCAAAAATAATTGATCATATCCTTTGTCTTATCCTTCTCCTTTGTCACTCTTCTGATTTCCTGTGTGACATTACTAACAAATCAGGCTAACAAGGATGCATTTCAATTCCTACGGCTTATGGATCAGTTTATTAGGCCAGAAAGGGAAGGTGCAGTAAAGAATGTGAACACTTACTAGGAGCAGCATGGGTTATGTGAACTAACCTCAGATGGAAGTCTGGTAGAAAAAAGCAGGATCTTTCAAATCAAGTACTCCTGAATTCAAATCTGGGCTCTCCCATTTACTAGCCATGTGATCCTGGAAAGGTACCAAATCTTTCTGAGATTTTAGTGTCTTCATCTACAAAATGGGAATTGTCAGGATTTACCTTCACAGGGTAGTGGATAGCTTCTAATTATGCATAGAGTATTGCCTGGCACTTATTTTCTGAGTGGCTACTATAACATCTGTAAAAGGCAGGAACTTGGTTCAGATCAGGTCACCTAATCTTTCTGAGCCTCAGCTTTGTCATCTGTATAATGGGAATTTCAACATATTAACATGAAAAAGTTAAAAAACTTTGCAGTCATATGCAAGTATAATGACTTATTTTACAAAGGCCTCCTGAATATCCACCAGGATATGAACTCTACTGTAGCTTTTTTCCAAGTCTTTTTGATGCTTCCAAAACATTCACTTGGTATTACTATTACTACATATTAGTTATGCCACACAAATACTGCAGAATTACTGGAAAGAAACCCATATCTTATTCACATTTATAATCACTACTATATTTTAAATATATTAAGAGTTTGGTAAATGTTTATTATATAAATAATTATTTTTGTTATTATCATTGCGCTCTGCTTTGGAAACTAATACAGCTAATAACATCATAATCGATTTATTTATACCTTTATTGTTTCTGTAATCATTTTATTTTAACATTTGATATGGAATATATAAAACCTAAGATACCTTTCTTACTAACATTGCATATTTCTTTTTGTACAACTGAATCATATTCACAGATGTAGGATAGCTGTGAGTTTTGGTGTCAAAGAAGGAAAAAAAACTTTGAATGTTCCTACCTTTTCTTTTATTAGAAAAACTAAAAATTCAGGAGAATTTCAAATTTGCATAATATTTATGGTTTTAATTTATTTTGTATATACAAAGAGATATCACTTATGAAAATGTGCTATTGCATTCTATTTATAGTTGAATATTTATTTATAGTTGAATATTTAAAAGGATTTTCTCTTTTTGATACAAAGAAATGTGCTTTTTTAACTTTTCAGGCGTCTTGAAATCACAGAAGAAAGAGTAGCTTCCTCCAAACCTTTAGACTTTTTCTTATATGACCTATAAGACTTGAACAACTAGAACAATAAGCTCTTTTCTGATTTCTGCTGTAATAAAAATGCCACTGTTGTCCATTGATTATCCATCTGCTGGGCCTAGTTTAGAGGAAGGGAATATACCCAACAATCAGCAGTCACTAAGAGATACCTACAGCAAATAAAAGGCTTGCATGCTTTGTTTCATTTATTTAAAAAAAAAAAAAAAAAAAGGAAAAAGGCAGTTCTTGAAAACTGGAATTTATTTTGCTCTGTAGTTGTTCTTACTCTATTTTGGTTTTGTTCAGTGTATAGGAATTGCAATGACTTGATACTGTGTTCATTTGCATCAATAACTTCTATTTGCATTCTTATAAACTAATTTAAATAAAGTCTGTGTATGTGACAATAGATACATATTAGTTATCTGTTGCTGCATAACAAATTGCCCTGAACCTAGGGACTTAAAACAATCAATGTTTTGTTTTGTTTTATTTTGCTTTGTTTTGTTTTATCTCACCTAATTTCTTTGGATCAGGAATCCAGGAATGTCCTAGGTGGGTGGCTGTAGCTCAGAATCTTACATAAGATTGAAGTCCAGGTGTCATCCCATGTTATAAGTAGTCTATGTGAAGGCTTGATTGGGGCTGGAAGAGCCACTTCCGAGGTAGTTTGCTCACATGCCTGGCAAGTTTGAACTGGTTGTTGGCAGGAGACCTGTTTCTTACCACGTGGACCTCTCCATAGGGCTGTTTGACCATCTGTAATAACATGAGCAAATGATCAGAGAGCAGGATAGAAGCTGCATTGTCTTTTATGATCTAGCCTGGAAGTCACACATCATATCCATTGATAACCTTGCTGGCTATACAAGTTAACTCTGCTCATAGTGGGAGGAGAACACACAAGGGTACGAAGACGAGGAGGCAAGGATCTTTGCAGTCTATATTGGAGGCTGGCTACCAAACTAGAATGTCTAATCTAATGTGCGCAAGTGTCCAGTGAATGTTCAGATAACCTAAATTTTAATTTTATAAAAAATAATATAATTATTGGAGTGTAGAGGTTTTCAGTTTTCACATCTTTTATCCCAAATTGCACATGTTGACATACATTGATTATTGGTCCATTTCAACTGAATACAGATAGCAGTGCAAAATCTCCCTGCCCTCAAGGAAAGGCAAATATTTCATTGTAATTATGCCAAGTGTTCCAACAGAGGTACATACTGAAGATGATGAGGTCAGTTGTTGAAGAACATGAGCTCTGAAGTCAGTTTGCCTGAGTTCAATTTCTGGCCCCCTTATTTATTAGCTATATGACCTTGGGCCACTTATTTAACCTTTCTATTCTTTAGTTCCCTTTTTTGATTATTCCCTTTTATTAGCTTACCTTCCTCATAGGGTTGTAGGGATTTAGGAAACAGTACCAGAGAATATTATTAACCAGCCACTTGAGATTTCCTGGAAAGATCAGTTTGGATGAAGGAAAGTTTCCAGGGAATGTGAATCATTTGAGTTGTCTCTGGGAGGGTAAGTTGGAGTTTGGTCAGCACAGGAAGTTGGTGGAACCTGGGCACCAACATGAAGGAGAGTTAGAGGCTGAGGAGCGGAGCAGTGGGCTTGAGACTGGGGCATGTCACGTGGTAGCTTCAAAAGAATGACTAGAAATAAGTTTAGACAGTTGGCGTGCAAGGATGTGAAAGTCTCAGGTGGAGCCCCAGTACATTGTAAATGTTCTGAGATTATCTCAGTTTAAATCACAAATTTCTTACTGCCTTTACAACTCTTACAGTTGCTAGATCTTATGTCTATATTTATGGTTAGAAAATATTGTCACTACAGTTACAGACAAAAAAAAAGAAGTTTGAACTTTTTTTGTAGAGGCTTTTAAAAACAGTAGAATGATAGAATTTGCTCTTTTTGTGTTTTTCTGTTAAGAGGTTTGGGCAATGAGTTGAATAGTTAGGATGGTAATAGTAATCAGTAGGGAGAGGACTGAAGCCTCACAGGAGACTAGAAAGGTGACTACAAGTATACAAGAGCCTGAGACCCTTGCTTGTTGTCAGTTTTGGCATTTCCCACAGGCATCCCAAGCACGTTCCCAGAACACTGGCAAGACTAGGACACTGCCCAGCCCATTCCAAAGAACCTCAACTCATCCAGAATTTTGCAATTATAAAAATCTAAAAGGGAGAGATTTTAATGTTAAGCATATATGTAAGTATCATTTTGAATTATACTTAAGGAAATAGACACAATAATCTTGGCCTTTAAATGTCTGGCTCTAGTATTGATAACCTTATTTTATGGATAAAAGAAGATAACGATTATGTCAATTTTAGAAACTCCTCAACTGCCCACTTCCCACTTTCAAAAGATTTTTTTGAAAGTAAAACTGAAAAGAAAGATGAGACTTTAAAGAAGAAAAGACGGGTAAGAAATGAGATTTTTGATGTAAATAAATAAGAATCCCTTTGCCAAAGAGCTGGATTCCAGATGGCTTCTAGGCCCAAGGGTGGGAATTAGGGTGCTTAGTCTATTTAGCCTTTCTCACATGGTTTTTAAGTCATCTTCCAGTACTCTCTCCCAGGGGGGCTGACTCTTCATTGCTTTTCGGATGACATGCTCCATGAGCAGGCTCTTTTACCAAGACGCGTGAGCCTCAAATATGTGTCTTTAGCTTCTTTAGGAGGTAGGTAGGTCTAGTTGAAGCTAGAAGGCTCTAACCCATCTGACATAAAATGATGAAACAGGAACTCTGTGATATCTAGTTTGCTTAAAGCTTATTTATTTTCATGAGGAAGAATTTTAATGTGACTGCTGCCCACTTCTTCTTTTAAAAGTTGGAAGCATATACTAATGCACCTTTGCGCTGCAGCCATAACACTATGTAAAAAATAATCTAGAAATGGGTAGTGTTTTTATACAACTATTAAGTTATCTGAAATGTTAGTCTACTAACCACACTGAGAGACAATGTCTCCATTCAGGGATATAGTAGCCTTGCAGGGAGAGCTCAGCTACGGAAGGGAAAATTTTGGAGTGACTTGCCCCTTCCTCAGTTGTGTTTGAAATTTATATGTTTTCTGATAGCTTGTATCAGATTTGGGCTCTTTCTCTTTACACTATGTCTAATGTGATAGTTCATATTATTTCATAACCAAAATTTTAAGGATTGTAACTTTTCTGATGGTATTTTCTATTCATAATAAAAGTAGTTTAGTGTCTTAGTGTGAAAAAAAAATAGTTGATAGAAGATGGTCCTGTTACTAAAGTAAACCTTTCTATAAATAAATGCAGAAACATCTGTTAAGGGCATAGTCTGAATGTGGCAGACATCTGAATTGCATCAATTCCCGCCTTGTGGCCAAGATTTCTTTCTTAGGCTTTCTTTATAACTAATGGCAGAGTTTCACATTCTCACAGCATTAGGCAATAGAATGGTCAAAAGAACTGGTGCCAAGTTACCCTCTTTCTTGGGTTAGCTAGTGGTAATAATTTATACTCACCAAGGAAAAGTGTGGCATGTTTTTGTTTTTATTTTGAAGACTGAAAATCTGAGATCTCTCCTTCAACGTTTACTTTTAGGCCCTAGCTTTAGGCAGTTTTCCAAATGTCTAACTGCTAAACTGCTTTCAAGAAATTATTGCGGTATCTCAGGAAGCTTTGGTCAGGAGAAAAAGGTGGCACGCAGCCTTTCCTAGAACACCCATCAAATGACCTTTTTCAGAAACAACTGAGATTCTTCTTTCAATGGCAGAAAAATGCCAATTGAAACCAAACAGAAAACAAACTTACCCCACAAGTATTGTAGTTCAAACAAGTAAGGGGGGAGGTCAGAGAGGGGCTGAAAAATTCTGCTTGGGAAGACTTTTGAAGCTAAAACTTGTATTTTGCTCTTTGAGGATTATAAGTTAAAATGGGGCGGCTTAGCGTTTTTAAGATAAAAATTAGCCAGGACTGTAAGAACACTATGTACCTTTTCAGGTGCCTGTGTACCTCTTCCTAGAATACCTGTCTGGTGCTCTACTCTTCCTCAAGACTACCTCAACACTCCTCCCACTTGGGGACTCCAGCGCGCCGCCGTAAGGTGAGTCTGCAAATTTGTACTCCTTGCATATATCCTAGAAGAGTATCATTTAAAGTGACATTTTAAAAACAACTTTTCAAAATTTTGGGAGACTTTGAGAGGTTGTGTTCACTGGTGAACTCTTAAGAATCATCATCTGTAAGCCCTATATTTAGATAAGTATAAAGTTAAATTAGCAACAGTATAATATAAACCCTAGGTTCAAATTTGGGTTGACACTAATAGCATTGAATCTGAAGCAAATTTTTGCAAATTAGTATGTCACCACTCTTAGGTTTCCTGAGCCTTATTCTACTCATGCTTTAAATTGGCAGCCTCTTGTTTGATTGATTGATTAAGTTTTCACTTTAATTCCAGTTAGTTAGCATACAGTGTTATATTAGTTTCTGGGGTACAATATGGTAATTCAACACTTCCATACATCACCTATGCTCTTCAAAACAAGTGTACTCCTTAATCCCCATCACCTATTCAACCCATCTCCACCTCCCTCCCCTCTGGTAGCCATCAGTTCTCTATAATTAAGAGTTTGTTTCTTGCTTTGTCTCTCTTTTTTCCCTTTGCTTGTTTGTTTTGTTTCTTAAATTCCACATATGAGTGAAATCAGATGGTATTTGTCTATCTCTGACTTATTTCACTTAGCATTACACTCTCTTGCTCCATCCATGCTGTTGCAAATGGCAAGATTTCATTCTTTTTTATGGCTGAATAATATTCTATTAGAATATATATGTACCACACCTTCTTTATCCATTCATCAATCGATGGATAGCAGCCTCTTTTAAAGCAGAAAAGTATTTCTAACGGTGAAAATTGGAAGGTCTGAAATAGCTTATAGTTTGATAGGTCTGAAATAGCTTACAGTTTGAGCTTCCATCCCTTAAATAGTGTAATTGGCTTCATTAAGTAAAGGGGGTCACAGAGTCTCTTGAGGTGGGAATATACAACTGAATTAATTTTCACTTGCTTTTTGTACACTTGATGTGTATCCTGTCTTGAACTCTAAAGTGACTCATTGGTCTCAGAAGGGAAAATAATTTGACCTTGTTTGTAGTATGTGAATCACTTCTGAATAAACTGTTCACATTTTACAGGTGAATAAACTCTGTAAGGGCACCAACCAGCACGCTGTCTTGTAAATTCCTTAGTTCCTCATTTGCAAAAGTTATGTGCTTGCATTTTTGCCTCAACGATGATTTTTGAAGGCTTTACATAAATTAATTCCCCCCTGAAATAAAAAGTATAACCTTAGAGCCTTGTAGTAATTGCTAAACTATGTGGAGGGAAATGGATTCCTAAAACCACAAGTCCGTATCCTCGCTGGTTCAGTTTTCTTCCTATAGACTCTGTTGCACTGCTGGTGGCAGTAGCAAAATCCATGACTAGAAGGCCCCAAGTGTTGAAGGTGAAAGATAGTCTGATTCTAATAGAGCAATTTTGTTATATCCATGTCAGAGCTGAAGAATTCTAGTTAAGCCCTGTTATTTGCAATATAGTCTAAAGAAGAAAGGTATAAGGAACAAAATGTATTATATAGTCCCACTTACCACAGTTCTCTCCATAATTGTGTCGTCACTTAAATTTTAGATGTAGCTTTCATCACTGATAAAGCTATTCTGTAAATCTTTTCTTTATATTAATTATTTTCTATTTTGGAGGAATTATGTAAAAGTTATACCAAGAGGAATTCAGATTTAATGTCTGGAGATTGTATACACTTGGGTTTGAATGTTTCAGTTGTTTTGTTTCTTTTAGAACGGGTAGTTATCCCCTCATACAGGTAGGAGATGTAGGAGTTGCTTGGAGTTTGCTGCTAAAGAGTTAATCTTTTGCTATTTCTTCTCAAATGTTTAGTATGCTAAAAATTAACAGCCTTTGATTCTTGGCTTCAAGTGCATAGAGACTTCCTTAGCTTACTGCCTTGTTTTCCGTTTTTAAATGGAGTTTTGTCTGTTTTAAATAAATGAACCGTTCCTGGATGTGATAGAATTATACAGAAAACTGTTTTGCTCTTGCTGGCTTCTGAAATAATCCAGTTTACTCATTGAAAGAGGATATGTGAGTTCCCTAAACCTTTTTGAGTGAAGCATCTAATTTCAGTCATGTTAACTTCAATAGCAACAAAACCAGCTTTGAATTCTCAGTATTGCTACACTGTAAAACTACCTTATTTTTTTTATGGAGCAGCTTTAAATTTTTAATATCTTACAGTCAGAATATTTCTACTAAATTACATTTTCTCCACAGTGATGCAGTTTTTCCTGAGCCATTATTCTTTTAGAGAATGATAGAGAATAATTCATATTTTATTTATCACAAGGCTTCTTTTCCTAGATTTGTAAATTTGAGGCTGTGTGGGAACAAACTTTAAAGCTCCTGTTTTATGTTAAAAAGACAGATTACATAAAACAAAATAAGGTTTTGCAGATAATTTATTTGCTTCTCTCTTTGGAATAGGACTGCATTCTTCTCCCATCCCCCTTTTCTGGTACTTTCCTGTAAAAGGTACTAAATAGAGGGAAAAGAGTGATAAACAGGACTTAGCCCTATAATCTTCTTTCAAAACTGCCTTGTAAGTAATTTCCCATAGTTTCTGTAATGAAACTTATCATGGTAGTATATTGTGCTTCTGGTAGTGGGGAGTAGTTTCAAAATACTCTCAGCATTTCATATTTTAAGCTCTGTGTGTGTGTGTGTTCGTGTTTCAGGTTAGGTTTTCTGCCCCATGTAGATTTAGTGGAATTTATTTTTTATAAGCTTATACTTGGTTTTAATGGTTTAGATGGGAGCATTTCTAAATAAAACTGGTAAAGAGATGTTTATTGTTGTTATAGGTAATTTGTGCACACAGATTTTAGGAGGCTCGAAATGATCTTTTGGCAGAAAAACTTGGTAGAAGAAGGGGGGACATTTTCTGTAATTTAAGTTGTCATAGTAACCTGCATCAAACCCATACTTGGAATCCAGGCTTGAAGAATTTCAGTGACAATAAACATTCCAATTGCATTCATCTTTTTTTTTCCCCTCTGAGAAAGGAGTCATCAATTGTGATCTAATTATTTCATTTCTGTTTTTAGAAGATGAGTAGCAGCTTGCATTTTTTAGCACTTTGAAGTTTCCCTGGCAGAGTAAAAATGAAAAGTTAACTTGTTTATATTTGAACTTGGCATTTTCTGATAATGTATCTCAAACTGTCAGAAGACAAGATCGGTTCAATATAATGGTTACTTAATAAAATATGAAAAACACAGAATTTGATAAGGATTTTAAGATATTGCCACATACATTTGTTAACATGCCAGTTTTAATATTAAAAGTATTCAAATCTGATTTTCATAGAACTCTGTTCTGGGAATGTTGGGATTTTCCTAATACAAATTGTTAATATATTTATTTTATGGCATCTTGTACTTAACCATGAATGTATTTAAATAGAAGGGATGAGGTATCATTTTTATTAGCAGAGTAAGTTTACTTTGAGAAATTTGTATCTAGGCATTTTTTTAGATATATTCTCTTTCACAGAGGACGGTAGAATGTTGTTTCTAAAGACAAAGCGTTTTTAGGGTTTGCTTCACTCTTGCTTTTTGCAAGATACTGATTACTAATCAAGGTAATTTGGAGTGAAAAACAGTCTCCTTAAGCAAGGAACATTAGGAGAAATAAGGAGATAAAGGTGTGTGTGTCCGTTCATTTTTGGAAATTTGGCAAAAAAAATTGGAAGAGTTTGTGACTAGTCTAATTAATAAAAATAATATACAAATTTAGCAGTTTTTAGATGTAACTGTAGCTATCTGTAGATAAAAATGATAAAACTCTTGTAGAAACTTTTCCACATATGTATGAGACTCTTAATAAAACAGGTAGTATTTTGAAAAATGTAAATCAGAATTTGAATTTTAAAAAGTATAAGGTAGATGTAGAAAGCCTAGATAATCCATTTACTGGGAAACTGAAGGAAAATATAATCACCTATTCTCTCATTGTTTAGAGATATTTACTATAAATATTTTATGGAAGTATCTGCAATTTTATAAACAAATTAGGAATCAGGCTGTCAATAGCCAAAATACTAATAATGGTGAAACACTAGAATTTTGTCTCCTGTTAGAATTAGCGGCATACTTGCTTCATCAGTACTAATGTAACTCTGAAAATCTAGCCAATCAATTAAGAACAGAAAAAGAGAGAGAACTATTGGAAAGGACAAAATTATTTGTAGATAATAAAAAATGCCCAAGATACTCAAACTAATATAGTAAAATTCCATTGTAAATATCATGATTTGTATAGTAGTAATAATCAGTTCAAAAATAGAAAAAAAGGGACCATTCATGGTAGCAACAAAAATTTATGCCGAGGATTAAACTCTGGAAGAAATGTGAATGACCCGTGGGCAGGAAACTATTAAACTTCATATAGACCTAAAGATTTGTTTAGTCTTAGTACTTAATAAAGGAATGTCATATTTGGGATATTATATCATTGAAGTTTCAAAAACATGTACATGAGACATATATGAGTGACCTTTATGTAAAATGTAACGTAGACCAATATAATTCCTAGTGTTGGCTGTGGGAGAAGATAGATCAGAATGCTCGTATGATGCAACTACAGGGTAGACAGTGTTGCAGCCAGTAATGGAATCCGTCTACCTACCTACCTACCTACCTATTTACATACCTGCTTATTTATAGATAATTTTTTTTACTGTTTAACGAAATGGAAAAATGAGAGTAACCTAAAAAGTAACAATGTCAGGATACCTTGTATTTATAACCTTGTATTATAACCTTGTATTTTTAAGTATATTTACATAGAAAATAAACGAGGAGGCAATATACAAAGTGTTAGTAATGATTATCTGCAAGTGGTAGAACTACAAGAAAATTATTATTATTATCAAATTATTATTATAGATTCTCTAAAACAAATATATTTATAATCAAATTTGAAAATAGGGGGTGCCTGGGTAGCGCAGTCATTAAGCATCTGCCTTCGGCTCGGCGTGATCCCGGCGTTCTGGGATCGAGCCTGGCATCAGGCTCCTCCGCTGGGAGCCTGCTTCTTCCTCTCCCACTCCCCTGCTGTGTTCCCTCTCGCTGGCTGTCTCTCTGTCACATAAATAAATAAATAAAATATTTCAAAAAAAAAAAGAAAGAAATTTGAAAATAGATTTAGTTTTCTAAAAATCTAAGGTTAATCAAATGTGTAAGATTTCATTAGCTATCTTCTTGAAAAAAAATTATTGTAAAAACATTTATTGAGATGGATTATGTACAGGATTAAATAACGTGGAGATCATCAGAGTGTCTGGTTAGTGCCGCACAGACTGCACTCCCCGGCTACTGTTCATATTAGCCTGTGGTGTATACCTTATGCGTCCTGGGAGTATGGGGCCCAACATCCCTGAGAATGATAAAGAGCAATGTGTTCCTATGTTTAAATGTCAGCCTTTCCCACCATGCCTATGTATCAAGTGCCACAGCAGTTTAAATGTTTAAATATTGATTGCCAATGACATTGAATCAAACTTACTAAAATCTTTATGGATTAAGTGGGAGAATTAGGACAGTTATTTTAATTCTACAGACATTTTGATTATTTACCCTTCTCTCCCCTTTCCCATTGACTCTACTGTTTTGTTTACAGCAATTACACCTAGGCAAGAAATTTAATAATTTTTAGGAAATACACCCAGTGTGAGATGCTTTGCCTCTGAAGTCTGAAGTGTTAACTTTGTTTAATTTTTTTGTGCTGTTCTTCCTGAATACAGCTTTTAACAGTGGGCTTTTTTTTCCCAATAATTATGGATTTGCGGGTACCACCACTCCTTTGTGACTAAGGAGGAACTTCAGTCTCTCTGGCATGTAAGACCCTGAAAACGTCCTGGCACAGCCTTGAACCTGTCTCATCACAGGGCACATATCCCTATAAATTGAAATGGTGCCTCTATCTACCTGAATGTGATAGGGAGAATATAAAAATTAAACAGGGCCAAAATACAAAATCAATTTTTGTTCTTATATACTACTAAGATAATACTAAGGTAGTAATGATACCATAACATCCCTTCTAATTTTAGAAAGGCAATTTCTTTTATTTAGAGTGGACCTCATGGAAGTTCTTAAAGTAGATAGGACAGCATCCATATTTTCTGCCCTTAGGAATATATAGTCTCACCAAGTAAAGAAGATTCACACCAGATGGGAAACATCGTTTTTATTGCCAGGTGATAAACTCTTGAGCTTGCACTCTCTTTCTGTCTTTCACTCTTCCTTTCTTTCACATTTCAACCAGAGTATACTTGGCTCCTTAGAAATTTAGGGAAACTTGTCTTAAACCTCCAGTTTTAAAACTTATGAAAGTCTCCCCATGATCTTGCTAACTCTAGAGTCTTTGTGTCTCCAACAAGCATCCCTGCATCAGTCTTTGCCTTGCCTCTGTGGATATTCTTCATTTTGAGAAGGGTTAAACCCTTCTCTTTTAATGTTTCTGTGAGAGCACAACACAACACACACGTACACATACATTAACACCACTTAGTAGAACCAAAGATCTGGGACTTAGAGGAAAGAGACTTCCATTGCAAGAAGGGCAACCTTGATAAATCTTCCTGGATTCTGGCTTCATCCTTATCGCTTCCTTCTGGGATGTCTCAAGAAGCTGTCAAAAACTGCCATGGATCATCTGAGCTCATCAATCTGGGTACAAGTCAGCTTATCTCATTATTAATTGTGTGACCTCGACTGCTTAACTCCAGTTTTCTTACTCAGATGTTAGGTAAGATTAAATTATACAGTGGACTCTAAATGTACTGTGGTTAGGGGTACCCATCTCCATGAAGTTGAAAATACATATATAACTTCTGACTCCCCAGAAACTTTACTAATAGCCTATTGTTGACTGAAAGCCTTATCAATAACATAAATAATTAACAAATATTTTGGATGTTATATGTATTATATACTATACTCATACAATAAATAAGCTAGAAAAAAGAAAATGTTAAACTCATGAGGAAGAGAAAATACATTTACACTCTATACTATATTTATCAAAAAATACACATAAAAAGTGGACCCACACGGTTCAAACCTGTCGGAATCAACTGTATATGTAAAGGTCTTAGCATGTACAAAATTCAGTGTATGATAATTATCACCGTTTTTGTTTTTTTTTTAAAGAGTGATGTTTTCCCCAAGTGCTTCAATCTTGTTTCAGACTTAGGCTAGATATACTTTTATATAAGCAGCCTTTCACTCTTCTGTACTTATGGAAACTATATAATAATTGTTCAAACCAGACACTTTGGAGAGTGAAACATGGCACTATAGATAATTATGCTGGGATAACGATGTAAACCATTGCTGTTCTAGGCAAACCAGAATGAGTGGTCACTTGGGGTATACCCATCGTGCCTGACCACAGTTCATGCTCAGAGATCACAGGTCATTGTCATTGAGTGACACAGTGAGGTTATAGGACAAGTGAGGTCACATTCATCTCTTTGATCTTTAGTTCCTTACTTGATAAATTGAGGGTAACAATAACTAGCTCACAGGGTGGCTGTAAAGATTAAATGAAATTGTGATCACATAAAACACAGTATGTATGTGGAAATTAGACACCTGTTAATTCCCCTCTCCGTCTGTGCAAATTACTTTATCTGTGCTGATGGATACGTTTTGTGTGTAGCTGTGTTATATACTTCCTTAGTGTATCTTTGTAGTTCATTTGACTGGACATGGTAGGTGGTAGTCATAACCAACTGCACATGTGGTTCCTCAGTTTACAGTGGAGAGTTGGTCTATATTGTGTCAATTAAGTACTTTTTAACATTGAAAGACATGAACTATCGTATTAAGGAACAACACCTACTTTCCCTGTAAATTCTCTGTGGTATGTTTTTTGTTTTGTTTTGTTTTTCCTTTTGTGCTTTTCTATTTTTTGGATGATTCATAGTGTAAATAGGAGGATTTTTTTTCCTTAAATATTTCAAATATGAATGTTTATGCATTTAATAGACTTTGTGTGAATGAAAGACACTTGTTTTGCACATCAGCTGCAGAGATATATTTCTTTCTTGGGAAAAAAATCTAGCTGAAACCTTAAAAATTAATAGAATAATTAGTAATATATATAGACCAAATTTGATTTTCTTATAATTTACAAATAAATTTTAATAACACAAAACTGGAGGAAGTAATAGACCTCAAGATTTGGGTCTTTTCCAAAATGACCACAGCATTTTCACCATTATCCTCCATAGTTGTTCTCTTCATTAGCAAATCTATATTCAGACCTGATATTGCCCAGTCTTCAGGCTTACAGACAGGTAGCGAATGATTTTAGTCATGTCATAAATTATGCAGTTGTGCAATGAAGAAGGAGTGATGGGAGCATATGGGGAAGAAGTTTGTGCAAAAATTAAGGAAGGCTGCTTGCAGATACCATTTAAGTTAAGTGTGTAAAGGCGCGTAGGTCTTTAGGAAGTGGGGAGAAAGCCTTTGAAAATGGCCTGGGAAATAGCATATGCAAAGCCTAGAAAGGCACATAAGAGCAGAATGTGTTTGGGGCTTAACTAAGTGTGAATATGAATGTGGATGGGAAGGAGATGACTAACTTAAAAAATGGGATTCTTATTCTAATTGGTACAAACAACCTTTTCTGGGGCTCTGGGCTTTATTGTATTGAAGGGATCAAAATTATAAGTAGATAAAGTTCTATTTGGAAAAGAAGTACAAGTGTTAATGTTTTGGAGTAACCTAAACTTCAGAAATCTCTGTAGGGAGAAAGATTACTCACATTCTTTATTCTTGATAGTTTCTCTGTAATCTTAAGAAATTAAACTTTTGATATCCTCATACCTCAAAAGGATATTGCTACTTTAAAATGTTAGCACTTAAAAAATGAGATATAGGACTCCTGGGTGGCTCAGTTGATTAAGCTTCTGCCTTCGGCTCAGGTCATGATCCCAGCGTTCTGGGATCAAATCCCACATCAGGCTCCTTGCTCAGTGGGGAGTCTGCTTCTCCCTCTGCCTACCTCTCCCCCTGCTTGTGCTCTCTCTCTGTCTCACTGTCTCTGACAAATAAATAAATAAAATCTTTTTTAAAAATTAGATATAAATAACATTAAAAGCTATACTATTTTCAGCCAGTTGATTATTCCATTCATTTTGTTAACATTTTCTCCTGTGAGCTGCTTTGTAGCCACCAGACAATTTTACCGTGCAAATTTTTTGCAAATCTTGCCTTGTCAAAATGTGAATTGTGTGAGGGATGAAATGATTAAAAATTGCTTTTTTTTTTTTGTTCAGCAAATAACACTTTCAGAAAAAAACATGCTGATATTAACTGCCATTTCTATTTCATTTTGCTCCCAAGAATTGTTTGAATGTATATACTCCATCTTTTTATTATATCAAGAAGTAGAAATATAAATAATGATTTTTACTATTAACAAAATAGTAATTTCATATAGTAATATTTATATCCTCATGTGAAAAATAAAATAATGTCATACGGGTGACTACCTTAGTTCTCGTACCATCTTGCCTGCTTCATTTCGTAGTTTCCCTGTGCTGTACTATAGCATATACATAAAATCTTTATTTTTTACTTGGAAAGCATTGTGAACATTCAGATTTGAACTAGAAGAAACCAAGATCTGGTTGGAGACTGATTTGCTCCCTTTAAACATCTTCTCTAGGGCAGAAACTCTTCTACACATATTTGTGGTCCTAGTGCCTAGCCAGTAGATAAAAGTCTGTCAAATAGGTGAGTATATTTCTTACAACCCTAATCAGTTCATGTTCTTTCCTGTACACTTATACTTCCCCCATCCATTTTTCTACTGCAAAATGGAAGCCCTAGATTTCAAATTATGTATAATGCATAGTTGTTGGCTATCATAATCCATCCCCAGCTCACAAGAAAGCCGAGCTCCACCAACACGTTAGGACAAGGGGACTATCTGGGCTGAGAACCAATGGATATACCAGAATATTTCTGAATAAATTTAATTTCCACACTCAAGATGGCTGGCACTTTGTGCTTTTCGATATGTTGTTCATGCTTCTTCCAATTAAACTGCAGAGTCAAGAGATTCTGTTGGATCAGAGACTGTATTTCTAGAATAGTGTTTCTAAACAGGAGTAGTTCCACCATCAGGGGTGTTTAGGAAATTTGTGAGGACATTGTTGGTTATCCCAATGATTGAAAAAATGCTACTGGCATTTAGTGAATGGGTAACAGAGACGCCAGGCATCCTGTGGTACACGGGACAGTTCCACACAGTGCTGTTCGAATGCCTCGCTCTATTTTCCTATTGAAAAACCACAGCTGAATGTAACCTTATACATGTATACACAAAGCATTTTTGCATAGTCTTAATATATAATGAGTTTTCCAGGAATGCAACCATTATGGAAATTAAGGGAAAATCATATTTAATTCAGGATTTGAAAAAGAGTTGTTCCCCAGCTTAATAACCATGCCACAGACACAAGTCGCCCTTGTAGCATTTGAGTTTCTACCTGCACTTAACGCTGTTGCATTTATGGTATAACCATACCTCAGAGATATTGCAGATTCAGTTCCAGACCATTGCAGTAAAGCAAACAGCACAATATAGCGAGTCAAATGAATTTTCTGGTTTCCCAGTGCATATGAAAGTTATATTTACACTATAGTCTGTTAAATGTATAATAGCATTTTGTCTTAAAAAAATGTACATAACTTTATTTAAAATACTTTCTTGTTAAAAACTTTAACCATCATCGGGGCGCCTGGGTGGCTCAGTCGTTAAACGTCTGCCTTCGGCTCAGGGCCTGATCCCAGAGTCCTGGGATCAAGCCCCGCATCAGGCTCCTCTGCTGGGAGCCTGCTTCTTCCTCTCCCACTCCCCCTGCTTGTGTTTCCTCTCTCGCTGGCTCTCTCTCTCTGTCAAATAAATAAAATCTTTAAAAAAAAAAAATATTAACCATCATCAGAGTGGTAATCACTGATCACAGATCACCATAGCAAATATAATAATAATGAAAAAGTTTGAAATGTTGTGAAAATTACCAAAATATGAGAGAGACACAAAGTGAGAAGATGCTCTTTAAAAAATTGGTGCAAAGAGACTTGTTTGTTGCAGGGTTGCCACAAAACTTCAATTTGTAAAAAACACAGGATCTGCAAAGTGCAGTAAAGCAAAGCACAATAAAACGAGGTGTGCCTGGAAAGGCATAAGCGTCTAACTGCTTCATTATGTCTTGTCATTTACATATTTAAGTTCATGTCTCTCTGTTATAAAGTGTTTTTCTTTTATATCTTTCTGGCTTCTTTGTTGAGAATAGCCTGCTTGGGGGTGGAGGAAGCACAAGGGTAGAAGCAGGAAGACTCATTAGGAAGCCCTTACAGTTGTTCAGGTTAGCGGTTATGGTAGGGTAGATAGAGAGAGAGTCGACAGGATTTCCTGACATTACATAAGGCTTATGAGAGAAAGAAGTCAAGAATAACTTTAGGCCTTTGGGCCCAAGCAACTAAAAGGATGCATTCTAGTTGCTTTGAACTGAGATGAAAGAGTGTGGGTGCAAACAGATAAGGGGGGTAAGAGTAAGGGTTCTTTTCAGACGTGTTGAGTTTGAAATGTCTGCTGGACATAAGAGTAGCAGTGTTGACTAGGCATCTGAATGTGAGGCTGAAGTTCAGAGAGGGGTCTGAGCTTGAAATACATGGGAATTGTCAAGTAGATGGTATTTCAAGAAATGATCAAGTTGAATGAAATCAAGGTAGTGAATATAAATGGAAAAGAGTAAAGGACCTATGACTGAGATTTGGGATTCTCAAACAAATAAAGCTTAGAGAAGAGTTTGAGAAGGAATACCAGTGAGGTTGGAGGAAAAACGAGAGAGAGTGCAGGTGTTCTAGAAGCCAAATGAAGAAAGTGTATCAGGAGGAGGGAGTGATAAATTGACTCTTAGATTTAGCAATGAGCTAAACAAGATGGATGAGCTTGGTTTGGGTGGAGAGATGGGTGTTAAGAGCCTAACATCTTAACCATTTTGACTTATAGGCAGAATGGCACAGGGTCTTTAGAATAAGGAAAGTGAGGCACCTACAAGGGCACAAAAACATACAAGGAGGCACTCACTTTTAGAGTCATGCAAACACAGTGTTGGCACTTGAGAATGATGCCTCCTTGCATTTTGCACCATAGGTGCCCTGCTTGCTACACACCGCCTCATTCCCCTGGTCCTGAGAATGGGCACTGTGGTTTAAGGATCAATAGAGAACTCTCTTTCCCTAATTATCTCTTTTCATATTACCAATTGGAGATTAATATGCTTTAGTCAGTCTGATAGTCCTCTCCTTCCTTCATATCTGGTCGACTTTGGTAACTAACAAACATGAGGAAGACTTGGTAAAGAAGAAAAGAAATGCTTCTGGGCTGCAAAATTCTATTGTTAGTGATAAGACAGAGTGGGGAATGATTGGTTGGGGCCTTTGGGCCAGGAACATGAAATTTTGGGTACCTAAAAGTCTGGAGAGAGAGAACTGGGGGATAGAAGGGAGACTGGTTAGGATCAATTCTGTTTACAAAGACTAGAATAGAAACTGTCCCTCTCTAGCTTAGTACATTCGTTATTTTTTTTTAATGATTTTTTATTATATTATGTTAGTCACCATACAGTACATCCCCGGTTTCCGATGTAAGGCTCGATGATTCATTAGTTGCGTATAACACCCAGTGCACCATGCAATACGTGCCCTCCTTACTACCCATCACCGGTCTATCCCATTCCCCCACCCCTCTCCCCTCTGAGGCCTTCAGTTTGTTTCTCATAGTCCATAGTCTCTCATGTTTCATTCCCCCTTCTGATTACCCCCCCTTTCTTTATCCCTTTCTTCCCCTACTGATCATCCTAGTTCTTATGTTCCATAGATGAGAGAAATCATATGATAGTTGTCTTTATCTGCTTGACTTATTTCACTTAGCATTATCTCCTCCAGTGCCGTCCATGTTGCAGCAAATGTTGAGAATTCGTTCTTTCTGATAGCTGAGTAATATTCCATTGTATATATGGACCACAACTTCTTAATCCAGTCATCTGTTGAAGGGCATCTCGGCTCCTTCCACGATTTAGCTATTGTGGACATTGCTATGAACATTGGGGTGCATATGGCCCTTCTCTTCACTACGTCTGTATCTTTGGGGTAAATACCCAGTAGTGCAATGGCTGGATCATAGGGTAGCTCAATTTTTAACTTTTTAAGGGACCTCCACACTGTTTTCCAGAGTGGCTGTACCAACTTGCATTCCCACCAACAATGTAGGAGGGATCCCCTTTCTCCACATCCTCTCCAACAATTGTTGTTTCTTGCCTTGTCTATTTTTGCCATTCTAACTGGCGTAAGGTGGTATCTCAGTGTGGTTTTGATTTGAATTTCCTTGATGGCTAATGATTTTGAACATTTTTTCATGTGTCTGTTAGCCATTTGTATGTCTTCATTGGAAAAGTGTCTGTTCATATCTTCTGCCCATTTTTTGATTTGTTTATTTGTTTCTCGTGTATTGAGTTTGAGAAGTTCTTTGTAGATCTTGGATACCAGTCCTTTATCTGTAGTGTCATTTGCAAATATATTCTCCCATTCCGTGGGCTGCCTCTTAGTTTTTCTGACTGTTTCCTTGGCTGTGCAGAAACTTTTAATCTTGATGAAGTCCCATAAATTCATTTTATCTTTTGTTTCTCTTGCCTTTGTGGATGTGTCATGAAAAAGGTTGCTTTGGCCGATGTCGTAGAGGTTGCTGCCTATGTTCTCCTCTAGAATTTTGATGGATTCCTGTCTCACATCGAGGTCTTTCATCCATTTGGAGTTTATTTTTGTGTATGGTGTGAGAGAGTGGTCAAGTTTCATTCTTTTGCATGTAGCTGTCCAATTTTCCCAGCACCATTTATTGAAGAGACTGTCTTTTTCCCACCGGATGTTTTTTCCTGCTTTATCAAATATTAGTTGCCCATAGAGCCGAGGGTCCATTTCTGGGCTCTCTATTCTGTTCCATTGGTCTATGTGTCTGTTTTTGTGCCAGTACCATGCTGTCTTTGTGATCACAGCTTTGTAGTACAGCTCGAAATCCGGCATTGTGATGCCCCCAGCTTTGTTTTTCCTTTTCAACAGTTCCTTGGAGATTCGGAGCCTTTTCTGTTTCCATACAAATTTAAGGACTATTTGTTCCAGTTCTTTGAAAAATGTCCTCGGTATTTTGATCGGGATAGCATTGAAAGCGTAGATTGCTCTGGGTAGCATGGACATTTTAACTATGTTAATTCTTCCGATGCATGAGCATGGAATATCTTTCCATCTTTTTATGTCTTCCTCAATGTCTTTCAAGAGTGATTTATAGTTTCTAGAATATAGGTCCTTTACGTCTCTGGTTAAGTTAATTCCAAGGTAACGTATGGTTTTTGGTGCTATTGTAAATGGGATGGATTCCCTAATTTCTCTTTCTTCGGTCTCGTTATTCGTGTATAGAAATGCAACTGATTTCTGAGCATTGATTTTTGTATCCCGCCATGTTACTGAATTGCTCTATAACTTCTAATAGTTTGGGAGTGGCTTCTTTTGGGTTTTCCATATAGAGTATCATGTCATCTGCGAAGAGAGACATTTTGACTTCTTCTTTGCCGATTTGAATACCTTTGATCCCTTTTTGTTGTCTGATTGCTGTTGCAAGGACTTCTAATACTATGTTGAATAATAGTGGCGAGAGTGGAGTACATTTGTTATTTTTAAGAGTTTTAAGGGCCCTGGTACCATTATGTCTTTCTATCTTTGGAGTCCAAGGGTGATAGGAGGTTATCACTTATCTTGTTAGTCTTAAGAATTGAGTTTCTTGTTCTGCCCAGTGTAGATCTGAGAAAGATCTTCTGAGGTCATCTGAGGAAATATCCTTTGTACCTCAGAAACTAAAGGAAGCCTCATAGCAACATCTGCAGAACCCAGAGAATTCTCAAGGCTTTGTGTCCTGGAGAATATTGTCATGTGGTCTTGTGCTTGTTGCCTCTGAGGGAACCATGGTGGTAAAGGTATAATAGAGAATCACAGACCATCTTGGTCATACTATCTGAGTTGACAGATTCTCATACAAAGAACATTTAAGACCAGATGTGTAGAGATGGTGCAGATGTGCTTGTATAGAAAGTAAGAGTCAACTGAAGGAATGGTGAGGAGAGATATACAAAGATGGCTCTGAGGAGCTTCCATCAAGAGGAAGTGTCTGGAGGGGTGGGCAGCAGACACACTTTGAAGATAAAGGATGAAGGTGGTTAGTGATTCTCTTATAATTGGGAAGTTGCTGATTATGAGACTGAGAAAAAGCCCCCTGAATTTACAAGTGAGAAAATTTTCTTCATTTTAAAGTGGCTCATGGAATGGCAGGAAGTCCATGACTATGAATGAAATAAAAGGTAACTGACTAATGATTGTATTTCTTTTAGATCTGAAGTATTTCACTGCAAAAGTTATACCTTTATATATTGCAGCCACATATGAATGAATCTGGGAGCAGTATTGTCAGACGACAGAAGTTTTTATTGAAATTTCTTTTGGGTTGAGGCCTGATGCTGCTTTAGTTTGTGTTAGTTCCATATCTAAGAGTTGACAGACGCTCATGGAAAGAAGTCCTCACTGGAAAAATAGACATTTGACTTTATTCAGTGTTACATAATCAGGAGGTCCTTTGAGAATTTCCCCAGAACTTATTTTCTGAAAAATTAGTCAAATATTTCCCAGAGGAGCTTTATTCTTTTTCATAAGCAATATTATTTTTGTTAGTAGTAATTATTCTTCTAGGCCCTTGCTTCCTCTTCCCTCTATTCCCACAAATAGCTGAGTCAAGTAAATGTGAGGACATAATTAATTAACTGAGAAATGGAGATTAGCCCATGAACTTCAGTTTAAATCTAGTATCTTTAAATCTTTTATTATCATATGTGTGGCAAATAGTAGACCTTTAGTAGTAAATGCTTTTTTGAAACCATTAAGTATAATGTATGTTCTACTTAATTATTTCTTTTATTAGATGGTAGAGTTTATTAGTTCATGGTTTGAGGTCTGTTTGCAGACTGCCTGGATTCAGATCCTGGCCTTACTCCTAATGAAGAATGTGATCTTGGGCAAGTTTTGTAACTTCGCTGTGCCATGGTTTCCTCTTATAAAAAGTAGGGATAATAATAGTGCCTAACTTTTAAGATTACTGTGAAAACTAAATAAATTGATACACTCAAAGCACTTAGAACAGTTCCTGGCATATGATAAGTACTTAATAAATATTACAAATGACTTTAACAAAAGCTGTCAGGCATTTAATATTTAAAAAGTGAGAAAACCAAATCTCTGCTTCTTCCCCAAATAGCACTGTAACTGGCAATGAATACTTGAGTGTCAGTTGTGTGAATTTTAGAGAAGCCTTTTTTCAGTGGATGTAAACAGCTTCCTGTGTTTCTGAAGATGGAGGAAGAGAAGTCATCTTCCCATCTGGGCTCCTATCAGTATATCACTCCTGACACACTTTCAGCACTGTGTTTATAGATTATTTATAATTTTGCTAATCATATATAAGTGAGTTGAGTTTTTAAAAATATGTGGGGACTATGAGTAGTATCCAGATTTGTATTGGGTGTTCTGTGTCCGTGATATTTCCTTCCATGTGAATGTTTGGAGTGGTGTGGTTTGTTCCATTTTCATGCTCTGTCCCTCCACCCAAATTAATAGAATCAAAGGAAAGTCTATCTCCCAAAATAAAACAATGATGAGATTTCCATGTAGGCAGCAACATGTTATCCACAGGGTTCTTTGCTGATATAGGCTCATAGTCATAAACGGGACAGAGTTCTCTTCATATGGTGTGCCCACAGGACTTCCCTCCCAGCTTCTCTCCTGTTTCCAGTAATCCAAGTCAATTGTATAAACACATGGGAAAATGTGGCTTCTCTACTGATAGCCACCTGATGGGACAGCACTTTGGTGTTCATAAAACACTTAAATAGGTGAACTTAGGGTGATGCTCACAGCAGACTAATGAGAAAAATATTCTTATCAGTATTCTACAGCTGAAAAAAATAGCCTGCATGAGTTTAAGGGAGTTCAGGGTTACACAGTTAAAATACACAGTGAACCCAGGTCTGCTGACTCCTTAAATCCTGTGTCCTTCTCATTTTATTGCTTTCTCATCAGAATCACTCAGGCTTAGTAAAATCATGTAATAGGACCTGGAATAGTAGCCAAGACCATTCGTTAGAAATCATAATCACAGAATTAGAATTTCAAATACCGTAAGATTTGACACTATATTTAACTGTTAAAAAGTTTACTTTTCATAATAAAAAGCCCTACTTTCTTTTTAGCTATATTGTTCATTCTTTCTGGTTATATAACATAAGCATTTTCTAACTAACTTTAAATTTTTTAAGATTTTTTTCATTATATGTATACTTTGTCATTAAAGTAGATTTCATGTTGACAGAGTCTTATTTCTTTCAATGTGGCTAGTGTTGAGTAGGCCTAGATTAAGACTCTTTCTAAAATTCTTGAAGAGTATAATTACCAGTTCTTATGCTGTACTTGGTTGGTAGGTGAGTGGTCCCAGGAAGAATAAAATGGTTCTATTTTTGTAACCATTATTTTTCTAAACCTCATTCTGAGTAAATGGTACATTTCTGTATTGCAGGGACAAACCTCAGACCTGTAGCATTGGTTTGAAGAATATGAGAGTGTGGACCTTTGTTGCTTCACGGAGTTGTGTTCGTGTGCCCAGCCTGAGCTGCCAGTGCCACACACGCGGCCACAGCTGGCTGCTGCCATATGTCCAGTGACTCGCTGAGTGAAAGCTCGCTCACTATAGAAGCAGATTTTGGCAGAGCACTGCCTATGTCAAGATCACGTTCAGTGATCAGTCACTAATGAGTTCTGAAAGACCCAAACTCCTATAGCAATAGTAACAGCTATTTTTTTATTAAGTAATTACTGATGCCAGGTTGTAGTTACGTCTTCATCTTCATCGTTATTTAGCTCTGACAAATTAAAGGATGATTATTCCCACTTTACAGCCAAGGAAACTAGTAATTTGTCTTAAGTCATAGAGCCAATAAGTGGTGGGGTCAGGATTTGAATTCAGAGCTGCCTGACTACTAAAATGTGTTCTTAACCAGCAACTTCCACATGAAGGATGATGAAGTATGTCATGTGTGTATACCTGTGCCCATGGCAGACTTAATTAATTGCTCATGGTATGCGTTCAGGCTGAGCCGATAATCCTTTTTAGCATTACATTCTTGACATCTGCAGTCAAACAATCAGACTTTTAATAGGCAAGGTAAAATATACTCTAAATGTGTCTGTATTAACTTTCTCTGAAATTTCAGTGGTGTCTTGAAATTGGACCAATTTGATTTTGGGAAATAATAAATAAGATAAATTACCACTTTGTTTTATAGGAAGAACAAACATGCAATATTTTTCTATGGAAGTCTTCATTGGTGTGGACGGTTGAATTGAATTCAGGATAAATTCCATTTTAAATAGCATATAAAAGTCCTCTCCATGTCAGAAAATTTTAAGGCAAGTTGATTTTACTGATTTATAATATTTATTTATTTATTTGAAAATTTCCTTGATAGGTATTTGAAATAAAAAACAAATTTTGACAGTGCTCAGAGTTTGTTATAATGAAATTATATTTTTTATACAATCAGCAAAAAATGAATTTAAAATTCATTAGATTTTAATCATAGATCAAAATCCTTTAACAAATCCTTTAACAATTGAATTTAAAACTCCGTGTTAATGGCTGTAGTTGCGGAAATAAAAACTTGTTAGGATTACAGCTTTATTTACTTAACTTGCTTACTTATTCACTTATTTATTTATGGTCCTTTTTCCTTTCAGACCTTACTACTACTTCAAATGAAGATAGTATTTTTTTTAAATGTCATGTATGATCAAACAGACATTCCACTGTGTCTCTCGGCCCCTTGATATAAGGGACTCCTCCTCACTGCAGTATTACTGAAGAGCATCTTAGCCCAGGATTCAGGGTTGGCATGTTTAAGCCAAAGACCGGTATTATTACTATAATAAATGATCAGTCCTGTCTGCTGCTTAGCGTTCAGATTTCTAGAAAATGTGCTCTTCTTTATTCTCCTCTGAAATCTGACACAAACTAAAAAATGGAAAATAACTGATGTCAAAATATATTTCCATAGATAGTCTACCTCACCAGCAAAAAGACTGAAGTATAATTCAATCCAAATTAATATGTGAGGCCATGGAAAATTCTTTATCTTTTGTGCGTATCTTTAAAGTTAAGTAACATTATACTTTTAAGTTACTTATCTCCATTTGTAAAGAAATGAAAATTTTCCTTACCTATTTTTCATAGGGATGTTCTTAGAAGAAAATATATAATACTGAAAATAAGACAATGTATTGTAAGGTTGTAAGAAATGCTGACTTGAATGTGCTTTTTTGAAAAAATAAATGAAATTAAGAGAAATAACTCAATAGTGTTTCTTTAGTAACTCCTTTTGTCCTCAGTAATACCATTTCTGGTTTTTCTTTATTGATAAGGCCTTAGCTATTCATACTTTAAAAACAGAAGACAGTACTTCTCTATAACATTGTGACCACAGACCCCACTAACTCTGACTAATGGTTACTTTGAAGTGCTGGTGGCCAGTTGAAGTTTATAATTTGTTACCAAATTACTATTATCTTTATTTTCATCCTGTATTTTGCCTGTCAAGCAGTCGTATTCTCCAAAATTGGAGAGTCAGAACCTTCAACTAAAGAGTTTGTTTAACTAGAGGCAGGAAGGGCCTATTTTCCCTTGAAACACTTGGGAAATTCATTCATTTTCGTTTGTTTTAAACTTAAAAATCTGGAAGTTATTTAGGGTTGCTTAAGGGGTTTTTGTTTCTTTGTTTGCTTGGTTGTTTGGTTGATTGGAGTTTTTGTTTTTAGATTATCTAATGACTCTCCCAGGTTCTAAAGTCTAACTAGTGCCTTTTTGTTGTTTCATCTATAGTGTTTCTTGAGATTAAAAATTAGCTTCTCCCTAACCTAAGATTTTAAGATCTCCCAATAAATAATCTTGGACCATAGCTCACATGGCCTAGATTTTTGTTGTAATGTTACCTTAATTAATCTGTTATATTATTGCCATTTGTTCTAGAAAATCACAGTTTTCTAGCTAGATCTGGGAAGAAGGAGGTTTTTTATGTATTAATATTTTATTGAGACATAATTTACATAACACTATTAGTTTCAGGTATACAACATAATGTTTCTGTATTTGCACGTATTATGAAATGATTACCACGATAAGTCTGGTTAATAGCTGTTCCCATAACATAGTTAAACATTGTTTTTTCTTGCAGTGAGGAACTTTTAAGATCTACTGTCTTGGCCACTTTCAAATATGCAATGCAATATTAGTAACTGTAGGCACTATGCTGTATATTATATCCCCATAACTTAATTATTTTATAACTGGAAGTATATACCTTTTGACCCCTTTAGCCCATTTTCACCCACCCATACCCTACCTCCTGGCAGACCCACCTTTTCTGTGTATCTATGAGCTTGGTTTTTTTCTTGTTCCTGTTTTAAATTCCACATGAGTGAAATCATACAGTATTTGTCTTTCTCTAATTTATTTCACTTAGCATGATGCCCTTAAGGTCCATCCATGTTGTCACAAATAGCAAGATTTCATTCTTTTTTATGGCTGAACAATATTCTGTTTTATATATATATGTATATATTATGGCTGAACAATATTCTGTTTTATACACACACACACACACACACACACATACACACACACAGTGTGGTGTGTGTGTGTGTGTGTGTGTGTGTGTGTCACTTTTTTTTAATCCATTCATCTGTTGATGGAGAGCACTTAGGTTGTTTCCATATCTTGGTTATCATAAATAATACTGTAGTGAACATGGATGTGCATGTATCTTTTTTAGTTAGTGTTTTTGTTTTCCTTGGATAAATGCCCAGAAACGGTATTACTGAATCATATGGTAATGCCATTTTTAATTTTTTGAGGAACACTTCTGTTTCCCATAGTGGCTGCATGAATTTACATTCCTACCAGCAGTGCACGGGGGTTCCCTTTTCTCCACCTCTTTGCTAACACTTGTTATTTCTTGTCTTTTGGACAGTAGCCATTCTAACATGTATGAGGTGATAGATACCTCATTGTGGTTTTGATTTGTATTTCCCTGGTGTTGAGTGTCTTTTCATTTACCTGTTGGCCATCTACTGTATGTCTTCTTTTGGCCATCTGTATGTCTTCTTTGGAAAAATGTCTGTTCAGATCCTCTGCCCATTTTTTAATCAGATTGTTTGTGGTTTTGGGGCGCCTAGGTGGCTCAGCCGTTAAGTGTCCGCCTTCGGCTCAGGTCGTGATCCCAGGGTCCTGGGATCAAGCCCCACATCGGGCTCCCTGCTCTGCAGGAAGCCTCTTCTCCCTCTCACACTCCCCTTGCTTGTGTTCCCTCTCTCACTGTCTCTCTCTGTCAAATAAATAAAATATTTTTTAAAAAAAGATTGTTTGTGGTTTTGCTATTGAATTATAGGAGCTTTTTATATACTTTAGATATTAACCCCTTAACAGATATGTGATTTACAGATATTGTTTCCTATTCAGTAGGTTGCCTTTTAATTTTATTGATAGTTTGCTTTGCTTTGCAGAAGCTTTTTAGTTTGAACTAGTCCACTTGTTTATTTTTGCTGTTTTTACCTTTGTTTTTGGAGTCAGATCCAAAAAATCATCTGTAAGACCATTGTCAAGGAGCTTACAGCCTATGTTTTCTTGTAGAAGTTTTATGGTTTCAGGTCATCCATTCAAGTTTTTAATCCATTTTGAGTTATTTTTATGAAGGGTGTAAGGGTACCCTTTTGCATGTGGCTGTCCAGTTTTCCCAACACCATTTATTGAAGAGTCTGTCCTTTCCCCCATTGTAGAGTGTTGGCTCCTTTGATATAAATTAATTGACCATATATGCATGGGTTTATTTCTGGACTCTCCATTCTGTTCCATTGATCTATGAGTCTGTTTTTATGCCAGTACTATACTGTTCTGATTACTATGGCTTTGTAATATAGTTTGAAATCAGGGAGCGTGATGTCTCCAGCTTTGTTCTTTCTCAAGATTGCTTTGGCTTTTGGGGGTCTTTTTTGGTTTCATACAAATTTTAGGATTATTCTATTTCTGTGAAAAATGCCTTTGGTGTTTTGATAGGGATTTCATTGAATCAGTAGATCACTTTGGGTGGTATTTTAACAATATTTTAACAATACTCTTCCAATCCATGAACATGGAATATCCATGTATTTGCGTCTTTAATTTCTTTCATCAGTGTCTCACAGTTTTCAGTATACAGATATTTTACCTCCTTGGTTAAATTTATTCCTAGGTATTCTTCTTGACTCAGTTGTAGATGGGTTTGTTTTCTTAATTTCTCTTTCTGATAATTCATTATAGGAGGGATCTTTTTATTGATGTTGTTATTATCTCTACATACGGACATATGAAAAAGAGCTTTATAACTTTTAATTTCTGTACAATTTTTATATTGAATGAGAAAGTTGCTTTTAGGTAGTTACAAAGATAAAATATAAAAATCAACAACTTTTTTCAGAATTTAAGTTGCTTATAAAGTTGTTTCCTGACAGTTGTCTATGTCAGCCCAATTAAAAGTTGTGAAAATATTTTCTTCTTCCCCTTTTTCTTCATGCTATCTGATTTATTTTGTCTTATTACATAAATGTTCATTTGTATTTTTTACTTACATTAACAAGACAGGATAGATAATGAAATGAAGTTCATTCATTAGTTGACAACTTTCCTTTTTCTTTTCGTTTCTAGTGACTTATAAAATTGGCTTGATTCTTTATTTCTCTGCTATGCGCAAACCAGACAACTTTTTCTTTTTTTACAAAAGCTTTGGCTTCACGTTTTTAGTATTTTCAACTGGAATTCTTCCCCCTGTAGATGAATAATAGTAAATGAGGAAACATTCTTATTTTCCTCTGGTTTTTCATATGGGAGTGAGAATCCCTATAGGATTAGGTAAGTAAAATATTTTTAACAGAAAAGCTTTTTTCTGATTTTTTTTTTTGTCTCGTTATTTTATCAGTATTGTTAGTTGTTAGTAAGCATATTTATTCTGAGCTACACAAAGAAGAATTGGAAAACAGTGCTTTCTATTGCTGGAAAAATCTGGGTCCAATCAGGACAGAGGAACCACATGATCATTTGAACAGAGAAAGTTTAATAGAAGGACTATAAATATGATAGGGAATAGGAAGTGAGAGATTGATAAGAGGTAAAGAGAACTCTGTAGAATACAGGAATAGCAGGTATAATATGATCTTAATAGCCACTACCCTACAGCCGAGGGGCCCCCAAGAATGGGCCCCTTGGGACTGAGTTTCAGAGTTTGTTGCAGAGGACCTGCTGTGGCTCACTGCAGAAAGGTCAGTGTGGTGCCTTGTTGATGGAACCTACCCAAAATAAACCCACCCCCTGGGAACTTGCTGAGGATGCATCTTACCAGAGGCACTCCACTGTAAAATCACCCAAAGCTGGTGCTGGGGAGGCTGCAGGGTCAGCTGACCTCTCTACAATTGCAGGAGCTGAGCACTGGGGGAGCCAGGAGGGAACAAAATCCTTTCCTCCTGCCCTCTATGGTGTGTCTCTCCAGTGCCCTCTCTTGACGACCCTTCATATGCTAGAGTTGTCAAAGAAAACCATTTAAGGACCCAGATCCATTTTCAGAGCAGGCCAAAAGGGTGAATTTGGAGCTGAGAAGCAATAGTTAATAACCAACATAACCTGCAAGATCATTCATGACAAAAAACATTTTTCCCTTCCCATGGACTAGGACAGTCTGTGAGATAGCCTGAGCTTAAAAAGACTAGACTAAAAACAAGGAAAGAGGGCTCCTGGCTGTCTCTGTTGGAGGGATATGAGACTTTGGAGCTCAGAATCATGAGTTCAAGCCCCACACTGGGTGTAGAGATTACTAAAAAAAAATTAAACATACGACTTAAAAAAAAAAAAAAAACAAGAAAAGTTTATAAACCAACTATGGATCCCAGCATTAGTAGCCAAACAAAGAACATGATTTTAATATCTTAGATTTCTGGAAACTAAACACTTAAAATTATTAAAACTTGAAATCACTGACCAGAAATTATGTAGGTCCTGAGGAGAACTATAGAAAGTATCTGGAGGTAAACCTGTGTTGTGCTGGTTGTACCCCATGCCACTTCCAGGGGAAAAGGGATGATGAATGCATACTAGGTTAAATCAAGGATATTGATCTCCCTATCAGAAGAGCCTTTCACTGCATTTGGAAAGTTTGATCTAGCCCCAGACCTGTTGACTCATGTTAACCCCTTTGTAGTCAGTTACTTAGAATAACCTGTTCGTGTGTGGCTTCAGTAGGTACATCTAAATTTTCTCAATAAGTCTTCTCTCAAGAGTTGAACTCAATTCTGGTGAACCTGAAGCTCTCTTGTATCATGGCAAAGTGAGACTTCTGTCTTCTACCTGGTTTAGTTTGGCCATAGTGGTGAAGTAGTGTGCTGTCTTTGAATCATGTAAACATTTATAGGTGGTCTTTTGGGTCCTAGGTGGCATGGGGATGGACTGCACAAAGGGGACTGGAGAGCTGGACTATGGTGGTCATAATTGTCCATTGGTGAGTATCTCCAGTTTGACCAACATATCTGCTTGACAAAATTGGTTACAGATTACAATGTACCAGCTTTATTCTTCTAAAATAATCTTAATAATATTAAAAAAATGCCACACGGGGTAAGTTTGCTTTTTAAAAATAAGATATAACTATCTCAAGTTCAGTGAATAACAATTATGAGTGAGTTTAAGAACGCTAAACTGATACTTTTAAAAGAAAGTATGGCCATTAAAAACAAGACTTTTTGGTGTATAATAAACTGATACAGAAGAAATTTCTAAAAGAATTATAAATATAGTTTCAGAAGTTGCAAATTATGAGTAAGTATATATTTCCCAAATTGCCTACCCTAATGGGTACAGCACCCATCTACATGTAAAGTATGAAATTATATATTAAAGAAAAATATAGTCTCATTACTTTGTACTCATAACTCTTAGTAATAGCTTTGGTGCAGCAAAATCCGAACTTCTACCTCCTAGAGCAGACTAAATAATATAAATGTTCTTCATGCATAGGCTTATGTAGAAGAAAGTGTGATGTGTGTGTATGTGTGTGTGTGTGTGTTACTAAATTGAGTTTAAAAGATACTTTGAATTGTAAAAACATTCTTGAATGTAGGAGAAGATTTATCATTTTGCAGAAGGGCAATGAGTTATTGTTCTTTTAAAGGAGTATTTGGATGAGGTAAAAATATAATAACACAGTTTTAATTTTGATGTTTTAGATAATTCTCTTATAAGGGGGAATTTAATTTTCTTGATATCCATTGTTTGATCCTGTTTTTTAAATTGTGTCTCTGGAAGTACCTTAGGGCCGAAGCTTAAAATTTTCAGCTTTATGGCATTTGGCTATGATGTAACAGGAAAAAAATGAACATAAGAATCTCATTTGTCACTTTACATAAGAGTGATTACCTTATATGGCAAAATAAATAAGGATTTTAAATCTTTATACTGGATTATCTGAGAGGACCCTAATGCAATCCTATTTATCCTTATAAGAGAAAGGCAGAGGGAGTTTTTGAGACAGAAGATGATGAGGAAATGGGACCATGGAGGCAGAGATTGGAGTGATGTGGTCACAAACCAAGGAATGCCTGGAGCCACCAAAAGGTTGAAGAAGCAAAGAAAGGATTCTGTATTTGAGCCATTGATGAATGCATGGCCCTATTGATACTTTGATTATGCCCAAAATCAAAACTGATTTTTGGATTTCTGGCCCCCGAACTATGAGAGAATAATTTTTGTTGTTTTGTACCAAGCAGTTTGTGGTTATAGCAGTTCTAGGAAACTAATTCACTTAGTGCATAGATTGATTGAATCTTTGTTTCCCCCTAAAATTCATTATGTTAAAATAATTACTAACTCAAATGTGATGGCATTTGGAGGTGGGAACTTTGGGAGGTAATTAGGTTTGGATAAAGTCATGAGGGTAGAGCCCATATGATAGGATTAGTGTCCTCATAAGCAGAGACCAGGTGGCTCTCTACAAACCAGGAAATGGGCAGTCTCCATGCCCAGTGCAGAGCCCAAGGGGGCTACATCTCATGACCCTAAGATCGTGACCTGCGCCAAAATCAAGAGTAAGATGCTTACCCAACTGAGCCACCCAGGCACCTCAAAGGATACTGTGTCTTATGAGTAGAGCATGCTACCAGCATTTCTCATCCCCTCTAACTTTAAGTTATAGAAGCTATATTCCTGGTGAGTACAGCCAACAAGTCGAAGGCTCCCAACCTCCACCCACCCCATACTGATAGAATGGAGACTCTACTCCAGATGTAGCAGACCTAGAATACCGGGGCCCCAATTGTCCTCACTCTACCTTGCTTAAAAAGCAGAAGTTTCACACACACAGGCAAGCCAAGAAGACCAGAGGCTGCTGCCCCCACCCAGCCTCTAGAGCATGGCTCTAAGATTCTGCCTGGGGAAGACGTAATCCATAAGAACAGAGAGTACCAAAGCTCTCCCTAGAGGAACTGATTTTACTTGAAATGGAGTTCAGGGAAACTCAAGTCTAAGGATGTTCTCAAAAACAATGGAGATCTTGAGAATAAGCAAATAAGAGCAGGCTGATGGATTCTCTTAATTAAGAGGAAAAAGCTAACCCATAGGCCAGCTAGTTTTCAGAACTAAGAAGAGGTCAGAACAAACCTCAAAGACTAGCCAAAAAACTACCAATGCTCATATTTAACTGGATCAGACTGTGAAACAACTTATGCCCCAAAGCTCTGTTCAAAACAGTAAAGTAGTCAGCTAGCAATTATTTGAGCCAAAGATCTGGGCTGACATCTTGCCAGAGGTAAGAAAAAGAGACAAGAGTTTTGCTAACATGACATTGGCATTCCCTGGTGATTTTTACTTAATGTCCTCCAGGTTCATCCATGTTGTAGCATGGCAGGATTTTCTTTCTTTTTTATGGCAGAATAATAGTTGCATGTATATACTACATTTTCTTTAAGCATTCATCCATTCCTGGACATTTAAGTTATTTCCAAGTCTTGGCTAATTGTGAGTAATGCTACAATGGACATGGAAGTACAAATGTCTCTTTGGGATCCTGATTTTGGTTATTTTGGGTAAATATCTAAAAATGGAATTGTTGAATCATATGGTAGTTCTATTTTTAATTTTTGAAGGGGCTTCCGTACTGTTTTTATTTACATTAGTGAACCCACCAACATGCACAAAGGTTCCAGTTTCTCCACATCTCACCAACACTTATTTCCTGTTGTTTGTTTTATGTAATGGCCATCCTAACAGGTGTGAGGTGATACCTCATTATAGTTTTGATATGTGTTTCCATGATGACTAGTTCTGTTGAGCATTATTCAAAAATCTGTTGGCCATTTGTATGTCCTCTTTAGAAAAATGCCTATTCAGGTCTTTTGCCCTTTTCTTTTCTTTTCTTTTCTTTTCTTTTTCTTTTTCTTTTTCTTTTTCTTTTGAGAGAGTGTGCACAAGCTGGAAGAGGAGCATAGGGAGAGAATCTCAAGCAGACTCCATGCTGAGCACAGAACTGGACATGGGGCTCAATCTCATGACGCTGAGATCATGACCTGAGCCAAAAATCAAGAGTCAGACACTTCCACCCAGGCACCCCTCTTTTGCCCATTTTTAAATTGGGTTGTTTTGTTTTTCTGCTTTTTCTGGCTTTTTTTTTTCTGAGATCTAAGATCTCTATATATTTTGGATATTAAACCCTTATCAAATATATGGTTTGCAGATATTTTCTCCCATTCTGTAGGTTGCCTTTCACCCTGTTGATGTTTTCCTTTATTGTGCAGATTTTTAGTTTGATGTACTTCTATGTGTCTGTTTTTGCTTTTGTTGCCTGTAATTTTGATGTCATATCCAAGAAATTATTGCCATGCCTAATGTCAGACTTCTTCCTTAGGTTATCTTCTAGGAGTTGTAACAGTTTCAGGTCTTACATTTATATCTTTAATTCATTTTAAGTTGATTATTGTGTATGGTATGGGATGAGGGTCCAATTTCATTTGTTTTCTTGTAGACATATTGCAGTATATTTTGAAATCACAAAGTGTGATGACTTTGGCTTTGTACTTCTTAAGATTTTTTTTTTTTTTTTTTTTTTTTTTTTTTTTTTGCTATCTGTGGTCATTTGTGGTTCCATGTGAATTTTAGGATTGTTTTCTCTGTTTCCGTAAAAACTGTCATTGGTATGTGGATAGGGAATGCATTGAATTTGTAGATCACTTTTGATAGTTTTGGTTATTTTAGCAATACTGAGCCTACCAGTACATGAATATGGGGTGTCTTTCCATTTGTTTGTATATGCTTTAATTTCTTTCATCGGTGTTTGGTTGTTTTCAGTGTGTAAGTCTTTCACCTTGTTTCGTTTATTCCTAAGTATTTTATTATTTTTGATGCTTACTGTAAATGGGATTATTTTCTTAATTTCTTTTTCAGATAGTTTGTGAGTATATAGAGACACACTGATTTTTATATGTTGGCTTTGTGTCCTGAAATTTTATGAATTCATTTGTTAGTTCTAACAATTCTTATGTGTATATATGTATATATATATTCTTATGTGTATATATGTGTATATATGTATATATGTGTATATATGTATATATATATATGTATATATATGTGGATTCTTTAGGGTTTTCTACGTATAAGATCATGTCATCTGCAAACAGATAATTTTACTTCCCCCTTCCCAATTTGGATGCCTCTTTTTTTTTTTCTTTTTCTTGCCTAATTGGTCTAGCCCTAGCTAGACCATTTCAAGAGTATGTTGAATAGAAGTAGCAAGAGTAAGAATCCTTGCCTTGTTCCTGATTTTAGAGGAAAAGCTTTCAACCTTTTCCTGTTGGGGATGATGTTAGATGTGGCTTTTCATATATGGCCTTTATAAGCTGAGGTAATTTCCTTAGATTCCTATGGTGAGAGTTTTTATATGAAATAATGTTTAATTTTGACAAATGCTTTTTTATATCTATTGAGATGATCACATGATTTTTATCCTTCATTCTGTTAATGTGTGGGATGTCATATTAATTGATTTTTGTATTATGAACCGTCTTTGCATCCCAGGGATAAATCCCACTTGGTCATGGTGTATGATCCTTTTTAATGTGCTTTTGTATTTGTTTTGCTAGCATGTTGTTGAGGATACTTGCATCTGTGTTCATTAAGGGATATTGGACATAATTTTATTTTCTTGTACTGACTGTGTCTCACTTTGGTATGATGGTAATGCTGTGCTCATAAAATGAGTTTGAATGTATTCCCTCCTCTTCTGTTTTTTTCAAGAGTTTGGGAAGGATTGGCACTAATTCTTCTTTAAGTATTCGGTAGAATTACACCAATCAAACCATCTGGTCCTTGGGTTTTCTTTGTTGGGAGATTTTTGATTACTGATTTAATCTCCTTACTCAAGATTGGTCTGTTTGGATTTTCTGTTTCTTCATGATTCAATCCTGGTAGGTTGTATGTTTCTAGGAATTTATCTGTTTCTTCTAAATTGTACAATTTGTTAGTCTGTAATTGTTTATAGTAGTCTTTCATCCTTTGTATTTCTTTGGTATCAGTTGTAATGTCTCCTCTTTAATATCTATTATCTATTAAATATTTATTTGAGTCTAAACTCTTTTTTGCTTAGTCTAGCAAAAAAATTGTCAGTTTTGTTAATCTTTAAAAATTTTTTATTTTTTTTTTCAATTTTTCTGTTCTCTATTTCTTTTATTTCTGCTTTAATGTTTATTATTCCCTTCTTTCTACTAATTTTGTACCTAGGTTGTTCAGCTAGTTTCTTGAAGTACAAAGTTAGGTAGTTTATTTGAGATCTTTTTTTTAAATGTAGGCATTCATTGCTGTAAACAACCCTCTTCATACTGCTTTTGCTGTATCCATAAATTTTGATATACTGTGTTTTCATTTGTCTCAACATATTGATATTTTCTCACTTCTTTTTTGCTTTTTTTTTTTAAAGATTTTATTTATTTATTTGACAGAGATAGAGACAGCCAGTGAGAGAGGGAACACAAGCAGGGGGAGTGGGAGAGGAAGAAGCAGGCTCATAGCAGAGGAGCCTGATGTGGGGCTTGATCCCATAACGCCGGGATCACGCCCTGAGCCAAAGGCAGACGCTTAACCGCTGTGCCAGCCAGGTGCCCCTCTTTTTTGCTTTTTGACCCACTGGTTGTTCAAGAGTAATCTATTTAATTTCCATAAATTTGTGGATTTTTCAATTTTCCTTCTGCTATTGATATGTAGTTTCATTCCGCTGTGGTTAGAAAAGATACTTACTATGATTTCAATCTTAAATTTGCTAACTTTTTTGTGATTTAACATTTGAGCTATCCCGAAGAATGTTTCATGTGCACTTGAGAAAACATTTTTCTACTGCTATTGTGTAGAATGTTCTGAATATGTCTTTTAGGTCTTTCTGGTCTATAGTATTGTTCAAGTCCTGTTTCTTTATTGATCTACTCTGGATGATCCATCCATTGTTGGAAGTGGGGTATTGAGGTTTGCTATTATTATTGTATTGCTATTTCTCCCTTCATTTTTGTCAATGTTTGCTTCATAGATTTAGATGCTATGATTTTGAGCACATATATAATTATTATGTCTTAGTGATCTTGACTCTAAAAACATTCACAAATGTTTGGACATTTATTTGATTAAAGTTAAGAGTGTTTTTATGATTCACTGCTTAATCCACTTTTACAATTAACCAGCCAGTTGCTATTCTATCTGTAGTGGATAAGAGACTTCTGCTTCGTGTTTCTGGCCTTGGAGCTAAGAACTCCCTTTTTTTTTTTTTAATTTATTTATTGTCAGAGAGAGAGAGACCACACAAGCAGGGAGAGCAGGAGGCAGAGGGAGAAGCAGGCTCCCCGCTACACAGGGAGCCCAACGCAGGGCTCTATCCCAGGACCCTGGGATCAAGACCTGAGCCAAAGGCAGATGCTTAACCAACTGAGCCACCCAGGCATCCCAAGCTAAGAACTTCTTGAAGATTAGATTGAAAGTCATTAAGTCATTAATAAAATTAAACATTTATTAAGTATCTATTGTGTGTTACTGCCTATCAGCACGTAGCTAGTAATTGATACCATAGGAATGACTTTGGTCACTTAGGGAAGAGGTGAAAAGAAGTGGTGTAGAGGACAGAGCCAGAAAATCGGTAGTTAATGTTAACATGAAAAAGAATAGCCCACAGAGATGACTATTAGAGAGTGACCAAATGGATGGGAGAAGCCATGGAGAATAGGATGTAAATCAGGATAGGAGAGTGTTTGCAAAGGAATGGTCAGCAGTGCCAGTGCTGTAGAGACATCAAAGAAGGTACTAAGAAAGAGTAAACTGAGTATAAAGATATGGCCCTCCAAGCATGAGCTTCTTGGTGAACTTGTTGGAAGTATTTCATTGGTAAAGGGAGGACATACGATAGTGGAGTTTGTGAGGTGAATGGAAATGAATTATAAGAATTTGAAGCCATGTGTAAATTTTTTTACTATTTTAAAAAATATGTTTCACTCAGAATTTTATTCTCTTTCCCCATATTCTGTGGGACTATAGGTGATTTTATTTTCCTAGGGCCTTTGCCCATTTACTGAATATTCTATAATGAACATATTTTACCTTTGTAGTTGGAAAAGAAAGTTGTTATGTATCCAAAAAAATATAATGATGTGCAGTAGCCTTATTTGCTATATGTTGAAATACAAAATGTTTTTTAAACAAGTATTTTACAGACTGCTAAGGACTTTTACTGGCCTACTAAATACCCTTTTCTTTGGGATTTTCTTTGGTGCTACATGGAATAAGAAAGACTGTGTTTTAGAAGGTTCTAAATCCCTAGGTAAATAAAGGTCTGTGCTGAACTGTCTCTTGGCTGCTGTAATCCACATACGTGAAATTATAAAAGCCTCCTCTAACCCTTGAATTTTACTTCTACCTGTAGCTTACAGTAGTAGAGTGGCAGTAAATGTGGAGACAGTTGGGCCCTACCTTACCTAATGCAATTGAAATGGAAGAGATTGAAACTTTTGGTTGTCTGCTCCTTCTTGTATTATATGAGAGGTGGGATGAGTGGGGAAGCGTGTTTTACTGACCACGTATTTTATGCAAGATACTATGATGAACTAAGAGTCTCTCTCTAATTTGATTGTAAATATATATGTTGAATCCTGAAGGAGCCCCGGCTAAGTTACTTTTTCCTTAAAGCCATATTTGGTAGACAAAACTTAAGTTTGACACGTAAGACTCATTTAAAAAGCAGTATAAATCTTCACTGCATTCTTTAGTTGAAAAATGTCCAGGAATGGTTATATTTATAAAAATTTGTGAAACTGAAATTTCATCCAATTTTCTCCATTATCTCTTACTAGCATGATCCCTGTTCACAAATCTCTCTTCTCCCAGAAAACTGTGTCCCCTTCACTCCTCCCTCACTGCTTCAGTCAACTGTTTCGGAGATCATTTTAGCCTCTCAGGCTATTTCAGTTTTCCTGTTCCTCCATTACCTGTATTCAGCACTAAGGGTAAAGATGGTGGGGGGTTCCATGCTCAGATAGGTTTTGGGTGGGGAGATAATATTGCAAATACAGGCATTGTTTGTTTTTTGTAATTTTTTGTATCCTTATTACAAATACACAGTAAGTGACAATTCCCTCACAAACACTGTTTTTCATCTCTCTGGGGAAGGGTGACCTCTGGTGGCTAAAACAAAAAGCCCCAAATTCAAGAGACCTAAAGCTTTAATTATTTCATCTCTGCTCAAATTGTGTGCATATGTTCATGTTTGGTCACTTTTTGTAATGTTCCATGTACTCATTCCAAGTAAATGGGTATCTTTTGCCACTATGTTTAAATCCTGCATCTTTTGTTATTCCCATGAGCTGTGCCCTCTGGATTCATAATTGGCCTTAATTTGAGATCTAAAATATTTTCTTAATAAAATATGTTAGTTGCAATTATTAATAATGTAACTATATTTATATGACAATTATAATTGTATAGTTGTTATTAATAAAGTGATTGTTTATTAATAATTATAGTTACCTAGTATAATATATAACATAGTTATAACTTAATTGACATTAATATATTAATTCAATTATACTTTCTTAACAAGACTGTCTCCTTGGTAGTCTTATATTATTAAAACTTAAAACTTTTCTGTTAGTTTAAATTGATATTATCATTATTAGTGATCGTTATAATTGGAAAAATAGTTTTACCTACTGGTTAAAGAAGCTGTCAGTCTCAAACTGCGTTGTCTGATTTTTACTCCGGACTATACTATTTATCTTTGAATCAACCCTCTAACTAATATTTAATTGGGTTGCTTCCTCAGAGATATGTGTCCTTACCTTGTTTAGTCTGTCACTAAATGGCAGCCAAATTGTCAATTTTGTTCTCATAACAGTCGTCACTGGTTTGGTCATTTGTGTCTCACTTTGTTTAAAAAGGATTTAGGACAACTTACAAAGAGGCATACTATAAAAATGGTCAAAATAAATTTTAAAATAAAAATGAACCAAAGAGATAAAGTATCTTCGCTCAGTTCATACTATAGAATGTCTAAATTTTCTCAAAATTGATTATAGTACCTTTGTTTTCTAACATATACTTGATAAATGTTATACTGATTAATATGGTTAGACTTAAGAGTGAAATAATTCTTAGTAATTTTTCCCCATGATCTAAAGAATGTTTTATTGAGGAGAAAAGAAAAAATTATTTCTGTAGCAATTTAAAAACCTACATTCTCATGCTTTATAATCTTGAGTTAGGAGAGTATAAGAAGCAGAAATGGATCCATTGCACAGAATTGTACTTGTTTTCAAAGAACTTTCTGTGAGGTTCAGTGGGATGACTTTTTAAAAACACTTACTAGGTAAGATGGATTCTCTTCTTTTGTAATCCAGTATTGAATTTTTGTCTGTCATACACAGAATTATTTTGACAGCCTGTGATGTTCTGCAGAACTATTACTAATGCCATAGGCATTTTTGCTGAGTTGTTTATTATGAAACAAAGATTCCTGTTTTACTTTAAATGTGGTAGAAAAGTATATTATTCTAATAAATGATATTTAACTTATTTTGTAAACCAAGTAGCTGTCTTCGAACTTCTCTTTTTTCCCAAATTAGATTTTAATTAATAAGCAGCCCCAGATTAACATCTGAAGCAGAGGATTCAACAAGCATTTTTTCACACATACCATACAGACAAGTACTGAGTTTTCATGGTTAATTGTATATCACAAAATATATCCAAACTATGGCACAAAGGCCAGACGATGCTTAATTATTACATATCTTGGACCATTAACCGCTCTTCTGTTGATAATCTAAGACATCTTAATTTCATAAATATGTACTACTTCGGTATATTATTTCCTGTAGGAACATAGTATTTCAGTGTTCTGTAGTAATAAAACAAATAGATATTCTATCATTAGTTATAGAAAGAATGTACTAATTACTCAATAATCATAAATATGTTTTTGCAAAATATCAGTACCATGGAAATGATCGTGTAAAATACAAATATTCTCATAATAATAAGGGTTTTGAACTACTGGCAGTAAAAAGGTCAAATAGTTGAGATATTTTTAAATAGAGGACTGGAAAATGAGTGTCTGCTTCTGAAGGTGGCTTGTTAAGTGGAGTCTGAGTGATCAGAGTGGGGGTGGGAGAGCTTGAGAGAAAAGGATTTAATAGAGATTTCAATATCAACTATACATGTAAAACCGCAGTTATTCCCATCGTTATTGAAAATATTTCTTGTTCAGAGAAATTCAAGAAGTCTGAAAAGATGCTTCCGTGGTTTGATATGACCTCTATGTTTTATTTATAAATGCATTCCAAATAAATTTACCAAAATATCTTGTTTCCCATCATCACATACTAGTTTAATGAAATATATGTTTCTGTGTGTTTAATTTAAATTTATGTGCATGATATAAGATAGCAGCCTGCAGCATAAGAAGGAAACTTCTCATATCCCAGCAGAGCTAATAACTAACGTATGGTATTGGGAAGTTTGGAAGTTTTATGTCTGGAAAACTTCTGGTTTTAAGAATTTTTCCATTGAGCGTGCTTCACTTGAAAAGATCCTTCCTTTTAAGGTAGTCTGTAGTGTTTATTGGCCCAGCTCATCCATTTTTGTGATGATTTATTCATTTATTTTCACATGTAAAACGTTTAAATGTCTTTTTGGAAAATGTGTGCAAATATGTATGTTGTTGCTTCATTTTTCCTAAAAGGAAGTAGGAAAAATTGGAGTCATTAATATAAAAACAATTCTATGTATGCTGTTAGATTCACAGTAGGTTTCTCCCAATCATCTAGGTAAGGAACTTTGGAATGTTTATTCAAAACAAACTTGTAGCACTGTTTCATGTAGAGAAGTATATCCCAAAGTTGAGTTCTAGGTCTCATGGGAAACTTTCCTGGCTTAGTCAAACGTTCCCTTGGGACACGTGAATTTTTAGAAGGGAGAACAATAACAAAAAAGGATTTGGAAATTGCAATGCTAGTGTGCAGCAAAGAATTTTGAAGAAACTATTTCCTGGCAATTTTTGTACCTTATTTACCTGTTCTTTATAACCTAAGATATTTTTAATCCCTAAAACCTCCAAATCTATTGAAAGTCAAAGGCATTAGGTAGATTTCATTAACATATGAAATGTCCAGTTTTCTTTACCATTTTATAATTATTTAAAATAGGGTTAGTAATGAGAATATCAGCTGAGAAATTCTGTTGATGTTTGAAATGCCTGGGGTGCCAACATAATTAAACAGCATATGTACTCGCTTTGGCCCTGTTCCAAAACCAGTGATTACGTGTCTGACAATAATCCCATGCGTCTACAAAAGCTGTTAGAGTAAACATCTGGGATCTTTTACTACCTAACCTAAAATATTACATAATCAGTTAAACGAGCTTCTTACCCACAGATGTACTACAGAGAGCAATTTATGTGTGTGATTTATTTTAAAGCACACGCGGGTTAGGAACTAAACACATATATCAGATACTTCAGCCATCCTTGAAATGTGACTTTTCCTCTAAGGCAAAAAGTAAGGACAGTGTTGTGCTCACTTCGGTAGCACATACACTAAAAAAAAAAGTAAGGACGGCGTAAATGTTGCTGAAGATTTCAGTTTGACCCCACATACTCTATAGTAAGACTTAAGATCAGTCGGAGATCAAATTCTTACAAAATTGTGTGGCTCAGCTCTCAAGCCATTATAGAATTTGAGCTCCTCTGATCAAAAGAATTTGATATCTGCTCATGTAAATATTGAAGCTCTAAGTAAAACTTGTGATCTTTTAGGTCAGAACAAAAATACCAAATTGTCTGTAGCATTTTTTTTGCTTTTACAGTAGAAAATGACAGGAATAGTGAACTTTTCCATATCTTTTTAAATTTTTCCACTATATTCCTCCTTCATGCTTGGTACTGTCTCACTCTTTCATTCCAAAGCACATAAAAATTTTTGAGTAAAATGATTTATCTGTAAAAATGACATTAATATAATTATCCAAGATTTCTGTTTTAAAGGGGAAATTAATAACATGAAAGGCTATGTATTGATTTTTTTTAATGAGAGACATAAGATGAAACTGAAGAAAATAATCTTCGTAGAAAGAAATTAAAGGACCATGTATTTTTTTTTTTTAAGTGTATTTCTTTGTGGATGTGAAAACTGTTTCTTTGTATTTAGTATGCAAACCTGCCTGGTCCCTGTGGGGTTTCCCGCCCTCTGGGTAAAGATTAAGAGCAAGGACTGGAGTGAGACTCCGTTCAAATCCCGGCTCCATGTCGGACTAGCTGTATTGTATCTAGTTAATTAGCCTTTCAAAGCATCTACATCCTCATTTGTAAAATGGAGATGATGATAACACTTTCTCAGTGGGTTGAGTTAGTGTTTGTGCCTGGCATAGAGGAAGCTCTTGGCATCTGCTGGTGTGCCCTTCCCACCACCATCTCATCAAGCAGAGAGCAGCTGATACCCAGGGGAAAGGCCTGGTCAGATGCGCAGGAAGGAGGGGGATGTTCTCAGCAGAGAAACCACTACCCAGTGAGGCAGAGAGACATGGCTCCCTCTCAAGGGCAAGTGTAGTTGGGGAGGGGCTGGAGTGAGGTGGACAATGGTAGGAACTTTATCCTAAAGTCAGTGAGGAACATCCATGGATTTAAGCAGGAGAGGCCCAGATATATACTACTACTGAGTGGATAAATGAATGGGGAAATGAACTAAGTTGCTTTGGGATGGATTTGAGCTGAGGAGAAGCTAAAATTGAAGAGGTTGTTAGGATATCTGCTGTTTTGAGCCCTTATGGTTAGAAGAATGAGGTTATGGATGATTATGAATTTCTTCAAAAAGAAGTTTTAAGTGTATGAATAAGTTCTAGCCCAGGTGGTATTATTCTTGGCCAGCTGTGAAGATAGGAACTATCTGTCATTCGACCATACAACTTAATTACACAAGAGTAAAACTAACTAGACAATAATGCCCACAGAAGAAGGGTCAGTGCCTTGGTACAGCCTTACCTTTATTAACCTTACCTCTAGGAGTTAATTTTTAACAGTTGTATTGGACAGTTGGGAAAATACCCATTGAAATTTATAGGGAAATACTGGAGTAATCTTCATAAATCTCAAAAATAGGATACGGTTCATAGGAACTAATAATGTACATAGAAATTAAAACCAAAGTATTGCAATAAAAAGAAAATATCCAGAAAGGTAAAAGCAATCAGCAGCAAACCAATTGGAAGAACACTGCAGCTAGTGAATCTGCGATACGGTACTTTTTTGTTGAATGAGCTTTAAAACGATTATGAAATGGGGCTCCTGGGTGGCTCAGTCGTTAAGCATCTGCCTTCGGCTCAGGGCGTGATCCCGGCATTCTGGGATCAAGCCCCACATCAGGCTCCTCCGCTATGAGCCTGCTTCTTCCTCTCCCACTCCCCCTGCTTGTGTCTCCTCTCTCGCTAGCTGTCTCTCTGTCAAATAAATAAAATAAAATCTTTAAAAAAAAAAGAATTATTAGCACAGATTTTAATAGATGATGTGGAAAAGATATAATAAATAATTTGGACCTTATCCCACCCTTGTTTGGTTTTCTCCCTCTTCGTCCCTGCATTTTAGTAAGGAAGTGGGAAGCAGGAAGTTTCACAGTGTTCCCTAACTTGAAATATGGACAGTAAATCCTGGAGGACAAGGAGTAAGAGTTACTCAGCCTGCCAGAAAAAAACAAAGTTTTTTTCTAAAAAGCTTATTTATAAGTTTGATCATTTCCACTTTAAAAAAGAAGAGTCTTAATTTCAGAAGTAGTTAAAGAGTGATAAAAATCCTAGATAAGGCGTGGTGGTATTCATCCTACCCCTGTGGACTCAGGGGTTTGGGGTCTTATCCCCCTGCCCAACCATTGCTGTGACTATCCCAGTTGACCACTGTATTCACGAAAGATCTGTGTCCTGCCCTTCTGGTATTGGGGCTGTAAACAAATTAAGAACCCCTGACCTAGACCATCTATAGATCTCTTCAAGGGCTTCCTACCGGTCTGTATCTTTTCAAATGCATGCAGCTGCCACTAAAGAAGTACTGTGAGACAGTAGATGGGAGAGGATCCTAAAATAAAAAGGGTTGAGCCTGGTGATACAGCATCTGTATTTTAATGAGTTACGAACATACGCTGAAGTACAGCAAACTAAACAGACCAGTTATGAGATATAGAATTCAGTGTAGCCTGGCACTGTTTTCCTCAGAGTTTGTGAAATTACCTCCTTTGAATAGGCAGCAAAGAGAAATAGGAAGGAAACAAAGACAAGAAGCCATTTCATCCTCTCAAATTAAACAATATCAGTGATAAAATACTCTTCCTCACCTCAGTGAAACACTGCCAGTTCCCCTCTTTGGTGTGCTCTTACAAAAGTGAACTCTTCACAAATAAATTTAAAATTCCATGTTATTTTATATAGTTTTTGTATTTTGTACTTTTTGGAGGTATTTTTAGAAATAAGGTAGAGATTTTACTACCAGTATCCCATTTTATTCTATCTTCTGTCAAAATTTTCATGCCGTATTTAAAAACTTTATGACCAAATTATATTTTATTAGTAATTTTCTTACTTGTTTTTATTAGACTTTTAGGACTGAAAGTTTTATTAGACATGTAACACTTTCAGTTTATTCAGATTAGCACTTGAAATAACAAACTTAACACAGTAAATTTAGGTAACTATTTTCAAAAGCAAATATATTTCATAGCATGGACAGCCTTTCTATGGCTGATGGATGGCCATGACTACTTCAGTGGGCCATTCTATATGGGGGGGCTGTGCACACCCATTTTTGCACACACACACAAAGAGACACATCAATGGGATACAGGGAAAAGAGCTTCAGAGGAGTGGCAGTGTCCTGAAACCAAGAACTGTCCCTGAAGGTCACCACAACATGTTTGTTCCCCAAGAGTTAGAGTCTAAAGGAAAATAATGCCCCACCAGCCTGAGTGTGAAACAATTCAAAGGTTGTTTTGTTTTGTTTTTTAAAGAGAGAGGTAAGCAAATATGTATTAAACTCGATTCTGGGACTGAGCTTGAGTGCCTATGACGTGTGTGTGCTTAAGATCTCACCTCCTTTTTAGTGTATTGTCTTTCTACCTTGTACGTGCCTCCAGCATCAGTCATATCAAGTTGTGATTGTAAACCTTTGGATTTGGCACCCACGTTGTACATGGTATTTATGCTTTGGGTGAACTAGTGCCTCTGTGATAAAATAGTTTGTTCTCTTCATAATATTTTCTCTGCTGTTTTATGCTTTTTTCTTAGAGAGGTTTGTTTTAAAATGAAAGTCTCAAAGGAGGACATCCTCAGCCACTTTGGAAATAGAACTGACTAGAAGTAAAAAAAAAAAAAACAAAAAAAAACGAAGTGAAGACCACAAAGATAAATAAGCTGAATGTGGTTTCAATAGTTTTCTGAAAGTATTTTACCTTCTCAATCACTTATGGACACCCCAGATCCTGCATACTTACTTATTTGTTTGTATACTTTGTGCTTAGAACCCCAGCTCCTGAGGCATGTTAGGAAGCCCAAAAATATAGAACTAGGTATTTGGCTTTTAAGTATATCTTCAGTGTATACCTTCATCATTGTTACCCAGGGCACATTAGAAAAAAAATTACTTGTATAACCTACTCTTTAACTCCTAAGATTAATTTGGGAAAATGATTCAAAATGCTGCATTCTTTAAAATTCTTGTTTAAAAAACCCCACCGTTTTAAAAGGGAACATTTTTAATTTGCCTCATTTCCAACCAGATATAATTAGTGCTTAGTGAAGCCTCAGTTCCCAGTGCACAAAACTAGGACATTGCTTTGTCTCTTGTTGGTTTTATTTAATTTGACTTTAGTGTCTTCACAATGAATTTATTGGCCTGATAAATTACTCCTTTGTTTTCAAAGACAAATCCTTCCTGTCACTCAGGTCTGTGTCAGTCCTTTCTACTTCGAGCTTTGTGGAACAGTCACAGATGTTTATTCCTACGTAATTGTAGGACTTTTTCTTATTTTCCCAGAAAATGTTTATATTCTTCAAGTTTGTTTTTGAGTTGCTTTTTTTTTTCTTTTTAACTATTCTAATGTGAATAGTTAAAAAGTTCACAATGTGAAGCATTAGAATCACAACTGGAAGGGATACCATGGGTGTTCCTCATGATTGGGCAGGGAGCCGATCCAAAACTGTTGAGTTTCTATGAAACTCCTCCTCTCTTGAAATTTAATATACCTTTCAGGAGTATGCTCAGAAGGTGAATTCTTAAGGTGACTTCCCACGGCTCTCCGAAAGAATCCCCAGAAGAATTAGTTTTGCTGAGTAGATAAGGCAAACTCCATTCCTTGGTTTCGCTTAGGCAGGTGGAAGGTGTCCTCTTCATCTGCTCCTTATAGATCTCCTGCGATAAATCTGGGAGGCTGATAGGGATCTGAGTGGGTAGAGTTCTTATTTCAATCTAGACTCCTATTGAGGCTGGATGTTAGAGGACTGAAGATGAGAGACTTGAGTTCTTTACCTAACTCTTTTACCTTAACTCTTGAACCCTCTTGAACCTGTTAGCCTCAGCTGTTCGGTGTTTTGTTTTGTTTTGTTTTGTTTTTGGAAGTGGAATTGTAAGATGATAGTGATAACTACTTGGCTAACTTTATAAGTCTAACCCTCATCAACAATACATGATGTATTTAAAATTAAATCATTATTTCATTTTCTTGACTTTGATCGGATCTCCACAAATTTGAGTATTAGATTCATTTGAACGGTTGCTTTTTTGTTTTGATTTTGGTAATATTCTTGATATTTTGACTTTCGTAGTTATTGAATCATAACTTTAAATACATTAGTGTTTTTGATTTTTAAAAAAGGAAATAAAGACATTGTTTATCTCAACATAGGATTTCTGGTTCAGTAGCTAAGCACAAATAATTAGTTCCTTGGATTTGAATTTTCAAAATTAACAACTTCATTCTTAGTCATTTTGCCACTTCTAGGTAAATTTTGAGCAGTGGAAAAACTTCCAAAAAGTTAGTTATGCATCTACTAGTGTTTCAGTGAACTGATTATAGATAGATAGCTCTTGACTGTAAAGACTTGTATCCCATGCTGCTGTGCTGAAACCTCCTAAATGCCCCTCTGCCTTCCCTTCCAGCACCCCTTCCCCCAAACCTTCTCAGCTTTTAGATATTAAATCTACTAGCTTTTAAATAGTAAATTTGTTAGGCCTGAATCCTTGATTCCCATTTTATTAATAAGGTAACTGCTGACTCTTTATTTGAACTGAGACTTTTTATTGTTTTCTGAGCACTGAATATATTTATATAGGATGAACATGAATTTAATATATTAATATTTTTATATATAGATTTTATTCTCTGTGATTTTTTTCATAGTCAAAAATTTAATAATTTATTTAATCTATCTTTGCCCCTAAATATGTTGCTATCCATCACATTCAAACACAAGCCATGAGTTTTTTGAGATTCCCTACATTAGTTTTAATATATACAGCTTTTAAAGTATTTCATTGTTTAGTTTGTTCCTCTTTCACTTCTCTGGGAGCTTAGTTGGATTAATATCATTAAGGATTTGTGGAAATTTAGACAACCAGAAATACATTGATCTCCTGGCTTTGACATTGGATAGTTGTATAACTTGAACAGTTATTACTAATATAAAGAGCATGTATTTTTTTCACAAGATTAGCAGTTATAAAGGAAGGAACTCTGATTTCTAGTTTAAATTATAGTTAAGGAAGTAGAGTGAGAGAGAAGGGTGTGTGTGTCTGTGGGCACACACACACACACACACACACATATGTGTATAAATAATGCATACACATATACATATATTAAAATACTAAATTGCAAGTCTAGATCAGTCTTACAGTGGAAGCACAGGACAGCCTGATATAAATTTGTACAATAATGCTACAGAGGGGCGCTTGGGTGCCTCAGTCATTTAAGTGTCTGCCTTCTGCCCAGGTCATGATCTCAGGGTCCTGGACTGAGCCCCTTGTCCGGCTTCCTGCTCAGCAGGGAGTCTGCTTCTCCCTATCCCTCTGCTCTTCCCCTCCCCCCCCCATGCTTTCTCTCTCTGTATCTCAAATAAATAAAATCTAAAAAAAAAAAAAAATGCTAAGGAGCTACTATTTAAGGACATAAAGTATACTTGAGTGAGTTTACAGCTTTATGTCACCTCTCTGATACTGTGATGTGTTGGGTCTGTCTTCTCAGCTTCAGATACAGATTTCTAATTTTGCTGAATAGCTCTACAGAAATATTGCTCTTACAAATTCAGAATATCCAAGACTTAATAACTTCTTGTTTAAGACAATCATTGAGAATATGAATTGCTAGTTATCGTAAATGTCTTAGGGTCTAGGTTTTAAAAATAAAATGAGGTACATGTTTATTTAATTTTTTTCGGAAATAATATATGTACAAATCAAAAAAGGTTAGTTTATCTTTTCCCCACCTAAGTGAGCTAAATGTAGCAATTTAAGAACTTGTTTACAGAGAAAACAACATATTTGAAAGAACAGTTTGGAAAAGAGCATATGTTGTGTTCACTCTGTGTATTCCCAAGCTTTGAAATGGAAAAGAATATTAGCCACAGGTCTCTCTCTGGGTCTATTTGTCTTCATAATCTTAGATAAGTTATTTAGATAGGTAATTTATAAACCAGAATCTGAAAATGGCTTGAGTAGTCTGTGCTGTTTATTTTATCAATTCCTTTGTTATGATTTCATTAAATTCCTTACATTCTTTTTATTAAAACTCTCTGAGTGTGTAGGGTGGAGCATGTCTTTCCTTTTAACTGGTGACATTTGGCCTATTTTGATTAATTTGTTTTTAGGGAGGGAAGAGCTTTGCTTAAAGTGATAAGGTGTTAAAAAGAGCCGTGTCCGCAGAATTTTATACTGCACTGATTTTTTTTCCATTTCTAAACGTTAGACATTATTTTTGCAGTTATTTTTCTATCTACTCTTTCATAAGTATGATTTACTTGCACTGAGCTTTTAAAAATGAATATCCATAAAATTATTTCAATTAAATATTTTATTTAGGATCACATGGAAGCTACAAATTGTAGATTAAAACAATAGTATTCCTTTTGTAGGCATTGCCTTGGAATATACAATATTTAAGAATTTTACAATGCAAGGACGCCTGGGTGGCTCAGTCAGTTAAGCATCTGCCTTTAGCTCAGGTCGTGATCCCAGGGTCCTGGGATCGAGAGTCCCACATCCCGCTCCTTGCTCAGCAGGGAGCCTGCTTCTCCCTCTGCCTGCTGCTCCCCTTGCTTGTTCTCTTTCTTTCCCTCTGACAAATAAATAAATAAAATCTTTAAAAAAAAATTTACAGTGCAGTGTAATAGTCACAGTAGCATCATTAATGGTAAGATTTACCATTTATTCAAAGAGTTTAAATCAGGGCTTTACTGGGCTTAAAATGCCTCGATGTCAATTTTGTCACCTCTGGATTCTTACTGACACTTTCTCATTAGTACTGTGCTTTTTATCCTGTTAAATGTAAACTGTCAGTTTCTGTCCCGTGTTATTCAGCAAACACATATGGTGCACCCACTATGTATCAGCCACTGGGCTAAAGGGTTCAAAAGGTAGTACAGGAGTCAGAAGAGTTAATCAAAGAAGCTCTGTGAGAGTTGCCATGATGAAACAAAAACATAATGCTTTTGAAAGCACAGAGAGTGGCCGCCTTCAGATCAGAAGAGGAGACAAGAGATTGGGGAAAGATGCCTAGAAGGAAGCTAAAGTCAGAAAAGTATTTTCCAAGAAGGAAGAATAGCATATACAGTGCAAAGGTGCTTGAGAGAATGATGTATTCAGTGAACCAAAATGTCTTAGCATAATGGTAGAGGGCAACTGGGAGAGTTGCAAGAGGGTCAAGAGAGAGTACATCAGTGACTGTTGAGGAGTTTGGATTTTATAGAGTCTTCAGATCTTTGGGATCTGAAGGCAGTAGAACGCCTTTGGAAGATTCTGAGCAGGAGTGTGGAATCAAACTTGTATTTAGGAAAGATTTCTCGAGCAATAATGTACAAAATGATGTGTAGGGGCAGAGGTAGGGTAGGGAGGCAGAGGGATCCGCTGGCAGGCAGCCTCGGAATGCAGTCGTTCCACTCCAGGTTACAAGTGTCCTAAGCAGCGTTTGTAATAGCCAAAAACTGAGAACAACCCCCCTGTCTGTCAACCCTAGACAAATGAATAATTTATACAGTGGAAATCTCTACTGCAGTGAGAAGGAATGAACGACGCTATGCACGGCAGCACGGGTGAAGCTCAGCGGACATACTTCATATGACATAGGCCCTTATACAAAATTCAAAACCGGATGAAACTAGTTTATGATGATAGAGGCCAGAATAATGGTTGCCTTCTAGGGAGGCGTCAGGACAAGGAGAGGGGTTCTTTTTGGTCTTAAAAACTGATTAGACAGATGTGTTTGCTTTGTGAAAATTCATCAAACTTAAAATTTCTGAAATATTATGTTTCAAATGTGTCTCTAAAAATCCAGTTTTCTTAACTGCTAAGCATGTACACTCTTCCGTTCCCATTCCCTAGAAAGCCCCTTTCTTTCTAGATAGTGACATATCTATTATCTTGCTGCTATTTTGCTCCCACTTTGCAACTCGTTGAGGCAGGGGGTAGGTTTTGGCGACCCCTGGAGGAATCCTTGACCTATTTTTTGACCCATTTCACTCAATGGGGTGCTAGTTCTCCAAGCACCTTTGCCAAGATAACTGCTGTATTAGCAGTGCTTGAGCTTTGCTTTTTACTCTGAAAATGTAGGGCTTGATGAGATGTAAACACATTGTGGAAATCAGATATACTAATGAAATGTAAGTAAATGTATTTAAACATAACAAAAACTAAAGGGGTTTTTTCCCCTTAAGGAAGCAGTTAAATTTGGAAAACATATTGGGATTTTTAAGTTAATTGCTTTAGTTGATGTACCTTAGAGTTGAGCCATTTATATTTATTCATATGCTCTAGGTCAAATGTAAAGCTTTCCTCATTCAGTCTGTCTACTGACTGACAGGTCATAACCATCTTCACCTGGCATCGCTGGTTTCAGTAAAGGGCAGGAACTCGGCCTAAGCCCAGTCCTTTAAATAGAATATTGTCAAGTAGAATACCACTTCAGTCAGCATCACTGGTAATATTTACAATAAATACCATGCCTTTTGCCCCAAAATGTCACAGCACACAGCTCTCCACTTAGCATCTATCTTCTCCAATAATATCAAATGCCCACAAAACAGTGCAACACTTTCTAGATTGTTTGAAGTCCAAAACTTCCCCTAACTAAGTACAGGGCGCACATAGTATCTCTTTAAAGAGAATGTCATCTAAAGGTAATATGAAGAATAAGGTGTGGCAATTTGGATCAAAAGCATTATGTGTTACATTACCTCTCTCTTAAATTTTGAATTAACCTCTCTATTAAAATTCTGCTACAATGAAAAAAAATAAAATAAAATTTTGCTACAATAGAAAGTACCTATTACTTGAAAATATCACCAAAAGGTGCACCTATTTTTGCATATTATCTAGGGATTTAATTATTTAATTGATTTAGATTTTTCTTTAGGAAATAAATAGAATTAGCAAAATTCTTCTTGACTCTTAAAGATTATGGGAAAACTACCTTTTCACATTGATCATACTTTTTAAATTTTCTTTGAATTGAAATAGTTCCTTAACAAAGATTCTTAGGGATTGTGCATGTTTAATTTTTTCAAATATAGTTTCTGGCTTCCACACTCTTAAGGCATTTAATACTTTACCAACTGAATACGTATAGTAATGAATTTTAGGAAATATGTGAACTGTTCCACTTTATATACTGTATTATTTAAATCTTAAAATTGAAATTAATATAAGTTTTATAGTCTGGCAACTACTTTGACCCAGGAGTCAGGCACTCAAATTTCCTTTAACTGTATGTATTAATTTCAGTAGCATTTCCTCCCAAAATTCTTTTATTTTGGCTTTCAAATGTTTATATACTAATTTCGCTTAGAAATACTAATTTCCTGTACCTTGAGAGGAACATGTTCTGACATATAAAGTTTGGCTATTTAAAGTTGCCATTGTAACCGCAAGTCCAAATGTTGTTTTGTTGAAAAGTTAACACTTATTTCATTGTAAATATAAAAATGGGCTTGTCAGAATTGATGGGCTCAATATTTATAAAAATATGCATGAGAAGTCTGTAGTGATCTTAGCCTCATGAATAAAAAATAAATTTATTTTTATCCCCTATCAAGTAAAACAGTAGATTTCATCACAGAATGTCATAAATACTAAATTCAGGAAATAGATACCATAAGGTCACAACATAATTTGCTATCACTCTTATGGATGACAATCACTAATGAAATAGCCCATATCTATTCAGATGTGGAGAAGAAAATGATTCTGCCCTATAGACACTTTGTTGTAGTGGAAAGAACTTAGGCTTTGGGGGTCTGATCACATTTGGATTTAGACCCAAGCTCTGTTCCTGCTTCACTGAGACAAGGGAGAGATGGGAGGAGCAGTTTCCAGCAGGAATCTCAGGGGTCGTGTATTCCTTACTAAGTCGGATTTGGTTATTGAACATCAGCTCCTTGCTTCTTCTCAGCTCTGTGGCAGTAATTAAGCTAAATATATCATTCAGCTTTGTAGTATTGGAATTTCTTCATTACAGGATCACATCTGCTTGATTACTTTCTCTCCTGAGCCGGGACTGGTGATTACAAAGTCCTGGCAAACTTTACTAATAACTTTATTTCATAAATGTAAGTAACTTTTTAGTAGTTACAAGCATTATCAGATTTGGATCTGCCACTTGCTGGCTGAGTGACGCTGGAGGAGTTACTAATTTCTCTATCCCTCCCTTTCCTCATTTGTATCAAAATAATTCATGTCACATAGAGATATAGATGGGTATTGAATGGATTAGATCTAATAGTTAACTTTTCATCTATCACAGAGTAAGGGCTCAGTCTATATTAGCTATTTATTCTTGTTGTTATGCAGGTAACAAAGATGTGTTTTTATTTGAAGGGTTGGTTTACAATGAAAATACCAAAGTGCACCTGCTCAAGGAGAAATATCACAAATCTGTTTGCACTTCCATCTGTCATTTAAAATGTAACCAAGTGTTCGGTAATTTTTTAAAAGTACATTATAACATTGCTCCCTGCCAGTTTTCTAATGACTATGAAGGAGAGCCTTGAAATAGCACATATAGTAAAAGGCACGATTTAATTGAGGCCAGAGTTCAGGGTTTTTTGCATTAAGACTTAGAGAGTGTGATCCCTCATCCCAGGCCTTAGAGCTGTAACAGGAGTTAAGCTATCACAGATCTTGGCACTATACATATGCCTCCAACTACCTGTAAAGGGCCACAAAGTAGACTGGGGGAGTGGGAAAGGAAGAGGCAGGCTCCCAGCCAAGCAGGGAACCCGATGCTGGGCTCGATCCCAGAACCCTGGGATCACACGCCCAAGCCGAAGGCAGATGCTCAACAACAGAGCCACCCCGGCGCCCCACTAAGTACATTTTAAAAAGACATTTCATTTCTCGCAAATGCCTCTTGAAAAGTTATGCATCTTGACTTAAGTCACACAGTAGGTAATAGACTCAGGATTTGAACCTTGGTACATTCTGTTTCCACTAATCAGTGTTACCTTGAAAAAAATGACTTTTTCCAAAAAGTCATTTTTAATGGTGTGAACTTAAAGAAAATGCCAGAAATCTCTAAGAAGCTTTGGTTTGTATTTAAGGCAAGAGTTAAAAATTATCACAAATATGCAGACATATTTATTTTGGGCTCTATAAAAATAAATCTGGATGTAATTTTCAAAAAATGGAGAAATAATTTGTTAGTACCAAAAAATGAACCTGATCATGAGACACTCATTTTGCTGACATGTGCAGTATTTATCATAGGTTCTCTGAATTAAAACTGTAGTTTCTTAACATGATATAGTTGGTTTACTCTTTTCTTTCTCCTAAAATGGAAAATTTCTACATGTTGTCTGATCATTGTTTATTTATAAAAATAAATTTTCACGCGATAGTAGAGGAGATTTCTTAGTGTAACTTAGGACATTTTAAAATCATTTGTTTGGGGACATTGAATCCTTTTGGAGAAGTCTGCCTTATTCATGCTTTTATTTCTTTATTCATCCCAATTTTGAATATAAGTCCCTAAATTCCTAGGTTTGTGACTTGGGAGAGTTATTTAAACCTGAGACTCACTTTTCTCATCTTTAAAAATGAGGCTAATGATACCTAACTCACTGAATTGTATTGTGAGGAATAACTGAGGCACAACACACCATGCTTAGCAGATAGTAAGTACTCGAGCTGTTCATTGCCGTAATTGCAGAATGGTCACTTGAATATGTTAAATTTGGGAAATGTTAAATCACTGCATGTGTTTGAATGCTGTGACCTCAGGATGATGACTAGTAGAGAAAAGAGCATGGGTTTACTGGATTTAATAATTCATATGCAAATATTGCTTAGCATTGTGAACTTTTAAAAACATACTATCAAAGAAAAAAATTCTTTGACTTAAGACAGTTCTCTAAAAAAAAAAATACAAAACCCATCTTTAGAAGACATGGCTTAATCATGGCAATTAAGACTTCATATAAGAGAAAGAGAAAAGCTATTAAACTTTCTATATTGTTCCTGGAAGCACAGCTTTACACAGTGTATCTATCACCACTCCTGGGTATTTCAAAATACATTAAAGGGCTAGCAGAAATCTCATTTTATATATAGCGTATCTTCAGAAGTTGGTCATTTGTATCCTGCAGTTCAGCGGGGTATTTCATAGGCATTGTGCCTCTCTTCCACTCTCTCACCCTCCGTGCTAAGTCACTGAGTACTGGTTTAACAGAGTTTAACCAGTGTCTCTGCTGTGGGGTATCTTGCTGCACATGGTCTCCCAGAGACAATGTGTTTTGAAATGTTTCCCAGCGCTGTTAGACTGGGGAGCCTTATTTCCCCGCGGTGCGTGTCACAGGACTGTTGTTCTCAGTATCTCATTCTGGGAGGCTTTTATTGATATTGCGAAAGTCATCTTCCTCAGTGTCCACTTGAACATTGTGTACTTTTTGACGGCCTACTTTGTGTGACACCGTTTGCAGAACTGTATTATAGCAAAATAATGGGTTTGCTACAAGCAAGTGAACATTTAACTGGGTTCCAAAATGCAGAACCAGAGTGTCGTAAGCACGCATCACCTGAACACTGCACTTCAGGAGCAAGTAACCCAGGACTGGCATCTGAGGCAGTTTTCCAGAAACCATTACTTGTACCTACCAAAATCTGTTTTCTTACCCACTTTTTTCCTTCCTAATGTGTTTTCACTTCTCTTCTCTCATTGTGCTTCGCCCTGTCATGTCTCCAGGTTGTTGTTTTTATTGTTATTATTTGTTTTTATCTTTGGTTACTTTTCCATCTCCCACAGACAAAAGGTCCCCATTTTTTTCCTTACCTTAGTAACCGTTTGAACATTAAAAAGTTAATACTTTTTTAGTTCATAACAGTTGTTCTCCAGAACTTCATTTAATTCTCACATCAAATTAGTTCTAGAATGAGGTAATCTAAACTCCCTTTAGTTTTTATTTTTTTAAAGATTTATTTATTTGAGAGCGAGAGAGCATGCACACGTCCAAGTGCGGGGAGGGGCAGAGGGAGAAGGGAGGCAGACTCGCAGCTGAGTGCGGAGGCCAACACAGGGCTCAATCTCATGACCCTGAGATCATGACCTGAGTCAAAACCAAGAGTCGGTCGCCCAACCAACTGAGCCACCCAGGTGCCCCTAGTTTTTATTTTTTAACTAGTTTTCTGTACAAAAGAGAATTTGGGTATCTGATTATTAGCTCTAATAAGTACTGTTCAGAATATACAGTGTTCATTGTGCAGAATCTCTTTCTATATGATGCCAAAAGAACTAGTGGCTAGCATCAGTGTTTTATTTAAAAGTAGCTAGCTTGATTGTGAAGATTTTATTAGAACACATTTTATCTGCATGCTGCTTCTATAAAGAATGCTTTAATATGCAATAACCATAGATATTAAACAGAACTGGACATGAAAGAAATGTTAAAATTGGCAATAAGCCACCTGTATGCTTGTGTCTAGTGTCCATGGAGTAATAGAATTTGCTTAGTATTAGTAGCTTGATGGTAGCCGTCACAAGGAAGTTATACCATTTTAAAGTATGCAGTCAATTCTTGTTATTTTTGAGCCTTTGGTCACAGCAGTTTCATCAGCTGACCAATACATCACCTTGTTTAATGTGTTTTTCTGTTGAAAGATACCTTGTTTGACATATACTATTGATTCATTAACATTAAACTCACAGCCAGTAGTGCTGTAACTCGTACCGGAACAAGACTTATTCAACAAAACATCCTTTTCTCCAAAAGTCACATCACAGCCTTCTTGTACTTAGGAACACTAGATAGTGTCAGCACTATGCTGGGGAGCCATTTTCAACAGTGAAATCACCAACAAAAACGACAAAAATACCAAAACATGGCACTAAATATACTGAGAAAAGATAACCTGTCGACAGTATGAAAGCTGAGACAAAAAGGCAGAGTACTGCCTCTTTACAGCCCCAGCGAGGAAAGTATAGGTCAGGCAACTCAAATTTTTCACTGCTACACATGTCTTTGAATGACTCTGAAAGTGCCATAAATATTGATTTGGGAGTTACAAATAAATTTTAGTGAGTGGGTGAATTCACAAATAAGGAACCCATGAAATTGTTTATTAAAGCACTGTTCTTGGGGGAATATGTCTCCACAAATGCAGATGCTTAATTCCAATAGGTTTATAATAAGTAGTTTTTACCTAAAGAACACTTGTTACCAGTAGCATGTTACTGAATAAACCCAATTTTTCATTATAAAAATTAAAATAATAATGATTTGAATATAGAAACCTTATGGTAAAAACAATAACAACTGTAATGTAATAATACCCTTGCAATAGAACCTTACTTCTACCTACATCATTGTTTCCATGGAAAAATGTATTCCAAATTCCAACTGAGATGCCAAAGCCCTGTTAGCTTCTTGAGTCCTTAGTTCCAATGATGAGCAATCCACCATACACACCTACAGTGTAGGACTTCTATTTTCCCTCTAGTCCAGTTCTGGGGCTGGGAGCAGAGCCATAGGAGTTGGACTCTGGACGATAGAACAGAAGAGAGTAGTAGGGGCTTCTACTGAGAAGACAGATCCTTCAAAGGACTTTCGTGAATAACACCGTGATTTTTAGGGAAGCTAGGGGGATGATTGTTAGTACAGCCCCAAACTTGACAGAAGCCATATTTTGAAAACAGTGGCTCTGCTAGAAATAAAATTTTGGACCGTGTGGTTCATTGATCTGATCTATTAAGGCATCTTTTTTACTCTCCTTAAGGATTTAAGTTTGAAAGATAATATTAATGGTGTTAAAAGAAAAATGCAGGTGCTGGTCTTCTCTGTGATGAGCTGTGGTAGGAAGTCTCTGATCAAGAGGATAAATACCCTGCAAGTTTATATCAACTAAGCAATATTATTTATGCTCGATGTTTTCCCACCACATTATCTTCTGTAATATTTAACAGATGTACATGTGTTTTGTGTTCATTTGTATTCACTTAATGTTAAAAGTTTGAGGTAAAAGAATGATAATTCAAGATAAGAAAATCTGTGGTGGTGTTCTAAAACCTTTATAGAACTTAAAAAATGAACCTCATAAGTTTCTTCCAAATGACAGGTTTCTTTTGGGGGAGGAGGCCTTTAATGAGATCTGTTTTTCTTGCTAGGTTTTCCAAGTTTAAAATCTTTTAATGGAAAATAATGGACTAGGTATTAAATAGATTTTAATTCAGTTTAGTTTTTTTAACTCAGCTGAGTTTTTTATTTAATAAAATAATTTAATTTTAATATATTAATTTAATACAATATATTAATCTTTGGCCATTTTTTAAATATTAATTTTATTCCAAGAGGAATAATACATATTCTATTTTTAGTAAATAGAGCGCCTGGCACAGAAGGAAAAATATCTTGTTTTAAGTCAGAACTCTCTTTTTCCTTTCCTTAAATGGTCTTTAAATGGATTGGGAACAGTAGCGTATATAAATTTCCCATTTGAAATTTCAAGTGTGCACCAACCTATTAAATGTTCTCAAGAGTTTAACTGTAAAGAAACTTGTTTAACTTTATTTGTAAGATTTCTTACATTTCTTTGGCTTTGGAACCTTTTCCCCGCGCCCCTGAAACTTTAGCATCTCACGGGATTTCATAACTGAGGAACAGAGTTATGGAAATTAGCTTGTCAGAGGCGAGTGGCCCTTCTTCTGGGCATATAGGGGGTTTATGAAACCACCTTGGCACATCAGTGTAGACAGAAGCAGCCAGATCAACACACTGGGAAACAGTCAGTCCTTTCCCTTGTTTTCAGGATGACAAAAAGTATTTTTGTACCTTCTCTGGAGAAAGCAATAGGTTTATTCTCCTTCACGCATGTGTGTTCCGACTCGTATACCCAGGTGACAGGTGGCCTAGAACTATCTTAGGTCCTTTAAGAAAATGCACAAGGATTGTGTTATTGTTTGTAGTAAATACTGTTTTACTAGACACATTTTTAGTGTTTTTTAAATAAGCTTTTTCAATAAGTCATTAATCCTGAAACACCAGTTCCATTGTCAACCTTTAAATAAATTTTAATATTCATTTTAATTAAATCAGTGTTTATTATATCTCATAAACTTTAGCACTCTTTTCAAAAACCAACAAAAAAATAGGAAGATCATAGGAGAATGGACAAACAAATCATAGATTGATTTAAGTTTTAACACAGAAGAGCTGAGATTTTAAAAACCTACAGGAAAAAGAATTATGTACAATTGATTTTTAGCCAGCTAATAATAACATTCTAATCAATACAAGAAATCAAGGCATCTGGTTTGATTGTGTGAGAATTTAAAAATTTCTGCTCGGCTTATATATAATGCAGCTAAACAAAAAAATCAAACAAGGGGGAAACAGCAAGTGTAACGAAAAGTTGAGGTTTGCATTATTAGAGTAACTCTTATAATTTAAGAATACTATCAAAGCCCAGTTAAACAAATGAGAAAAAGGACAAACTGTCCATACATGGGGAAGTTGTCAACTAGTAAAGGAATTAATTTCCGTCAACTAATATTTTCTGCACACCTATGCCTTATGCAGTGGTTGGTGTTAGAGTTTGAGTGATGAAGCCAACACTCTCAGTCCTTTGGGGAAGAGAGGGAGGCAAGGGACACATGAAAGAAAGCAATGCAATGGAGTTATAAAGATACATTTACAAATGCTGGCAAGGCTGTGGAAACTGGTTCAACTGGTTTATAACTCGAAAAATGACAAAAACTTTTTTTTAACCTTACAAATGATTCTAATGAGATTTAAAAAAAAAAAAAGGAATGGCTTATATGTTGAGCAATAGGGCTTAGTCAAGTAAGTAAGATTTCTTAGAGTTACTTTTTGATTTCTTTATGATTAGAATTATAATTATGAAAATTATAGTAATATGAAACAATGTCATGAATAGGTGGCTATAGTTGTATTAATGCTACTGAATTCAGTTCTATAAAATAAGTATGTACATGGTCATTAATGGTAGCAGGATTATGAGATATTAGAATTTATTTTGCATAATACTTAATGGAAGAAATTTGAAGACTCATTTTATTAAAAATCTTTTTTCCTCTTTTTAGCTGACTACACAAGACTCTGCCTTCCCCATGTTTCTATAGCCAGCGACATGACCTGACACCTTGATGACCAGTCACAGGGCCCTTGGGTGACTGGCTGGTGCACCATGGAACTTAAAGTATGGGTGGATGGAGTTCAGAGGATTGTTTGTGGGGTCACCGAAGTTACAACTTGCCAGGAGGTTGTAATAGCCTTAGCTCAAGCAATAGGTAAGTGGAATTTCTGGCAGTCTGAGATAAAGTGGTTTATGCTTCCTCTTGTGGTTTGTTTATGTTTGTTTGCATTAAATGTAGATTTCTCGTTTTTTATTTGTTTCCATAATACAACTTGCAGGTACACTTTTACTTATTACTATTCCCCAATGCTTGAGTAAATCTGTAAAGACACTTATTCTCTGTCTCCCCCCAGATTTTACTTCAGACTAGAGTCTGCACTGCCTTCTGCTCTATTGTTGTTTATCCTAAACAATGATTTGTGGAACTAAAGATGCTTTCTTGAGCCAAAACGTAAATTCCTGGTTCCCAGACCCCTCATTAGGAAAAATCTTATTTACTGTTTATTCTGACTACTTTTAGAAAAGAAAAATGCAGCAAATAACATGGTCCTTCAACAGAAAAATAATACGTGCATTTGTAAATCTTCTTATACAGTGCAGATGAAGTTATCAAGTACATGCTTACTAGCTCCATCTTCTTTTTTTTTTTTTTTTTAAGATTTTATTTATCTATTTGACAGAGAGAGGCAGCCAGCAAGAGAGGGAACACAAGCGGGGGGAGTGGGAGAGGAAGAAGCAGGCTCCTAGCAAAGCATGGAGCCCGATGTGGGGCTCGATCCCAGGACTCTGGGATCACGCCCTGAGCCGAAGGCAGATGCTTAACGACTGAGCCACCCAGGCGCCCCTTACTAGCTCCATCTTATTCACCTACAGTGTTGCAACTTTTCTTCTTAGCGTCAGTTTAGCTTTATCATTTTTATACATGTTTATAATCGTTTTGGAACATGATGAGGGCATAAGCACCTACATCAGAAAAGCCAGTAATGTGGCTTACAGCTTATATTTGCATCTTAAGTTCATCATTTAGCAAACATGTATTAAAAGGAAATTGTTTTCAGCACCATGTTAGGTGCTAGTGCTTCTTTGTCTTTGAGCAACTAATCAAGTTTATGTTGTGCTAGTTTATATTGAAAACATATCACATTTGTTCAGGATTGAGAAAAGCCTGCACCATGACACCTTAGCATTTTGTAGAGGCATTTCTGGCATATATACCATTAAGAACTTGGCAGTGCCCTGTGCAAAGATAGAGACTTTCTTTTAATACTGACATCTTTTGATTTTTCCTAAAATACTTTGTAGCACACACATATGTTAAAATAATGCTAAAAATCCTACGCTTTCACGTTCAATGAAATTTTCTTCATTTTGGCCTAATTATATTTGTGGACTTAAGTTTAATTGTTAAAGAAGGGAAAATAAAGGCATTTAATTTTATTTCATATTCTTTGCAACCAACTTATTCAGTAATTGTCCCTTTTACAAGCCTGATAAAGAATTCAAAGTAATGATCATAAAGGTATTCACTGGATTTGAGGAAAAAATGGATGAACTCAATGAGACCTTCAACAAAGAGATAGCAACTATAAAAAATAACCAGTTAGAGTTAAAGAATACACTAATTGAAATGAAAAATACACTAGAGGGAATCAGCAGCAGATTAGAGGATGCAGAAGAATGGACCACTGATTTGGGAGACAGGATAATGGAAAGCAACCAACCTGAACAGCAGAAAGAAAAAAGAGTAATAATAAATAAGAATAGATTAAGGGAACTCAGTGACATCATCAAGCATAATAACATTCACATTATAGTGACCCCAGAAGAAACGAGAGAAGGGGACAGAAAACTTATTTGAAGAAATAATAGCTGAAAACTTCCTTAATCTGGGGGAGGAAACAGATAGCCAGGTCCAGGAATCACAGAGTGCCCCAAACAAAATGAACCCAAAGAGGTCCACACAAAAACACATAATAATTAAAATAGCAAAAATTTAAGATAAAGAGAGAATATTAAAAGCAGCAAGAGAAAAGCAGATACATATAAAGGAAACCACATAAGGCTATCAGCTGATTTTTCAGGAGAAACTTTTCAGGTCAGAAGGGAGGGGTGTGATATATTCAAAGTGCTGAAAGGAGAAAAACCTACAACCCAGGCAAGGTTATCATTCAGAATTGAAGGAGATAGAGAGTTTCCCAGACAAACAAAGGAGTTTACCGTCACTAAACCGACCTTACAAGAAATGTTAAAGGGAATTCTTTATGTGGAAAGAAAAGACCATAACTACAAGTGAGAAAATTATGAAAGGAAAAAAAATCACTGGTAAAAATAGTAGATCAACTACGTACGAAGTCAATATGGAGGTTAAAACACAAAAACAGTTGGGGCACCTGGGTGGCTCATTGTTAAGCATCTGCCTTCGGCTCAGGTCATGATCCCAGGGTCCTGGGGTCAAGCCCCGCATTGGGCTCCCTGGTCAGTGGGAAGCCTGCTTCTCCCTCTCCCACTCCACCTGCTTGTGTTCCCTCTCTCACTGTCTCTCTCTCTCTCAAATAAATAAAATCTTTAAAACACACACACACACACACACACACACACACACAAAAGTAAAAATCATATCTATAAAAATCAGTCAAAGAATACACAAAATAGAAAGAAGTAAAAATATGACACCATATACATAAAATGCGGATTGGGGAGTAAAAATTTAGTGTTTTAGTATGTGTTTGAACTTAAGTGATTATCAGCTTAATATAGACTGTTGTATACATAGGGTGTTATAAATGAACCCCATAGTAACCACAAATCAAAATTCCATAGTAGATACACAAAAAATAAAGAGAAGGGAATCCAAGCATAACACTAAGGAAAGTCATCAAACCACAAGGGAAGAGAACAAAAGAAGAACAAAAAAGAACTATAAAAACAACCAGAAAACAATTAACAGGGGTGCCTGGGTGGCTCAGTCGTTAAGCATCTGCCTTCGGCTCAGGGCGTGATCCCAGAGTCCTGGGATCGAGCCCCGCATCAGGCTCCCTGCTCCACTGGGAAGCCTGCTTCTCCTTCTCCTACTTCCCCTGCTTTTGTTCCCTCCCTCGCTGGCTCTCTCTCTCTCTGTGTCAAATAAATAAATAAAATCTTAAAAAAAAAAAATTAACAAAATGGCAATAAGTGTATACTGATCAATAATTACTTTAAATATAAATGGACTAAAAGCTCCAAGCAAAAACATAGGGTAACAAAATGGATTTAAAAAAAAAAAGGCCCATCTATATGCTGCCTCTAAGAGAAAAATTCATATCAAAAGACACAGACTGAAAATGAAGGGATGGAAAAAGATAATCCACGAAAATGGAAGTGAAAAAAAAAGATGGGGTAGCAATACTTACATCAGACAAAATAGACTTTAAAACAATGACTGTAGTAAGAGATAAAGACATTATCTAATGTTAAAAAGGGTTTAGTCCAAAAGCAAATATTAACAGACTTAAAGGGAGAAATTGACAGTAATGCAATAATAGTAGGGGACTTTAACACCTCATTTATATCAATGGATAGATCACCCAGACAGAAAATCAGTAAGGAAACTGGCTTTGAACCACACATTTGGCCAGATGGACTTCACAGATTATACAGAACTTTCACCCAAAAATGGCAGAATACACATTCTTTTCAAATGAGCATGTAATAGTCTCCAGGATAGATCACATGTAGGCCACAAAACAAATCTCAATAAATTTAAGAAATTTAAAATCATATCAAGCATCTTTTCTGAATACAACAGTATGAATCTAGAAATTAAGTACAAGAAAAAAAAAACTGGAAAAACTCAAACACATGGAGGCTACACAACCAGGGGATCAGTGAAGAATCAAAAGAGGATTAAAAAAAAAACATGGAGACAAATGAAAGTGGAAACAACTCTTCAAAATCTCTGGGACACAGCAAAAGCAGTTCTAAGACATATTTATACTGATACAGGCCTACCTCAAGAAACAAGAAAAATCTCAATCTAACCTTACAACTAAAGGAGCTAGGAAAACAAATCTCAAAGTTAGTAGAAGGAAGGAAATAATAAAAATTAGAGTGGAAATAAGTGAAATAGGGACTAAAAAAAAATCAATGAAAATAAGAGCTGATTCTTTGAAAGGATCAAATAGTCAAACCATTAGCCAGACTCTGGAAGAAAAAAAAAAAAGAAAACTCAAGTAAATAAAACTCTGAAACAAAAGAGGAAAAATAACAACTGAGACCACAGAAATACAAAGGATTATGAGAATACAGTGAAAAATTATAAGCCAACAGATTGGACAACCTAGAAGAAATGGATAAATTTTTAGAAACATAAAATCTTTTAAAACTGAATCAGAAGGAAATAGAAAACCTGAACAAACAGATTACTGGTAACAAAATTGAATTGGTAATAAAAAAAAATTCCCAACAAATGAAAAGTCCAGGTGTATTCTACCAAACATTTAAAGAAGGGCAAATACCTATTCTTCTCAAACTATTCCAAAAAACAGAAGAGGAAGAAAAACTTTCAAATTCATTAATTCAAAGCCAGCTTCTATTACCCTAATAGCAAAACCAGACAGACACTAGAAAGAAAGAAAGAAAGAAAGAAAGAAAGAAAGAAAGAAAGAAAGAAAGAAAGAAAGAAAGAAAGAAAGAAAGAAGAAAAAAAAAGAAAACTACAGGCCAGTATCCCTGATGAACATAGATGCAAAAATCCTCAACAAAGCATTAGCAAACCGAATTCAGCAATACATTAAAAAGATCATTCAGTCCACCAAGTGGGATTTATTTCAGGGATGCAAGGATGGTTCATTATTCACAAATCAATCAATGTGATACCTCGTATTAACAAGAGAGAGGATAAAAAATCATGATTATGTCAATAGATGCTGAAAAAGCACTTGACAAAATACATCTGTCTATGATAAAAACTCTCAATAGTGGGTTTAAAGGGAGCATACGTCAACATAATAAAGACCATGTATGAAAAACCCACAGCTAGCATCATACTCAATTGTGAAAAATTAAAAGCTTTTCCTCCAGTATTAGGTATAAGACAAGGATGTTTACTCTCACCACTTTTATTCAACATAGTACTAGAAGTCCTAGCCAGAGCAATGGAAAAGAAAAAGGAATAAAAGTCCTCCACATTGGTAAGGAAGAAGTAGAACTCACTATTTGCAGATCACATCATAACTATGTATAGAAAACCCTAAAGACTCCACTAAAAAACTATTAGAACTAACAAATTCAGTACAGTCGCAGAATGCAAAATTATTATACAGAAAACTGTTGTGTTTCTATACACTAATAATGAAGTAGCAGAAAGAGATTAAGATAACAATCCCATTTACAATAGCACCAAAAAGAATAAAATACTTAAGAATAAATTAAACCAAGGAGGTGAAAGTCCCACACTCTAAAAACTCCAAGACTTTGATGAAAAAAATTGAAAGAAACAACGAACAAATGGAAAGATGGACCATGCTCGTGGATTGGAAGAGTTAATATTGTTAAAGTGTCCATACTGTCCAAAGCAATTTATAGATTCAGTGCAATCCCTATCAAAATACAAATAGTACTTTTCTCAGAGCTAGAACAAATAATTCTAAAATTTGCATGGAAGCACAAGAGACCTTGAATAGCTAAAGCAATCTTGAGAAAGAACAAACAGCTGGAGGTTTCACAATCCCAGATTTCAAGATATGCTACAAAGTTCATAATGATTAAAACAGTATGGGACTGTTAGACATGTAGATCACTGGAACAAGATAGCCCACAGTTACACAATCAATCTATGACAAGGGAGGCAAGAATATACAATGGAGAAAAGATAGTCTCTTCAAAAAATGGTCTTGAGAAAACTGGACAGCTATATGCAAAGAAATCAAACTGGGCCACTTCGTAGACGACACACAATAACAAGCTCAAAGTGAATTTTGCCCCCCCCAAGGTAGATTAAAGACCTAAATATGAGACCGGAAACTATAAAACTCCTGAAAGGAGTTTTGGACATTGGCCTTAGCAACATATTTATACATATGTCTCCTCAGGCAAGAAAAAAAAAGAAAAAAAAAAAATATATATATATATATAGACTACACCAAAACAGAAAGCTTTTCCACAGCAAAGGAAACCATCAAAAAAAATGAATAGACAACTTACTGAATGGGAGAAGATATTTGCAGGTGATGTATTTGATAAGGGGTTAATATACAAAATATATTAAGAACACCTACAACTCACCACTAAAAGAAAATCTACTTAAAAAATGGGCGGAGAACCTGAATAAACTTTTTTCCAAAGAAGATACACATATGGCCAACAGAAACATAAAAAGATGTTCAACATCACTAAATGCAATCAGAACTCAGGGAAATGCAAATCAGAACTACAATGAGATATCACCTCACACCAGTCAGAATGGTTAGTATCAAAAAGACAAGAAGTAACAAGTGTTTGTGAGGATGTAGCAAAAAAGGGAATCCTTGTGCACTGTTTGTGGGAATGTAAATTGGTGCAGCAGCTGTGGAAAACAGCATGGAGTTTCCTCAAAAAATTAAAAATAGAAGTATCATATGAATCAGTAATTCCACTTCTGGGTATTTATCCAAAGAAATGAAAGCACCAATTTGAAAAAATAAATGCACCCTGTGTTTACTGCAGCATTATTTATAATAGCCAAGACATAGGAAAACCTAAGTAACCACCAGTACCTGGGTGGATGAAGGGGTGCATGTGTGTGTGTGTGTGTGTGTGTGTGTGTGTGTGTGTGTATAACGGAATATTACTCAGCCACAAAAAAAGAATGAGATCCTGCCATTTGCAACAACATGAATAGACCTAGAAGGTATTATTGGATTAAGTCAGACAGTTAAAGACAAATACCAAATGATTTCACTGATATGTGGAATCTGAAAAACAAAGCAAACTAACAAAAACGGCCTCATAAATGCAGAGAACAAACTGGTGGTTGCCAGAGAGGAGGGGTTGTGGGGATTGGCAAATAGGTAAAGGGGATTAAGAGGTACAAAATTCCAGTTATAAAATAAATCACAGTGATGAAAAGTAAAACATAGGAAATATAGTCAGTAATAGTTTAAGAACATTGTATGGTGACAGATAGTAACTACACTTACTGTGGTGAGCATTGTGTCAATATATAGAATTGTTAATCACTGTGTTGTACTCCTGAAACTGATATAACATTATAGATCAACTGTACTTCGTAATAAAAATAAATAAAAAACTAAAGATAGAAAAAAGGTAAAACATAAGAACTAAGAGGTGTTTTGTCTCAAGGCCCAATTACATATATACTAACCAAAATAAAGTCATTTAGGAATATTAATATTTAAAAAATAGCTTTAAAACAAAGGGCACTACAAAGAAGAGACTTACTATATTAGCATATATATATAAGGCTTAATTCAAAGGAAGATAAAAATTGTAAACTTACATACAACAAGTTACATTGCCTCAAATATATAAAGTAAACCTGGGGCACCTGGGTGGCTCAGTCGGTTAAGCATCTACCTTTGGCTCGCAGTCATGATCTCAGGGTCCTGGGATCAAGTCCAACATCGGGCTCCCTATTGGGGAGGAGTAGTCTGCTTCTTCATTTCATTCTCCCTCTGGCGTGTGCGCGCAGCCTCTCTCTCTCTCAAATAAATAAATTCTTTAAATATATATGTGTGTGTATAAAGTAAAACCAATGGAACTAGAAAGAGAAAATAACATTCCACTGTAATGGAAGATTTTAAATATACTTCAATGACTGATAAGAAGAAACAACAAATCGGGGGGGGGGAAGCCTCACATTATTTGAATAAAAATATTCGTCTTTGTTTTTTTCTGCTTAGTAAAAACTAAAATTAGCAATTGTCAAATTGAACTTTCCTGTTATATTTGAGAATCAAGCCATGGGCAGTGGTTTAAAAGAAAATGAGTACTCCTTACAGGGTGGCCGAGGAGTGCAGTTAGCTGCGTCTGTCCATCTGGCATCCACATTTTCTACATAGAATTTCAAGGGGAAAATGCCCTGATGTACCAGGTGTGTGCTTATCCATCTGGACTAAACGGTGTACTGTACTTGTTTGTGAACAAGCTAAAAAGTTTTAACTGAGTCTACCCCCATTTTTGCTTTGTCAGTTAACTCAGTCCAGAGCTGTTTTTGAAAAGTTGACAACTTTTGACAACTTGCCTACAGAGATTTTATGATATTACTCCAAACTTGGCTAAACTACTCTTTTTCTGTATCATAAATACTTCATTGAATTCAGAATTCACCTGAGAGATACTCACCCGGCAATCAGCCGAGGACTGTTGGTCCTTGCTTCTCTGGTGCCGTAAGACATTCTCAGCATCAAATGTAATATGCTTCTGATACATGCTGAACTATTTCTTTATCTTGTAATGTGAGTTATTGGTATTCAAAGTTTAAACACTAAATGAAAGTTTTATAGTATTTTAACCTTATTTCCACTGTAAGAAATAATAAGGGGTTTATTAGTTAGGGAAAATTAATGCTGTGACATCCAACCCCAGAATTCCTGTGGCTTAACACAGTAAAAGTTTATCCTATTAGCAGAGTATTGACTGACTGAGCAAACTGCAACTGTTTCTAAAAAAATTACAATAAAGCAACTTGTAGAATACCTTCATGGGTTTAAATCCACGTATTAACCGCATGGGGTGCAAGCACCAAAGATATACTCTTGATTAGGGATTGTTAGGGATTTTTCTGGATAGCTAAAATTACTCTCAGGAAACCATCAAGATATAAAAATATTTACGTAAGTTAGCAATCTGCAAATATATATGGCAGTGAACGTTTTTTGACTCGGTGCTGCTGATCAATGGAGTCAAATTAGAAAATAGCTCAAGACAGAACATAATTTGGTAAAAAGATGTTGAATGTATCTGATAATATGGAAAGAAACCCTTTCTATGCTGATCTCTGACTTCCTTGACAGGTTATATTTAGTTGGTGGAAATAGAACACATCCAAATTATGAGACAAAATAACAAAATAAAAACATAATTGAAACACTTCAATTGGCACGAAGTGGTTAAACCGCCCTGCAGCGCATTGTGTGTTTGGTCACTGTAGATGCTGGGCTTTTTGACACATTCCCAATTTCGAGTATTTTATCTTGGTTCTCCCATAAACTATCCCAGAAATGCCATTATTTCACAGTTCAAACTGCTTCTCAAATCTGTATGTGAAACAGAAAGCCTTTGACTGTTCATCTGTTTCAAGTTATAGTCCAGAAAATGCGTTTGCTTTTACAATATCCCCAAAATATGAAAAGAATGTATTTCTGCCCTCAAGTAGCTTAGAACTTAAGTAGAGTATGGCTAACAAAAGATTAGAGAGGAAAAGAGAAGGAAGAAATCAAGGAGACTGAGGGAAAAGTTTTCTGATTCATATTCCTTTGTTGCCTGGTGCCATTTAAAGTACTGAAGATTCAGAATTTTTCTCTGTTCCCACTTGTGATCTTGTTCCCATATCACCTTCAACTGGGGCCAGAGTTAGCACTTAATAGAAACATATTGGTCGGGGCTGGGGTCCAAGGTGGAGTGGACTGTTCCTAAAAAGCTATGTTTCATATGGTTTGCCCCAAGAAAATCAGTTTTCTTTTTTTTTTTTTTTAAGATTTTTTAAATTTATTTGACAGAGAACACAAGCAGGGGGAATGGCAGGCAGAGGAAGAAGGAGAAGCAGGCTCCTTGCTGAGCAGAGAGTCCGCCGTGGGGCTCGATCCCAGACCTGAGCCTAAGGCAGACGCTTAACCGACTAAACCACCCAGGCGCCCCAAAAATCAGTTTTCAAATAAGCACATTTTATACTGAATTATAGTTTATTTAATACTTGTTTCTTTTCTCTGGAAGTTCCTCTAACATAAGGGTCCTCCTTGTTTATCCTTACACCATTGCTTTGCCTAAAGTAAGTATTCAGTAAAACATAGTTTTAAAACAGTGCTGTCCAGTAAAACTTTCTGCAAGGATAGTAATGGTCTCTATCTGTGCTGTCCAGTATAGTAACCACCAGCCACATGCAGCGACTGAGTACTTGAAATGTGGCTCATATAACTAAGGAAATGAATTTTTAATTAAAATTTAAATGTGGCTAGTGGTTAATCGGTATTGTAGTAAACAGTTCTAGAAGATGACTAACTGGTATCTCAGCCTTAAAATGTCAGAACCGACCTCTGTATCTCAGCTACTGCTCACCCTCGAATTTCTTCCTTCTCCTTATCTCAGCAAATGAAAACCCTTTTCTTTTAATTAATTAGATCTAAAACTTTTGTGTGATCTTTGATTCTTTTCTTGTTCTAGTATCTCACAACCATTCCGTCAACAAATCCTATCTGTACTACCTGCAGTATATATGCAGAATCTGGTTTCTCTTCACAGCCACTGTTAACCATCATCATTTCTCACTTAGATTTTTGCAGTAGCCTTCCAGCTCATCTCCCTGCATCATCTTGGTCCCCTCCAGCCTATTCTCAACAAATGTCTTTTAAAGTTAATACTTTTTTTAAAAAGTTTTTATTTAAATTCCAGTTAGTTAACATACAGTGTAATATTAGTTTCATTTAGTGACTCATCACTTACATGGCAGCACCAGGTGCTCATCTCAGGTGCACTCCTTACTCCCCATCACCTAGTCCCCATCCCCCACCCGCCTCGCTTCTGGTAACCATCAGTTTGCTCTCTATAGTTAAGAGTCTGTTTCTTGGTTTCCCTCTTTCTCTCTCTTTTTTCCCCCCTATGCTCATTTGTTTTATTTCTTAAATTCCACATGAGTGAAATTGTATAGTATTTGTCTTTCTCTGACAGACTTTGCTTTCCATAATACTCTTTAGTTCCATCCATGTCATTGCAAATGTCAAGATTTCATTCTTGTTTATGGCTGAGTAATATTCCATTGCATGTGCGTATCTATGTTTGTGTATACAGCACATCTTTAAAGTAATACTTTTAAAATATGCATCATATCACTCCTCTGCTCAAACCCTCCCCCCGCCCCATCCACAGTGGTTTCTTACTCAGAAAATTCCAAAGTCCATACAGTGGTCTTCAGGACCCTAATGAATCCATACTTTATCCCCTTACCAATCTGACCTCATTTTGTACCACTTAGTTTTGATTGTCCCTTCTTATACACACCAAAGACATTTCTGCCTCAGTCTTTACACCTGTTCTTTTCTCTGCTGAGAATACTCTGCACCCAGACATCTTCATAATTCATTCCCTTGGATCTCTGTTTAAATATCATCTTCTCACAGAAGATGTCTCTGACCACACGTACATATACACATGCACATGCACAAGCTTATACGCTCATGTACTCTTTATTGTCGTAGTCTAGTGTTCTCTAAAACACTTACCCCTCCTGACATTACATATAGGCCACGTATATAGACCACATATGCATTTTCAAATCTAAACATTTCTGAAAGCCTAAAGTTTATCATACTTCATTTGTTAGCCATAACTGGAATGTCTTGAACTCATTTGGTGGTAAAAAAACTGCTCTGATTTGATATAAGGCTGTTTTTAATTTATGTTTATTCCATTTGATATGAACATTGATACATTTTACTTCATACATTTTAATATGTTTGATTACATACCTACAGGATAGCACTATATTACCTTTCTAAAATCCAAAAAGTTCTGAATTTGCAGCATATCTGGCCTTAAAGCTGTTGGATAATGGACAGTAGACCTACATTTACTTATCCGTGTATTGTGTATTGCCCACTACTGTGTTGTTATTGTCTATTCTCATAGCTTAAAACGATGCCTAAGTAATAGACACTCAATACATATTTGTGAATAAATGAATGAATTTTTAAAGTTTTTTTTCTATAAATTACAGGCTGAGTTAGGTGACCACCTAATGTTTCATCCATCTCTAAGATTATATGATCCTTTAGAAGATAAGAAAAATATTTTATATTGCCACATTTAACACTTAATTTCGTGCATAAATTATCGATTTTAGAAATTTACAAATTTATCAATTTTCTATCTGTTTAAAAAAGTAATACTATTCATTGTAGACTGTTTTGAAATTTAGGGAAAAAAGCAGAAAAAAATGACCCTACCTCCTAAGAGTAATCACTATAAGCAGTGCTTTTTATGTACTTCTAGATAAGCTTAAAAAAAAGATTTCACACTCCATAATTCTTGATAGTTTTAAAGTCTCATTTTGCATTTACTGGATTGTGAATTAAATTTTCCACATCACTTAATCCTCATAACAGTCTTATGAGGAAAGCACGGTTATTATCTCTACTTTATAGATGATCAAGCTAAGGCCCAGAGATATCAGATAACTTGCCCAGGCTCCTGTAGCTAGTAAGGAGGGTACTAGGATCCAAACCAGTAGACTGACTCAAGAACCCTGCTCTTAACTACTGTTATACTCTGTTGGTTATACTCCCTAAAACCTCAATGGGCATCTGTTAGCAAATACGGTTATTGATTGAATTATATTGAAACAAGAAATAAAAAAACTTAATAATAAAATTTACTACTTTTTTATAGTCAGGATCATCTTTTACAGTTTTGATATTTATAACAATAGTGTAATCATTCATAATTTTAAGTACTTTCTAGATTTTCTACGTTCATAAAAAGATTATTTTAATGACTGTCAAGACATGTAATTCATAGCGCATCAGTCAGGATGGGTTAGATTATGCTACATTAACAAAATATCCCCCAAATCTTACTGGTGTATAGTGATAAGTGTTAGCTGTTATTTTGGTTAATAGTATTTATGCAAAATAAGTAACATAGTGCCTAACAAACATAGATATAATAAATGTTAATCATTATGAAATCAATAAATTTTATGTTTTCATCATTTTTTTAATAGTAGTAAGCTTATCATATAATCCTAGATAGTTCCTAAATTAATATGCAGTAATTCTGTGATTACATTATCATCTCATCAACACATTGGGAAAATATACTGTGAATGATTTAGCTGTGAGTTGTGCACAGCTGGCTGACAAGTTATACTCACATATTTACGTTATATCGCTGTCATCATGAAATAAACACTCCATGGTTAAAGTTATCTTAATAGCTACACTCGGGACCTGTAGAAAATTCATTGATAAATTTGCAGGATAGTTGTATGTGATTGGAAGATTGCTTTAAATTCTTTAAGCTTTGATTTCTTCACTGGTAAGTTGAGGATCATATATCTATACTGCTTATCTCATAAAACCAATTAGGATTACATATATATTACATATATTTAAAAATATTATATATATTTTTTGATCTATATATATGTAAGCATCTAAAGCATTTAACAGACTATAAAATGGTACAATGCAATTTCTGTTACAGAGATCAATATTCCTTATAAGAATTCTGAGTCATTATGAGAAGGATTAGTTATGTTCACTAGAGTCTGTAAGAATCCAAAATGTTTATATAGCTCAAGGAACAAAGTATCTGTTATTGGAAAAGCTCAGTGGGGTTGGATAGATTATTCATGATTAAGAATAAGCTGTTACGGACATTACTCCTAATATGTCCAGAAGCAGGAGGATATGTTAACATTAAATTCATAAGAGATTAATGCCAACTCTCTATCATGTTCTTTTGAATCATGTACCGTATCCATCTTTGGGGTAAGAAGGATTTGAAACTGAAGAAAGAACCAAATGTCAGTTAAAACTAAATCTTATAAAAAGGGTTGATGATCAAGGTGTTTAATAGAATCCCCAGGGCCTGACATTATTTCTGGCAGATGTTTGGTGTTCGATATATATTTGTTGAATAAATAACAAGATGTGACTTTTAAATCATGATTTTGTTCTTTGGCTCTAGGAAATTTCCTAAAATTGTTAAAAAGAAAATGGTTGCACTATTGAAAGAGTGGTTGAAATAAGGGCATAATGTTTTTGGGTGACCCATATTTGAATATTTGAGATTTGGTGTATATTTTCAAAAACTCGATATTACTGCACAGTTATACATACTATTCTGCTTTAAAGTAAGTAAGAGTAATCTGTTATCCTATTTCCCTTTAATTTATGTCAGTCATCCAAAGAGATTCCACTAATGCATTAAAGTCTCTTTATGTCATTTTCCTTATTATATGAAGTTAATTATCCTTGGGACTACACTCAATTGCTTCCACTATTTGAAAGTATAGTCAGTATTTTATTTATTTACCATTACTTATTGTGGCATACATTTCTAGATAATCAAAACAACCTAAACTACAAATGCTATAGATAGGTAGGCAGGTAGGTAGGTAGATATCCCTTTTTATAAGTTCTAGGGGTACATCAAGATAGTGTGCAAGGTAAAACTAAATGTATCCATTTAATAAAATGCTTTGAATGGAGTTTTGCAGGAGGAATTTGAATCTATCCAAATGAAATAGGATCTTTAGGGCCTTGCCAAGTATGGTATTAAAAATAATGATTATGGGATTTAACTTTTACATAACCTATCTAAAACCTAATTTTTATAATAAAATCAAAGCTATTAATTCATTTACCTTTATAAAAGCTTTTTTTATATTGCTGGATAGAATCTTTTTTCTTTTTGCCTAATTGCACTAAATATGCGTTATTTAACAAAAAGGGAAAACTGGCAGTAAAAGCAATTCTTCTACTAAGACATTCTCATAGGGCAGTGGTACCATTAAGCATTGGAAAAATCAGCTTTCTATTTAATTATTGCTAAATTAGGGTCTTTAAAATTGTTACTATAACTTGTATACTATAATGATTCCATTTTCTTCTTCAAGATGCTTCATTGGCCTGGTAGAGAATTAGAGAGGGCTCTGCTGATCTATTCCAACCCCTCACTTTACTGATGAGGACACAGAGCTCCAGAGAAGAGTGAGATTCTAAAAGTAGTTGATAGGCAGCAAAGCCAAGAACACAAAGTACTGTGATCTTCGAAGCAGGGTGTACACATGGAACAGTTTTAACCTTGCAGATTTGTCATGTGGCTTTTCTTGGAGTAATTGCAGTAATTTTTAACCTGAAAATAACTAGAAACATTTTTTATTCCACGAAGCCAATCCACTGTAGTAAGGGTTTCTTCTTCATTCCCTTCGTTTGCCCGGATATTTTGACAATAGTAACAACTAACATTTGTATAGAACTGCTCAATTTTAGAAAACATTTTTATATTTTACATCTCACTTGACTCTCGCAACAACACTGTCAGTAAGAAAATGATATTCTCACCCTATAGATGAGGAAACTGAAGACAAAAGAAGTTTAGTAAGTTGCGCAAATCAATTAAATAGCTGGGGGAGCCAAACTTGCCCACAGGCCTTCCGACTGCAGAGCCTTTGCTCTTTTCAACTTTATGTTGTTGGGAGTTGCCAAAAGTTGCTTAAGGATTTTTTTAAAGTCAGCTTATTGTCATGTCATGTCATTTTTAAGAGGTCTCTGGTCACCCCTTTTGTTGTGTGAATAACAGCGCTTTACATTAATAGTAGCTGCTGGGTATTGATTGAATACCTGCCATGGGCCAGACGATGTGGTGGGTGCTTATTATGCCTGACTCTGTCTCTCAGAACCTGTGAGGTATTCCTAGTATCTCCATTTTAGAAGTGAACTTACACTATTTATCCAGTAGGTAATTAAAACCCGGGATTAAAACTCCAGTCTGTTTGCCTCGCAAGCTGCAACTTTTTAGCTGTACCCAAGATTCAGTTTCTGTTAAGGAGAACATATGCCTATGTTTAGAGCAATATCACTCTTAATGTGCTACTTCTGAATTCTATACACAGATATTCATACATATATGTATCCAGACCTCCATTTATTGACCCTAATAACTGAGAAGATAACTACTATTGGTTCAGAAGCTCATGAAATTGAAAAAGAGGATAAATCAATAGCTGTATATACCAGTGTTATAATTGCAAGATGACAGGATCAGTATTTTCTTCCTTGTAATAATGTTAAGTAGTAACGGATACTTTTTTATTGAGATATAATTGACGTGTAACATTTATATTAGTTTCAGGTGTCCAGTGGACACTTCTAACAAAATATAATACATCTGACCCACCCACCTTAAATGGAAATATTTAGGAAGTGTGTTCAAGGTAATGATACTATACTGTTTTCTGAAACTTGATCTTCTGTAATTACCAGTTAGGCTCAGTGTAACTTTTACTTAAATATGATTTTATTGTGTTTGTTTTTTTTAATATTTTTTGCCTTTTAAATTTTTTTAAGAAGAATCTTTGGAGTTACAACTACCAAAACTGTAGAAGACTTCTCTTCAGGCCCCTATTTTTATACAAAATTATGTTGAAGGGTCGTTTTCACTGAGGTGATTTTTATTTGCCACAGGTGTGCAGAAAGCTACCAGCTGTGTGAGCTGTGAGTTGGCCAAGCCCTCATGCAGAGACAGAGGAGAGACCTGTACAGCCACCTGTGAGCTGAGTAGCATGTTGTCCACTGGCTCCATACCTCCCTTCAGGAGGAAAGTGGGGCCTCCAACCTTCCCAAGTTCTAATGTGCAGAGAAAGAAGAGGGATTCACAAAGTGGAAATATATTCAAGTTTTGAAATTCTGCCTAGTTCCTGGGACCAGGCCCTCATGACTTCCAGTGGGGCATCTTGGTGTCTTGCTTCAGCTGGAGGTCTTGCCCCAAACAAGAAAGTCTAGGCAATCAGGCATTTGACAAGAATGTAAGAGTTTCACTGAGGTTTAAAGTATAAAGTTGAATTTTTAAGCAAGTCAGAAGAGTATATTTAATTCACATCCCATGATTGTATGCTGTTAACATATCTTCAAGAGAATTTGTTTTTTGGTTTGGTTTGCTTTGGGGGTTTTGTTTTTGTCTTCAAGAGAAGTTTTAAAGGCAGCATGGACTGGACTTGGATGCTAATCAAGACGACATAGTTATCAAATAGTGTCCTCTGTTGCATTATTTTAGCTATTGCATATTCCACTTTGACAATTTATTCTTATCTTTTTTATCTAGGTCGAACCGGAAGGTACACTCTTATAGAAAAATGGAGAGATACTGAAAGACACTTAGCACCTCATGAAAATCCTATTATATCCTTAAACAAATGGGGGCAGTATGCTAGTGATGTACAGCTAATTTTACGTCGAACGGGGCCATCTCTCAGTGAGCGACCCACTTCAGACAGCGTGGCTCGAATTCCAGAGAGAACTTTATATAGGCAGAGTTTGCCCCCCCTGGCTAAACTGAGGCCTCAGATTGACAAATCAATCAAAAGGAGAGAACCTAAAAGGAAATCATTAACATTTACAGGAGGTGCCAAAGGATTAATGGACATTTTTGGAAAGGGTAAAGAAACTGAATTTAAGCAAAAGGTGCTGAATAACTGCAAAACGACAGCAGATGAATTAAAGAAGCTGATCCGGCTGCAGACGGAGAAGCTTCAATCCATTGAGAAAGAGCTAGAATCAAATGAAATAGAAATACAATTTTGGGAGCAAAAATATAATTCTAACCTTGAAGAGGAAATTGTCCGCCTGGAGCAAAAGATCAAAAGAAATGATGTCGAAATTGAAGAGGAAGAATTTTGGGAAAATGAATTGCAGATTGAACAGGAAAATGAAAAACAGCTGAAGGATCAACTTCAAGAAATAAGACAGAAAATAACAGAATGCGAGAGTAAATTAAAGGACTATTTGGCTCAGATCCAGACTATGGAAAGCGGTCTTGAAGCAGAAAAATTACAACGGGAAGTTCAGGAGGCACAAGTCAATGAAGAAGAGGTTAAAGGAAAGATTGGTAAGGTCAAAGGAGAAATTGACATTCAAGGCCAACAGAGTCTGAGGCTGGAAAATGGCATTAAAGCTGTAGAAAGATCTCTTGGACAAGCCACCAAACGATTACAGGTAAGAACATTTCTACAAAAAGAATGTTTCATCTGTTTAAAAGAATTAATATATTCTTGGCATTTTCTTTAATGACTGTCCATTTTCTCTTACATTTAAAATTAGAAACCTAGCTTGGTTTATAAGTTTCTTAGAATTTCTGTGACTTATGACAAAGCTAAGATGTGAGACCAAAACAAAGATGAGAGCTAAAGCCACACTTACCTGGCTCCACAGAAAGAGGTGTCTTACTGTGGCAATTGTAACATTAGGTAATTGGACACAGAGAATAGAATCTCAGAGCTGGCATGGACACTAATGATGAGATAGTGAATATGACCTTCTCTCCTTTTAGAGATAAGGAAACCAAAGCCAAAAGAGATTACCGCAGATTGGTTTACCAAGGATTGTGTGGCTAGGTGACTGCTTATCCCTAACTTCTCCATTGTTGCTCACCCCATCTTTCCTGAGATGTAAATAGTCCCCTTCTTTTCTCCACATTACTTACTTTCCTTTGCTTTCCTGAGGAGAGGGGCACAAAGGTTCCCTCTCTGGTTCACATACAAGAAAATTATATTTTGCCATTAGATCCTGATCACTCAATTTGCATTTCTCAGATACCCATTCTTGAAAAGAAAATGTGGTGATGTTAGGGGAGTTGCAAAGAGATATTAAATATAAATAATATTTTAACATACTACATATAAATAATATTTGAATTATTAAATATTAATATTAAATAAATTTTAAAATACCAAATAAATTTAAATTTCTGGATTTGGTTATATTTGGCCACATTTCAAGTGCTCCATAGTGGTTGCTGTATTGGTCAGTGCTGGAGGCTTGCTATTCAAAGAGTGAGCCATGTAGTTCAGGGCACACTTGTTAAAAATTCAGAATCTATATTGTAGTAAGATCTCCAGATAATACCAGTACACATGGAAGTTTGAGTAGAGTTAATTTAGAATATGAGCAGTTTTACAAGCAGAGAAAGCTGAGGTTTCAAGAAGAACTTGCGTGATTTCTGTTCTCTGCCACTAACTATAGTCAAGAGGTAAAACTACCACCAAATTTTCAAAATCAAGAATTTCTCATGCAGTAGAAGGTTGTTAACCTCTGATTAACCTCTGATAACCTCTGATTTGTCGGTATTATGCTATTTGGATTCATTTTGACCCTTAAAAAGGATACAATTGGAAGTTGGGTTGCCTTTGGTTTTGTTTACAGGAAACACTAATCTATGACAGTCATTGCTAGTAAATCTCACTACCCATTGGAAAGTATCTCATAATCAAACTAACATATCTCCAAGTGCCCCCTACACTCAAGGCAAGTGGAGGAAACAAGCACTCGTTTCTGGTATCTCTTCGCTACCCCTACCCATCTTCAGACACACTCAGCCTGGGTGAGGCCTTGCCACTTTTTCTTCTAGTGCAGTAAAGGAGTGAAAGAACAGCCATTCGAATCATAGAATGCCTCTCCTTGTTTTTGAGCTTTCTAGCTCTCCAAACTTGATCTCCTTTCTTTAAGGATCTTCAGTTCTCAGACCTGTCTTTGCCAGGGATTTAAGAACCCCACAGTGAAAATCTTGTAGGAATCTTGCTTTCCTCGTGTTCTAATATATATCAATAATGAATCTCATGAAAACGTAAACAGTTTACCAAAAACAAGAACTTCTCTGAATCTCATGGACCAAATGACTATAACTTTTGCAGTCAGTTATGAAGTCAATAGGGAAATTTAATTGTGAACAGCTTATAGCAAGATTGCTGTAAACACTGGGATGGATGGCAAATAGTATTTTATTCATAAAAGTTTATAGACATAGATTTATTTCATCAGATGCATAGTGTATTCCTAACAGAGGAAAACATCGTGTTTAAGAGAACGGACTGAAGAAGCTGGTGTCCTTTATTTGCTCATTTTTTGGCCTGGGCCCCAGAGCAAAAATGACCTCTTTTTAGCCCATTGTATCAATATTAATCCGGTTTGTTAAAGACATTCTTGTGAAAGTGTGTATCGCACATCCAGCCCCCGTAGCAGACGGGCTATCACCGGGATGTCTTTAGCTGGCCAAGAGTGAAGTTTCAAATAAAAAGACAAATTTTAACTTCCATCTAGGACAAAGAACAAGAACTGGAGCAGTTGACTAAAGAGCTGCGGCAAGTCAATCTCCAGCAGTTTATCCAACAGACAGGGACAAAAGTTACCGTTTTGCCAGCGGAGCCCATTGAAGTAGAGGCCTCACACGCAGACATAGAAAGGGGTAAGGTGTTGAGAATTCTGCTCTCTTTACTTTATTCTCACTGGTTAACTTTGAATAAACTACTTGTATTCAGTTAAAATGTTATCCTACCGTTCAAAGCTTGGGTCACTTAAAAAAAATTGATGTACTTCCTGCTTCTGGGGAAAGTCAGTAACATCTAGGTTGTTGATTTACTTAGGTGGGCATGTAATCACCAAATCTTATATCGTTTGTTTTAAACTGCTTCTTTAGAACACCTTTTCCTGATGTGTGAGTCACCGTCTGTTGAGTTTTATTAGCTTCTGTTCCTAATGCCCCTTCTTCCTCTCCTAAAAGTCTGTATTGTTAATCTTTGCTGATATTTAAAAGATGCATATCGTCTGAACAACCAAGAAAGAGAAGGAAAATGCTCACCTTTTTAAAAAGATGTTGAAATCACTGAAAACTGTTTTTATCAACAGAGAGGGTCGAGAAGAATTAGGCAAAGTTCTAATTTTTCATATTGCTGACTACTTCAAGTTGCTGAGTCTACCAAATGGCTTTCTTTGTTTTCTGTGTAGAGGCACCATTCCAGTCCGGGTCCCTGAAGCGGCCTGGTTCATCTCGGCAGCTCCCCAGTAATCTTCGTATTCTACAGAATCCTATCTCATCTGGTTTTAATCCTGAAGGCATATATGTATAACATTATCTGTCTTTAGGGGAGAGACCCAATAAAGGTACCAAGGACAGTACAAATTCCTTCTTTGATTTGTGCCAATGATGAACAGAGGATCTATTTCACAAGCCACCGTATCTTTTTTCTGTCCTAAATTGCATACCACTTGGAGCCATACCCTGTGCACTGATGCTAAAGAACAAAGAAACTGTGTGTTCACACATCGACAGTGTTGACGTTTTTGTCCAGCAGCTGTAATGCAAAGCCTTCATTTTTATTTGTAGCATTTTGAGAATGTTAGGAAAGTATTATACTGTGTGTATACATAAATAAAACCACGACTTAAGAGCGAAGAGAAATATGCGACTGGCTTAGTTTAATTTATTCCATATAATCGATTAATGGGTGAAAGTTGATGTTTTAATATTTTTTATTAATACTTCTCCTGTGACTGAATTACCTTATATATTGTGTGATTATGACTGTGTGTGCATGTTGCCAGACTCCCCTCTTTGCTGATCTACAGCTACACAAGTGTCATGGGGTGCTCCACCATCAAAGCTACTCCAGAGGAACCCACTTGGATCTCTTTTGTGTACCTGTCCCAGCCATTGCTTCATTAGGTGAAATAATTCAGGTTTTAGTTTTAATGTGGACTTGGATCTTCTCTTTACGATGTTTCCAGTATACGAATGACCACATACCAGAAGAGAAATATTTTCACGAGGTAAATTGTGTGTTTAAAGTACTGCAGTACTTCAGACACTTTAAACAAGAATGTAACTGTTGAATATCTGTCCAAACAGCATGGGGTTTCCTGATCCATGACGTGTTTTGTTTCTGCCCTGCTTTAGTCATTTTAATCTCATGGATCCTCAGAGTTGCCATAACACATAAGTTATAGATATCTGGTTGATCTACTGGTGATATATGTTTAAAATAACCCATTTCGTACGTGTAGTCTGTTGGTGTAAGCACCCATGGGTAAGTTATTGCTTGCACATAATTCACTCTGTACTTTATGGATTATTGCTGTTTCTCCAATCACTGAGATAGAAAGTACATTGGAGTCAGGTATTTTTTACAAAGGAAATAAAGTTAAATTCTTTTTTTTTTTTTTCTTTCTCATTTTTGGGCTTGGCTTTTACAGGGCATGAGTCTCCCAATTATACATATATTTTCTTGTTTATTTATAAAACCAAAAATCAGTCAACACCTCTCCCATGAGTAGTGACTTAACTAAGATTCACAAGTAGTATCTGGATGGATGTGGTCAGATACCATTTTGCCATTTTTAACATTCCCTCTGATCAAAATATGGTACAATATAATTAAGACTTTAATCTGAAATTTAAAGTAGTTTTTAATTCTGAGGAAAATATATTCTCTGTATTACTTACATGCAACAAAGTAAAAGTGGATTAGTATATTAATGCCATGGTAACAATAAAAAGATGTAAGTTATATCTTATGCATGAGGGCAACTTTGGATGTTTTAACACATTTGACTTATTTTGGTTTAAATGAATGCTGAGAATGCTGCATTTAGGTTTCCAGTGAAAATTTTTAAGAATGGCTATGAAAATATATAGAAGCTTCTAGAGAACTGAAAGTAATAATGCAGAGTTGCCTTTTCTAGTCCAGCTAAATGGCAGACCTCAACTAAAGATATTATTTTCTTTGGGTTCTTGGAGTTACCAAATTGACCTTGCCATTATACTATTTTGCAAATAACTTGAGAGATAATTTATTCTTACCTACATAATCACAACCTATATGCATTTGTTCTCAATTTATGATAGTTATTTCATATCTACGCATATTTAAAAATTAGAATTAAAAAAATCAAGATACTTTGTAGATTTTGTGACAGTAATGATTTATGTATGCCCAATATATGCCTTATTTTTAAAGGGTTCCATCCTATACCAAGAGTCATTTTGTTATTGTTGTTCAGACAAATTAAGATCTTATTCACAAAGAAAAACATTTTTATAAATTGATCACATTCTATTTAAAACAAAATGTTAAACTGAAGATATATTAAACTTTGCAATTTTTAATTGCAAAGATGCCTTGGTATGCCATCAAAAACACAAAGTCAATGTCCAGCTGAATTATTGTAAATTATTATCAACATTAACCTAATAACTTTAAGACTGGCAGCATTGTGACAACTTCGTCTGAATTTTCAAATGCCAAATAATCTTTATGGACCTAATTACAGATAGAAGTACTATTTCCTAGATGAGAAGAATATATAAATGTGAATTTGATAAATATATTGAGCAGCTATACTTTTTAATCAGTTATATTACTTCTGAAAGAACATCTCTAAGAAATATTTTCTAAGTCTTTTTAAAATAGAAGAAAACTCTTTTTCCCTAGAATATCTTAAAAATAATGTAGTCTATTCCTGATCATTTTTATCTATTGTGAACACAGAGGAGTTACATTAAGTGCCACATCTTTTGAATACATTTTGGGGGGGAGGGGACGATAGCAGGCAATGATATACAAAAATACCAAATATAAAATTTTGCATCTGGGGGAATATTCAGGTTCTAAATACTAAACTAGATTATAAGGGGTTTTATTATTATACTGCAAGTTGTTTCATTATGATTTCCTTTAAGTATTACATACATTAGAAGATAATTTTTTTTTCTTACTAAGGAATGATTTGAAATAACATTGGTATATTTGACCCTTTTGAGTGTCTAGCATCCTCAGAGAATGATCCATAGTGGGTTGCCTCAGTCCTTTTTTTTTTTTTAATGAGATATCTTGGTTAAATTAGCATGATTTTTGTCCTAATGCACAAGGAATTTATATGTGAGACTTTGGTTGGTATTAATAGGAATTACCCATTTAATTCCCTCAGTCATCCCTGAAGTAATCATCAATTCCCATGGTTCAAATTAATCATAAACTTGAGCTAAAAACAGCAAAAATAAAGAATTTATGGTGTGAAATGTGATTATTAATAGTGTTTAAGAAAAACAAAGCACTTGCTTTCAGAGCATAAATAAATTTTGTACCTGGACATTTTCTTTGTGAATAAGAGAAAAATGGTCTTTTGAGTAAAGAAACTTCATTTAAAGCCATTTCTGTGAACATCTCTCCAAGTCAGAACTATAATAATGGATTGAGGAAGTGATACGGAAAAGGTGAAAACTCTCGATTTCAGGTGTGCAAAGGATGTGGGCAAATGGGCATTCCCCTGTGTGCATTGCCTTTGAAAAATTGGGCCTTAATTTATATGTATATAACAATGCTGTGTTCCCATCCCTCTTCTACCTAAAGTTGTCTTTATTAATCTATATTGTATTAAAATTTAGCTCATAAGTATTACTTTTATATTATGTCCATTTTTTGCATGTTTATACTATTTGCTACAGTATTTTTAAGTTTTGGGTGAAGGCCATCAGCTGTGTGGAGAAGACAAAACAATCACTATTTATTCAGTATTGCTGCTTTACATTTCCAGAATAAGCTTTCGATGCCAGGACACTGCTTGAAAGCTGCAGGAGCTCTATTCCAATGCATTTTATATATTTTTAGAAACCAAATAAATGCAGATAACTATTTAGTATACTAATTATATTAAACCAGCAGAAATATAAAGGCAATAAAGTATATACATATATATGGGGGGAGGGAAAGATTAAAAAATAGGTTTACAGCCAGACATGGTGATAGCCCTAAATATATTTCCGATATGTCTTTCTTTATTGACCCAAGGAGGATTTGAGTTGCTGCAGCTTTAAACAGAAATTGCCATGTTCACTACTGTGGACACATAAATATGCTTTTAGTACTGCTTTGCTTATGTACCAATAAAATATCTGTAATATGTATTATATGTAATTATTCTTTTTTTGACTTTCATTTCAAAATGTATATTTTCTGATTATTATCATGAGCTGTAAAACGAAGGATCAATATCTGATATTCTCCCAAGTAATAAATTTTCAGGATTCATTGGGGCATCATAGTTGCTGGTTTGTTTCTTATCTGTTTAATATTTTAAAATATAAGTTTATTTTCTTTAAAAGATGCTGAAGAGAAAAGGTCTGCATGTCAGTGATATAAAATTACATTTCTTTAAAGGTAATGTTAATTATCATAACTAAAGAATTATCTATTGCTAAAAATGGTTGCTGTTTTGGGGTGCCTGGGTGGCTCAGTCAGTTAAGCGTCCTGCTTGATTTCCACTCAGGTCATGATCTCAGGGTCATGAGATGGAGCCCGGCATCAGGCTCCATGCTGGGCTTGGAGCCTGCTTAAGATTCTCTCCTCCCCCCACCCTACACAGGCATACTCTCTCTCTCCCTCTCACTGTCTCTCAAATAAATAAATCTTTTTTTTTTTAAGATTTTTTATTTATTTGACAGAGACAGCCAGCGAGAGAGGGAACACAGGCAGGGGGAGTGGGAGAGGAAGAAGCAGGCTCCCAGTGGAGGAGCCTGACGTGGGGCTCGATCCCAGAACGCTGGGATCACGCCCTGAGCCAAAGGCAGACGCTTAACGACTGCGCCACCCAGGCGCCCCAATAAATCTTTTTTTAAAAAGTAGCTGTTTTATTCAAGTGAAACCGAATCAAGAAATTAATGTCTCCCTTTTATTTCAAAAGCAAAAGGAAACGTTGTGTCTTACTGAACCCCTGTATTCTCAGATTGCTTTATAACCACAAGTCAGGGGAACAATTTAGTACTGACTATGTGCCAGGTACAATAGGAGATACATTCAGCCATCTAGGGAACCTCTTCCAAATCATACAGCTAATAAGTAGCTTACAGGACACTTGAATATAGACCTTGCAGATTTTGAATACTTTCCTATATTCCATGATAAACTGCGTAAGTTTTACAATGCCTAGTTTCTATTTTTAATGTGAAAGTAATATGGAAGTGCATAAGTTATCATTTTCATATTTTGTATAAGTTAGATCTTGATCAAGAAATTATACATATGAATAATAGTATGTTATAAAAACAATAATAAATTATTAAGAAAATATTGTAAAATATAAATTATTCTTTGTGCTAGTTTGGGGGACTTTTAAAATTTTAATTTTCCTGTCCTCTAAAGCATTTGTTTAGTTAATGGTAGACCAAGAAATAAACTTCTGTTCACTTGGCTCTTCACCTGCCACCCATTTCATGTATTTGTGCTGCATCTTAGGAAGGGCCAGCAGAGTCCTATAAAACAGGCACAAACTTGCTGGACACGTTCCTGCTCTCTGTAGACATTTAATGAGCCTTTATTGTTGGCCAGACACTGTGCTGAAATTAATATGATTTGCTTTGCAGCTCAGGGAGGTTACAGTCTAATGATCACCATTAAAGGAACAAGGATAGAGGGCCATGGAAACACGCCAGAAGGGCTTTACCCTAATCCAGAGTGTTGGCAAATCCTGGAGAAAGGAATGTAAACTGGGGAGGGATATCTGGAACAGACTAGAAGATGGCAAGATTTAGAGCCTGTGGGGCTGTGACCAGAGGGTGAAAAGGTCTGGAGGGCTAAGAGAAGGTAGGCATCATGGAGGGCTTTGGTTGCTGTGGTAAGTAAGGACTTGTCGGTGGAGCTACAGAGGAGTTTTAAGCATGGAAATGAAATGATCAGACTAGCATCATAAGAAGATCCTTCTTGCTGGCTTTGTGGAGAACTGTGGAGAAGGGTCAAGACTAGAGCCAAGAAGACCACTGAAGAGGTCTGCAGGAATCTAGGCCAGAGATAATGGTAACTTGAACTAAGAACGTAAGTAGTTGGGGTTTATGCAATAGCAAATGTCTATTGAGCACCTACTTTGTGCCAGAAGAGTACCGAACAGGGTATAGACATCCTAAGTAAATAGTAGCAAAAGAATATCATGTTTAGATATTGGGACAGAATAAAAGAATTCAAGAAACTCCAGGTGTTTGACAGCTATCCACAGCCCTAAGTGGCTGATAGTAATGGTGCTGTGAGTGCTCAATGATGAGTAGTCACAGATACTCTGTTCTGTGTGTTGGGGGCAAAAGATTGGGAGAGGAGGAAGGGAAGAGAGAGTAAAGACCGGAAGAAGACGTATTTGAGAGTAGGCCTTCAAGTGGGCCTCCCCCTTGTTTAGAGTCCCTGCAGTCTTCTGCAAGGATGGAGTGGATTTGGGGAAGAGCTCTCTGCAGCACCAGATTTAACCATCAGTCCCTTCATCTGGTGTGTTGGAATCCTGTTTTCCCAGCATCGTATTGGCTTTGTGTTCTATATAGGCCACTTTAGTTCATCTGCCATGAGGATGAGTCCAAGATGTTAGAAGGGTCCGACTGATCCAGAATGAAAGGCAGTGAAGGGCATGCACGATACAAACACCTCTGTCTACGCCAGGCCAGTATTGACAGGCTTCCTACAACTGCTAGCAGTGTGAAAATCAAATAAAATTGATTGCAATGCTAAAGGAACAAAGGATTTGTTAAAGCATAAAACAAATCACTGGGGCACCCGCATGGCTCCATCGGTTAAGCGTCTGACTCTTGATTTCGGCCCAGGTCATGATCTCAGGGTTGTGAGATGGAGCCCATGGGGGGTGGGGGGTGCTGCCCTGGGTGTGGAACCGGCTTAAGATTCTCTCTCTCCTTCTCCCTCTGCCCTTCCCCGACATACGCGCACACAGGCACACGCGCTCTTCCTCTCGCTCTTAAAAAAAAAAAAAAGCAAAAAACAAATCATAGACACTTGAACAAAGAACACGATGAGCTAAAATGCCATGTGGCGACAGGTAGCATGCAAACAGAGGCTAGGGAGAGCAGGACGTTCACCAGGAGCCACCCACTCAGCCCAGAGAGTGACATTTGTGGCTGTCACTAAGCTATGACCTACTTCCGTATCTTCCCTACCAAACCCAGCCTGCGTCAGAACCTTCAAGGACTTACCATCCCGGCTCACCTCGACAGGCTAAAAAGGGCTCCCTTTTATTTGGCCAAGATAGATTTCCAAATATCCTTAAGACTCCACAGAAGAGCCAGTTTCTCGCCAATATGAAGACACTTCAGATACTGAAGGCGTCTATTATGTCTCCTACTGTTCTCTTTCCCAACTCCCAGTTCTTTCACCTAGTAGAATTTCCAGCCCCCTCTCTCTTGAACATGCTGTAGAGCACTCTTGAATGTGGCAGCCCGGACTCATCACAAAATTCCTTTGGTCATTTGACCAGGTCAACATGGAGGAACTCGATGCACTGTTAATGCAGTCTAGAACTACACCAGGTGATTTATGTTACTGGTTAGTTTTTTGTGAACCTCAGCTCACTACTAAATCATTGAACTGATTAATAGTTCTCTAAAGTCCTGTGTTTTTCACACATTCTGCTGTCAGTGAAATCTTTCCTTACTTGCATGTGTGTGGTTGAGTTTTAGGATGCACGTGCAGAACTTTAATTTATCAAAATACTTATCATCTCTAAACACTTTGAAATTAATAAATCCCAAAAGGAAGATGTGAGCTTTAATGTCAGATCGATCATGACATTACTTTGGTCAAGGACAGAGTGCTAGAGGAGCAGACAAGAGGTGAGTGGGAAAATCAGGAAAAAGCACCGTTGAGGACATCTAGGCTCCCGAATTGGACTCGTTATTAAAGAGTGAATTGGCTTCCACTGATATTTATTGCAAGCCTACTGTGTGGTAGACACTAGAGAGACAGCAGTGAACAAAAAAGACCAAAATCCCTGCTCACTTGGAGCTTATATTCTAGAGGGAAAGACAGAGGAATAAAGAAGGAAAACATATAGCATTTTTCATTGTGATAAAAGCTAAAGAGAAATTAGAAAGTGGCAAAGAGCAATAGAAAGTACCAGAAGTTGAAGGCAAATTGTAATTTTATATAAGTTGCCTGTGGCCTCTCTTAAAAGGTGATGTTGGAGTAAAGACCTAAAGGTAGTCCCAGCACCTGCAGAGATGAAGAGGAAATAGCAGGGCCACATAGCCCATGTTAGGCTTCATCAGAAACGTAGGGGGTGCCTAAGAAGCCTGTGCAGTCTAGTTTCTGTTTCCCAGCAATGGCCTCAGAATGCATTGGCCTTTTTCTGGCTGTGAGCCAGTAAATCCTTCTCCCAATTACTCATTCAATCAATCCTCTCAAATCTAAGTAAGTGAACGGAGAGATCTTTTAAAGATATTAAAAAATATTTAGGGGCACCTGGGTGCATCAGTCAGTTAAATGTCCAAATCTCCATCTCAGCTCAGGTCTTGATCTCAGGGTCATGAGTTCAAGCCCCGCATTAGGCTACATGCCCAGCATGGAAAAAAACAAATGTTTAAAATCTGAATTTAATTACTCTTACTCCTTTCCAAATTTAAATTCATAGGTTAAATGTCCTTCTATGAATAGACTTACATTTGATCTGCTCTATTTTCTATAATAGTAGCTAAAGGAATACTTTTATATCTAAAGATGCTTTATTTTACTAGACATCCCTCCCAAATTTAATGCAGCTTTCTAACCTAAAAATATGTTTTTCAATTCAAGATATTAAAAACCAGCCATTTTCAGGTTCTCTACCCTATGTCGATGAGTGTTACAGTCTGTGTCTATGGAAGGGATCTGTAATTTGAGGTCCATGGACAACTCCTAGGAAAGGTTTTGGAGGCATATTGTGTAGAGACCCCTAAAATAGACATTTGGGGAGTTGTGGACAAGTAGAGCGTGCAGAGTAGGGGGTAAGGTGAGGAGGGAGTGAATGAGATGGGGCCATACTGTGAAGAACTTTGAATTTCATCAGGTAGGTAGTGGAGAGCCAAATGAATTCAAAGGAGCCTTAAGATCAGCCTTGATTTTTAGAAAGCTTACTGTGACAGTGTTGCAGGAACTGTGCTGCCGGGGGAAGAGATCGGTGTTAGGGACACGCCTGCGAGGCGGTTGTGATAGATCCGCACCAATGTTAGCATCTTCTATGAAAACTGTCCTCATCTTCCATCCCCTCCAAATTCTCCTGTAATTAATAGCATTGACAACTCTTCACCTTGTGTCACCATTTTGCCCCGAACGTATGTCTAGCATAGCCCATGAAAAAACCCCAGGTGGACCTAAATGGGTAATTCCTACACTCTGCCTTACAAGAACAGATACAGAGAAATTACTCAAATAATGGCACAGGAATTTGCAATGACGTGGGTGGAGCTAGAGGGTATTATGCTAAGCAAAATAGGTCCATCAGAGAAAGAGAAATACCATATGATTCCACTCATGTTGAATTTAAAAAAACAAAACAGATGAACATTGGGGAAGGGAAGGGAAAAAAAATAAAATGAAAACAGTGGGAGACAAACCATAAGAGACTCTTAACTCTAGGAAACAAACTAAGGGTTGCTGGGGGAGGGAGGTGGGGGAAGGGGTAACTGGGTGATGGGCAAGGAAGGCACTTGATGGAATGAGCATTAGGCGTTATATGCAACTGATGAATCACTAAATCCTACCCTTAAACTAATTTTTTAAAAAATGGCACAGCAAAAATTCCAAAGCCTGTCATCTGGCTTAGAGTCCAGTCAAGTAGATACAAAAAAATTAACCATCACGGTGTGTATGTACATATATGTATGTGTGTAGATAGATAGATAGATGATAGATAGATGATAGATAGATAGATAGATAGATAGATAGATAGATAGATAGATAGGAATATATCCTTGTTATCTATGTGGTATTCTAATACATACAAGAGCAGCCAAATAAGAACCTTTTTACTGAATACCACTGTACACAAACTCTCTAGTATGAGTCTCAAGTAAACTACTGGAATTGCTTTCCTGCTGTTGCTATCTGACCATATCCCTCTTGCCAAGACACCAAATAAACTTATGAGATTCAGAGAAAACAGAGGATCAACCCTTTACAGGGTCTTCTCTGAGCAAATATTCATGGAGGGCTTCCTTCTGCAATGTGCTAAATGGAACTTTAAAGGGAGCTACCAAATGGAAGTCTAGACAAGTTCTTGAAAATCTGTCTTACAGGAACCAGTTCCTGTCTAACCATACGCGGCTCGCTGCCTTGACAGTTCCTTTTATGACACAAGCAAATGTGAGAGAATGCTTCCAAACCAGATTTTCGCTTTTTTTTTTTTTCATTTGCTATGGCCTCAAAGTGATATCCTTGATTTTGCCAAGTCAACAAACACTTGGCATGTTTTGGGGGTGTGTTTAGTGCTCTGGGGAATTGGTGGACATTATACTGAAATTCTACCTCTTTGTGATATCTTTAATGCAAGCGGGATCAGCCAGGAAGGAGCTACTTAAGAGGATGATGAGTAAAGTGTTGCTCTTGTCCTGCCAAGATGCTGGTAGGATCCACACTGAGACAGCCAAAAAGCATTTGAATATGCGGGTCTGAAGCTTGAGAAGGAAACGAAGCCGAAGATGGACAGACAGAAACTAGCTGCACTCAGGCAATAGTTTAAAATGCAGGAGAAAACCCCCTTAAATACATATGAATTTATTTTTACAATACGAGGAGATAAGCGTTCTCAGAAAGATAAACATTTGGTACTCCGTAAGGTCAGCCTCAGTGTCCCCCAGGGACCACTTAGAAGCGTAGAGTCTCTGCCCCACTCTGGACTTAAGGAATTAGAATTTGGGCTTCAGCGGGATGCCACAGTTTTCACATGCACATTCACTTGGAGAAGTACTGGAGTCCTCGAAGAAGAGGATGAAGGACAGGAGCTGGAGGACCCTCTTCATTTGTGAGGCCAACAGCCAGAAGACCAGAGAGGGAGGCCATGAGGAATTAGAAGCCAAAAATGTCCGAAGGTCATTGTCAACAAGCAGGTGGATGGAACACTCGTCTAAACAGAATTCTCCTTAGGTAATGGGGTGATAGAGGATGAAAGTAACCAATGTCTTTTAGTTTTAGTGTTTTTGTTTTTAGCAACTTCAGATTTTCTGGAGAATATTAACAACATCACCCTTCTCTGCTCCTCTGACCTCCACGCCCTGAGAGGAGGAAAGATCATTAGGGATCCAGACATCGGGCTCATCTTAGCTCTGAGGATGGCAAACCGCTTTTTGTATTTGAGTGATTTTCGCTAAGTGAAGAGAATTTTGAGATGGGAGTAGTTGGCCCCGCAAACAATCGTTATGGTTTAACAGTAAATTCCAGCAAAAGGAGTAGGAGCGAGGACTGAATAGGGGAGTAACCCGACAGGTGGAGATGCGATTGCCACGGACTGAAAGAGGGGATGAGGGTTCTGGGCCACAGACCCTTCTGCACAGTCTTCTGCCGCATCGACATCGGGGCGGTGCTGAGTTTGGCTGCGGTGCACGGTACTCGGTGCTCGGTGCTGCGTGTGTGGTGGTGGGCAGAGCAAACAAACTGCTGGAGCAGCCGGCCACCCCCAAAGCTTCTCCCTCAACAGAAGCTGAGAACCAGGCCCCTCCTATCCCCCCCTGATTTATATAAGTCCAGGGGTTCTGGTATTTCCAGACTGGGGCAAAGATGGGGTGGGCGGGGGCGTTGGGGGGATGGGAGAAGTTCCAAAAACTGGCTGATACCATATGTAATTAAGAAAAAGAACAAATTTGATATTTCTTTAACTCTTAATGTTGTGGAGAAATGTATGCCTATTTCATTTCCTTTACCCTCTCCTGCCAGAGTCGCTTGCTTTCTGACAGATTTTATTGAAAATGGTTTCTAATAGGTTAACATTACGTCTGCTTGAATTCCCCATTTCCTGACTGTCAGACACTTGTAGAGGAAAAAGATGATGGCTCGAGCAGAAAGCGTAAAGAAGTCTGGAGACTCAAGTTCTAATATCACTTCTGTCTCATAATAGCCATATGACATTGGGCAAGGCATCGACTCTCTCTGGGCCTCGGTTTCCACTTTTGTAAAATGAAGAGCTAAGATGCAATGGTTTCTAACTCTTTCCAGCTCTAGCGCCCACAACAATGACATATAACAAAGACGATAAGTGTAGAAAGGTCTGAAAGTCATGAAGATTAAGAACCACAAGTAGCAGCAACTAAATTTGTCAGTCAATTTAATCTTTTTGAAGTTTATTACTGAACATTGTCCACGATATGGGCCTCCAGGGAAGACAGAATTATTAGGAGGTAACCAGACTGTAAAGAGGTCACTAATGCCCAACATATAGGACAGAGATCCAGTCTCCCCACTCAGTGTGGCTGGATAGAACCCCTCTGGCTGAAACTCACCTGCTCCCACACCCTCACTACAGAGTGTCCCTCTTGTATGTCAGGCTGCCTGTTGCTCTTAAAGACCGACCCTGCATGAAGAGTTCCCTGAGTTGCCAATCCTCACACCGGCCCTACGGGGTTTTGCTAAAAAATCTGACCTAACATTTCCCCTTTCCTCCCCTGCCCCATTCTTTAGGTTCACCTATTATATGCTAATAGCATCCTTGACTTACCTTTTTTTTTTAATTTAAGATTTCCCTTATTTATTTGAGAGAGAGAGAGTGGGTGCGGGTGGGGGGAGGGGCAGAGGGAGAGAGAAAGAGAAGCGGAGTCCGTGCTGAGCTCAGAGCCCATCGTGGGGCATGATTCCAGGACCCTGAGATCCTGACCTGAGCTGAATTCCAGAGTCAGACGCCGAACCAACTGAGCCACCCAGGTGTCCCCAGCATCCTTTACTTCCTATCACAGCAGTTATCAGAACTAGCAAGCAGTTTGATGATTTAATGTCTATCTTTACTACACTGTAAGCACCACAGGTCAGGGACCCTGTCTGTTGTGTTCCCCCTCCATTTCCAGCACCTGCCACAGCTCCTGGCACAGGATATGCATTCAATAAATAGTAATTGAATGAAAGGGAGAATGAATGAATTTCATCTTGCATATGAGAAGATGAAGTCTCATTGACCAAGTCAAATTACTAACACGTGAGATAACAAAAACAAGGATCTGCTCTCACTGGCTCCGCAGCAGGTCCATCCTCCACTTGGGGGGCGACCTGGTCCCTCTCCCAGACTTCAGTCTCCTGGCAACAGCAGGGGGCAGGAGGGATGCGTGCTGGAGAAGCAGGCCCACGGCTGAGGGTATGTCAGGGTATGTGGCCGCACCCGTGGTCCCTCTCACGTGCCCTTTCTCTGTGTGCTTGCCAGGGCTCAGGATATATATATATATTTTAATTTTTTTAAAAATTTTACTTATTTGAGAAGGAGAGAGAGCGCGCACGAGCGGGGTGAGGGGCAGAGGAAGAAGCAGACTCCCCACTGAGCAGGGAGCCCCATGGGGGACTCGACCCCCGGTCTCTGGAATCACACTGAGCGGAAGGCAGTCGCTTCACCGACTGCGTCACCCAGGCGCCCACTCAGGATATGCTCTATGCACATAGACTCAGCACCTACTTGAAAGGGTCCGTGTGTTTGCAGAAGGTCTCCGCATACGGCCCCGCCCTCACATGGAGAAGCGCCGTGAAGTATTCAGAACCACGACCTCTCATCTCTCGTCACCTTCATTGGACCGCAGACTCCAGGACACAACCCTCGAGTTGGGAACCCATGGTATTTGTATTTCTCCAGTAGACTTGATTTGGGATCATCTCTCATTCCTAACGTAGCAATTTATCTGTGGCCCAGATACCCGGGTCACATAAGCCGAGGGCAGCCCTCGATCCACCGTGCCAAGCTGTAGGTCCTTTTCCAGAGCCCAGGTGTCCTTCGCTCCGCTCCTCTCTCTTGCCCAGAGCTACACTCCTCAACATGTCCCCTCCATCTGCTGGATCTGCCTGCCGCCCCTTGTCTCTTCCATGGCCACAGCTCCTTCTCCCTGAATTACTTCCTCAAAACGCATGAGGTGATAATACCTCTAATTTAAGATAAGCCGAATAAACACATTCTTGCCGCAAAGAAAATCCGCTTAACTACCTTTCTTCACCTTAGAATGTCATCAAAGCAAATTCTCAAAATTAGGGCTCAAAGGACTTTTTAGCGAGTCTTTTACTTGTTCTATTTTCCACAACTCAGAGAAAATGTATTCTCAACAGAATTTCCTCAGCCTCTGTTGACAGTTGTTTGATTAAGAAAGAGCCTGGGGTTCCTGGGTGGCACAGTGGTTAAGCGCCTGCCTTCAGCTCGGGTCATGATCCTGGGGTCCTAGATCAAGTCCCACATCGGGCTCCTTGCTCAGTGGGGAGGAGCTTGCTTCTCCCTCTACCTGCTGTTCCCCTGCTTGTTCTTTCTCTCTCTCTCTCTCCGACAAATAAATAAAATCTTTAAAAAAAAAATAAAATCTAAAAAAAAAGGGCCTAGCTTTCCCCACACCAGCCTGCAGGGCAGAGAATGTGTGCAGAGTCAGAAAGTTCTCCTGCGCGGAGCACGCAACGAAAGCCTGACACTGTGTCCTTCCTTCTCCGGTGGCCGGCATTCTCCAGTTTCCGCTCAGAGCAAGACCAAGAAGGGTCTCCCTTGCAGAGTGACGCAGTGCGCCACAGCTGCGTCTGCCTCCTGCCCGGTCAGCCGCTGCCCTCTGCAGGACGACTCGGTTTAGGCTCTGTCGTCTCCGGAGTGCCTTCAGTCTTTACAAAGCCAGAGCTTGAGCTTGTGACGTTGTGCATGTTACCTGTAATTACCCCACAAATGCCCATCTGTTTAAAGTTGGAGATTTGTTTTCATACGACTGAATTTCACTAAAAAAAAAAAAATCTACATGGAGAGTTTCAAATCTGGGGGCGGGTGGGGGTGGGGTGAGTTCTGATACAGACATTAATGTTCTGATTTTAGTTTACCTCAAGAATCCCGTGGTGTATAAAACCAATTACCTTTTGGGTTTTCCGGTGTTCTGGATCTTTACCCTGTATTTGCAGTCTGTATTTTGAGCTGATACTTCAAACTGCAGAGAAAACATTTAGAGCAGTCTGAGCTGAAGAGCAGAGAGTGTTGTAGTGAGAAATGAGCAAGGTTCTAGGCCTAATTTGCTGGGTGTTTTGGTTTTTTTTTTACTGTGAGGCCTTGAAAAGTCATTTTACTTCCCTGGGCTTTTGTGTTATCTTTTGTAAAATTAAACAGCTGACCAGGATGAGTTCCAAGATTTCTTCCCGCTCTGAAAATTCGTCGCCTTATGCTTACACCTGGTCACCCTTCTCCGCTAATATGTACTGCTTTTTTTTAAGTCGTATGAATTAGTTTTATTTCCTACTTTATCTCTTGTGGCTTTTAATGGCCATATTTATGGCTCTGTTGTATTAGCTATACTCTTTTCAACAGACATGGATGGTTTTACATACAGATCTTTCAAGAAAAACAATGACACAGTCATTGCGGCCATACTTTTAAATAAAAAAAAAAAAAAGATTGTTTCACTCTTCCCTTTCCAAATGATTTTCAACTTCGATGTTTCTTCACTGTACAGATTCTTCCGTTTCCAGCATCAGTCTTTTAGCCAGAGATAATAGTTAGTGATCTTTATCATCGACAATGAAGACATTTATTGAGTACCTACTATGAGTCAGGCATTCCGCTACGTGCTACAAATACAAAGACAGACAAACCCTGGACCTTGTAAACTAAGACTAAGAGAAAATGTTCCTCTATGCCTAGAAGTTAATGCCGCTGCCTACCCCTCCGCGTTCCTGCTGTGTCCCAAATTGACTTCCAGGATATCATACTAAAAATCTACTAATATGGACAAATAATCTAGAGCCGAGAAACATGATCTTCATCCATAAAATATGGCTTCTGTTGTATACATGTGGCAAATGAACTTAATTCTTACAAATGGCCTCAGCTTCCTTAGCTGTAAAATAAAAGCAAATTGTGTTTGTGGACTTGGGACAGGGATTGGGCTCCATGATTCTAAGATTTATTCCGACTCTTATAGGTCTGTGGTTTTGATGTCAAGTTCAATTATATAATGCTTTCAATAATGAAGACGCAAGACTTGACTTCTTCATAAAGACAAGCAGAAATGAAGTAAAATCTATGGAATCTTCCATTGCCAGAAAACTTTCATTGTAGGAAGACTAAATACATGTCTAGCCAAGTCTATTTATCTATGGTCAAGGCCAACAAGATCAATGGAATAAAAACTCACTTTAACATGGGGCACCTACATTCAAAAATAAATCTCCTATCTAAGATCATTATTATCTTTCAAAGTAAAGGTGAAATAAAGTTGAAAGTATTCTTCACCAGAAAACCAGCACTACAAGAAATGTTAAAGGAAGTCCTTTGGGCAGAAAGAGAATGATACCAGCTGGAAATGTGGATCTCCACAAAAGAATAAAGAGTTTTACATGGATACAAATTTCATTAGCTGGTATTCCAGTCTCCACCAGACCAGAGGCAGCAAATGAAGAAATGGAGAGTAGAAGGTCTGGTAGAAACAGATACATGGATCCTTCAGCAAAGGAATTCAGCCGATAACCATACACCCGGGGAAGAAAATAAGAAAAAGAAAGTTTTTTGGAGGAGAAGGAGAAAGGGGGGAGGAGGAAAAATAATTTTTAAATTTTAATAAGTTTGTACCGATTCGTGTTGGTCACCAAGAAAAAAAAAATCAAATTCAAGATACCCTTTAAGAAGGTTAGAAAGTGAAATATGTCTATGAGAGAATTTTGTCTACATTGAGTAAAATAAAATTTCATTACTAGGCTAGTAAAAATTTTTTCAATTGGACCTTATACCATTTTCTGATAATTTCATGGCTACTGTTGGGTCCTGGTTGGCAGAAGCGCTGCCTTCTGCCTCTGGCTGCCCCCTTCTGTTTGTCCTCCGGGCATGTGCTCCAAGCATGGTACTCACAAAACACAAGCATTTGATGGAATCTTTGATACATTCATTTCCAGATTTTCCGCTAAAACTCAGTCCTCCTGCCAAGCATAGTTAACACCCCTTTTGAAAGGTTAAGCTGAAGAAACCCTAGCACTTGTCTATTTTTAAATACTATGAAGTTTTAGAAGTGAATTTAATTTTGCCTCTTGTCACATGTTTACACGGAGGAGTCAGGAAGCCTTTTTCTGATTGCTTCACAGCAAATGCCCTTCTCGTCTTTTAGAGTATGTCCCCATTAGACGTAGTGAGCACTCTCTCATGATTCCTTCATTAGTAATCTTTATCCTCACTTTGAAACTATGGCTCTGAGCGCCAACCAGAGTGCAAATCATGGCCCTGGCACTCCAGAAGCCACTGCCCTAGCACCTGGCTCGACCGCAGAATCCCATTTTAGCTGTCCCTGCCACGAGTACCTGTTGGCCAGTGGTTGTGTACTAAGAAAAGTCCCTCCACATTCTTCCCGAGTCTAAACTATGCCTTCCCACTTGGAACTGATGGAAGTCCAAACAAGCAAAACAGATTTTAGTGTAATTTTGCAGAACTGTTTAAAGTTACACAGGGTAGGATTCGTTTATTCAATCTGCACTCAGAAGGGCCCTGGGCTTGTTTTAATGCTCTGCTGTCACTGTCATGAAATATTTAGTAATTCTGTTTTTGAACACGTGTTTTGTAAGTGACGTTAGCTGGGACAATGGAGTGTGCGTGTGAGCAGAGGGGTCCACTCACATGCATCTCCGTTATTCCTTAGCTCCCCCTCCACATATGGCATCACAGTGTCCCATGAACACAGAAGTCCAGGGGCCCACAATGGGGGAATTCAGCAAGACTCAAAGCAAGTACAAGGTAAGTGTGTTCCATCTATGATTGAGTAAATGGGAGCCCTGAGAGCCCTGAGAGGTCATCCTTTTCTTTTATCATAACTTCTTCTAATGCAGATAGAAGGCAGCAGTGTTCTAAGAAACACAAACGACGAAGAAAACCTGCCGTATCCTTTCTTCCTCATGTTACTTAGCCAACCACTTACTGTGTGTATTTGGCATAGAAGAAAAAGGAAAGATAGGGCAACCCATAGTCCCTTTTCCTGTCAGTCCTTATCTATTCATCAGCAAGCCAAAGGCAGAGAGTGTTAGTTGAATGTGCATGAATCAGGACGTGAAATAAAAATAGTCGAAATACTTTTGTTCAGTATTTCCACCGTTCTGGGAAGAACAAAATACATATGCATGTATGAGGTGCAAAATACATATTGTATCATTTCAGCACAAGTTATGTTTGCACTTAATACAATTCTATTTGTTCTTATAGTCGCAGTTACAGTTCGCATTGCACAATAGCAAGATGAATGATAAAATTCATGCCAGTAATTAAAATTTTAAATTTTTCTTTACTTTAGAATGACAATAGCAAATAAAAAATCACCATAACAAAGCCAAGAGAGAAATTGCAGAAGAAAGGAGAAGGTATTTTAGTACCTTTAATAGCACCCTTTCCCTGATTTTTAAACCAGGGATCCCACATTTTCATTTAGCATGAGCACTGCGAATTATGTACCCAACAGGGAGGTAGGAAAAGCAGAAAATGATGAGAAAGTAAAACTTGAAGCAGTGACAGGAAAACATGTAAATGACTATTTCTTCAGGTAATTACAAAAAAAAAAGTATTCCGAGAGAATGATATACTAAAAAGTGATATACTTAGCTCTCCGTTACCTGCATCGTTTAAACCAAGCACCTTTATTTCCCAGCCATTTGTCAACCTAACGTCTGCAGTAACAAGGAACAGTACACTAGGGGGCAGCAGCTACCGCCCGTCAGCCCGCTAGGGCTTGCCGCCCAGGATCAGAATGATTCCTTACTTAAGAGACCGTGAGGAAATAAAGAGATAGTGACTACCTAAGAAGTCGGCTGTTTATGTTAATTTGCTCTGCTGCATTGTTCCAGAAAGACTGGGCTGCTTACTCTAAGGACTGGAGGTGTTTCTTTGCCAAAAATTAAGTAGCAGTGAACCTGTTTTTATGGGCTCACGCTCTAGGACATAGACCTAAAGTGAAAAGTAACATAGTCTGGGGGCTCAGTCCCTTAATCATCTTCCTTCAGCTCAGGTGGTGATCCCAGGGTCCTGGGATCCAGCCTTGTGTTGGGCTACCTGCTCAGCGGGAGTCTGCTTCTCCCTCTCCCTCTGTGCACTTTCTCTCTCAAATAAATAAAATCTTTAAAAAAAAATGGTAACATAGTCTGAAAGATCATTTTATTTTTTAAAAATATTTTATTTATATATTTGAGAGAGTGAGCAGGAGAAAGAGCACAAGCCAGGGGGAGAGGCGGGGGGAGAAGCAGGCTTGAACCCCGGGGTTCATGACCTGAGCCAAAGGTAGACGCTTAACTGACTGAGCCACCCAGGCACTCCCTGAAAGATCATTTTAAACTTAGTTTCCCTGTACAACCTAGTAGTAATTGGTCATTTTTATCGACTATGGATTTGATCAAAAAGAACAACTCATTTCACTGAGGCCACTTAGCAACTATCAAGTGATAACAATTTCGTAATCATGAAGAGTGTGCAGATTTCAGAGGAAAACTGCCAAGTCAAACGATTAGAAAACCATTTACAAAATCCACACTCAGTCACTCAACTCGGCTGGAATTGTTGAAGAATCAGAATGTGCTGAACAGAACACAAATCTAGAAGTCCATTTAAAGGAGATAATTTGCAAAGATCACTATATTTACCAAGATATGGAAAGCTATTCAGTTCGCATTAAGGTGAGAATAGCGTTGCCCTGCAGATGAGTTGGCTCAAACACAGCTTGCAGTATTGTATTCAGTTGCTCCCACAAGATTTCCCAAATAAAAATTTTGTAGAGAGTGGATTGAAAGTTCTATGAAACAATATGTTAAGAAACCACTGTTGTGAGTTCAACTCTTTGGAAAGAATTAAGAAAAAGTTCCTTTTATCCCAGCTTATCACAAACCTCTCTGGAAAGAATTAAGAAAAGGTTCCTTTTATCCCAGCTTATCACAGACCTCCAGGAAGGTGCTTCTCAAAAGAGGTAGTTCTATCCACCAGGGGCATTTGGAAATTCGCAGGGTGTTTCTGGTGGTCCCAGTGATTGGAGGCACTACTTCCGTTTAATATAGTGGAGAGCTAGGAACATTAACTCCTACAACGCATAGGGCACCCCCCCCCAAAATGGAAAAGTATTGTCAAATGTCTCTCGCATTTAATGCCCTGCCTTAAATTTACAGATGAAAAATTGTTTCTTAGAAATTAAGTCTATTTTACATATAAACATAAATTACTTGCAGCATGGTTTTAATAAAATTCAGTACTCCAGGAATATAACCGCCAAGTAGGTCAAGGGAAGATTGTGCTTTATTCCCTTCAGAACTTCACCAAGACTTGTAACCGTCTCTGAGGATTGTGTCCCCAGCAGCATCTGGTGGAGCCGAGTCACCAGCAGAACACACTGGGAACAGTCTGTGTTTATAGTTCTGGATTCATGGTGATTCTAAGTGCACATTTAAATATACCTTTTTAGTCTTTATTCAAAATGTTAAATATAAAAGGAAGAATCGAGTTGAAGATTTTCCAGCATACTGATAATCAGTGTAGGCATCTGACCACTTCATCAGGCTTTTTCGTATGGCTGTAACTGTGCATTTCTGTACTTGAATGTCTATTTCTTGCATTTCTCCTTTGTAGGGCAGTTAAGGCCTTATACGTGTGTGTGTGTATTACAGACTATATTTTCTATGGATTTCATTTCAGGGTAGTAAAGGAGCATAACAAAATATGTGTCATAAAAGGGGCTTTGGATCTCTTAGGTTTGAAAGCCAAGGCTTTAGGGGTCTTCCTTCCACGTGCAGCTACCTTACCATTTCTGCCAGTCTTCCCCACCCTACCCCTCTGATTAATAATTTTTAAATAGACAGTTGTAAGTCGAGCATTCTTAAATGATATGGATATAAATCTAGGATTGTCAAAAGTACATAGTAATTGTTTCATTCATGAAGTACTACCAAGTACCTTACTAATAAGGTACAAGTAAACAGATAGTGTGTAAATAGCACCAAAATAATTTCTACCCTAAAGAAAATCTCTTTCTGGAAACAAACCGACCAACAGGGATTTAACAAGTATATCACAATAATTGACAAAGCAATTGACTAGGTGAAATTTTCTACTGCATATTTTGAAAGCATTTAATTTGTAACCATCCATTATAGACAGGTTAGGTCCTAATAAACCAAATCAGAATAGATATGCAAGAAAAAGAAATAAAGCTAAATCTTAAAAAAAAAAAAACACATAATGAGAGATAAAGCAACTTTTAAGAAAAAAAATTAGAATATGATAAATAAAATGGTGAAAGACTCATTATATTTCACCCAAATATACATTTTTTTTAGAATCAGAATTACATGACTGTGAAATTGGTGTATTTTTTAAAGCTCTTTTGTATGGCTAGAATCAAACTCTTTAAAGTAAATTTAGTAATAGAAAAAAATAGTCCTCTGCACTTATTAGAAACAAATGTTACTGTGGGTTTTTTTCCTTTCTTCTGGCTGGTTGCTAAAATCAAGGACGGAATAGCCAAAGGCAAAACAGGCTAGGGAAGGGTGGCTATGTGACCAGGAGCAGGTGGCCTGACTTCTCAGTGCCCGCATTTCCTTATATGGTAGCACCATATTAAATGAATTAGTACATCTTATGTGCTCAGAACAGGGCCCAGCATTTATAGTCAGAGGCACATAGCAACTAGTGTTAGCGTATCTCTTTTCCAAACCAGAAACATGAAGGTGGTTGGTGGGACCAATTGCTAACATAGGAAGGGCCTATGTCCCACTGGACAGTCACATGACTTGCTTTGTACTTCAGGGCTCCAGATGCGAGAGATGCCAGTGTAATTAAGAGTGTTTGAAAGCCTGGTGATTCTAGGGCATTCCTGACTGAGCTGTATTCAGTTGTTCAAGTTAGGAAAATGGAAGATTTGTGTGGATTTAGATATTGAAGTCTGTTACCCAGCAACAGATTGAAGGTCCTCAAGAAATCTGAATTAGCTCATTAGCGAGGCAGCTTCTTGCTAGGTGGCTATGGACTCTGACCACAGTGAACCCAAGAACTCACGATCCTCTGACCCAGAAAAAAAAACAAAAACAAAAAAACACCACCACCTCACGTGAGAACTGATTAGGTGGCCAGACACCAGGAAAACTCGTTTTACAACCTATCAGGTGGCTAAAGGTTGGTCACATTGTGCGGGGGAGCAGGAAAAGCAGGGCTGCCACATCTCACGGCCGGCCATCCGTGGAGAGTGCACCACGTGGGAACGGGCTCTGGACCTTCGTGCAGCTCTGTGGTCCCGGACAGGCCCTAATGCAGCCGGGGCTCGCCGGCCTGTGACACCAAATGGAAGCTACATCTGTCTTCCTTCCTTTTGGCCTTTCCACAGCATTGTGCAACCACTGAACTCGCCCAGAAAGAAATGCAAAAGAGGTTTTAGATTATGTCATTCAGTCCTTAGAACTACCCTATCTCATTAAAACCATTCTCTTTCCAGGCAAGGGAAACATAGATTTAGAGAAGTAACCCTTGAGGTCACAAAGTTGGTAAGTGAGCCTCATGCCAGGCTGCCTCATTCCAAATCCCATGCTCCCGACCTATATGCTAGCCCACCTCCCTGGAACCAATCACAGTAAGTGTTTGCCTAGTGTTTGAACGTCCAGGAAGCTCCAAACCTTCGTGGACCTTGTATCACCATCCTCTCCGTTACGTACATAAGTAAACGGACAAGTGATATGTAAGGCATTTCCCCAAATTTATACAATCAGCTAGTGGAGGCAGGATTTGCACCCCAGTCTTTTAAATCAAAGTAGAATTTACAATAGGAGTGCTCAGAAAGAATGGGGTGGGCTATGCTGAGCGCCCCGGCCGAAGGGAAAAGATTCTGAGATCAGGACCTCAGTCAATTTTCGTCTTTGCTGTCTCCCCAGACAATGCTTTTCCACGAATAGAATTACCTAATAATTACCTGCAACCTGATCACTGCATTTGTACGCTCGATCTATACCCCCTTTCTCTAGATGGTATGTAGGATTTGTATAATCTGGAAAGGTCTTCTCTGTTGAAGATGAATATTTGAGAAAGCACTCTTAGATTTCAGCAATATCCTTAAAGTAACATGTCAAGACCCCATGGAAATCCCCCATAGGGTTAATAAGCAAATACTAATGGTTCAGGATGCCAAGAGCAAGAAGGACACCACAAGATGAGAAACTTCCATCCCTCTGGAGGACAAACATCTCTGAATTTTGGAGAAAAATGCCATTTTCAGGCTTACTCCATTATCTTTGTCTAATAACCTGTTACTTATTATGGATTTCAGAAGGTCTGGTGAAAAGAGTGTGGCTGAATCAATAGAACATTGTTCCATGTGAGAAAGGAAATAACCTTTCTGTATAGATCTCTGTCAAAGTTTACTCCCCTGAGCTGGTCTTCAGGCATGTGCCACAGGGGCTCAAAACACTGGCAGCCATCATGAGCAAGTTCTGTGAGCCCTGTGATGCCTGCAATTATTTGACCCCATTTTCTCCACTACAGGGGTACTGGATCTGTTCATCTGGAGAACTGGTTTGGGTTTTTTTCAGTTATAAAATATAACAAAATGTTTAATCAGTTAATCCCTTTAGGTTCGATTGTAAAATTTATTTAACTTTCCCTAGTTAATTTGTTGCCAATTTATAGTGAAAGTAGAGTATATTGTTGTTGAGATAAAACGTCCTCAAAAATATTTTCAATCCATGAAATAAAAGATAATGCATTTTTCCCCTCAACTACATAATAAGCTGTCAGTATCACCAAATTTTACCTAGTTCTAATAGTAGAAACATAAGTTTAGAAGGGCCATTCATTTAAGAATGAATGAGTGATGGGTGAATGAATGAATTTTTAAAATATTTACTGAATCCCAGACATGGTACTAGGTACTGGGAATACCCAAATTAATAATCAAATAAAACCCAAAACCTACCCTGGGTATCAATATAATCAATATAATTTCATAAGCGGGATTAATAACAAGTTTGGGGCGCCAGGCTGACTCAGTAAAGCACACAACCCTTGATCTCAGGGTCATGAGTTTGAGTCCCATGTACTTAAGAAAAAAGGAAAGAAAGAAAAAAGAAAAAGAAATATAAATACATCGGAAGTATCCTAAATGCAAACTTTGGGGAATAATTCCAAAGCAGAAATTAGAAGGCTTTTTTGCCCTCTTCTGGTTTCATTACTTTGTTGTCTGTGTGAGTGGGAAAGCACATATTCTCCCCCTCTGAGAGGAGAGGGGGTCACGTTGGACAGAAAATGTTAATGTTAAGACAAACTGCATACAGTTTATTGTAGACCTAGACCAAAACTGAAGGGAAAAGATTCCTGAAACATGGCCTTGGGTGCCTGATAACAGTGCTTTGGAGCTGGGCAGATGTAAAGATGAGCGATTCACCTTTACCTCTGCCAAAACAGATATTCCCTGCCAGTTGGAAAGATAACACGACGGAAGCCATGAATGTGAGGAGGGGAGTTGAGTATCAAAAATTGGAGATGTCTTGCCGACTGATGCTAAATCCTGTGAGGAACACCGGCACGTCGGCATTCTTCCCACAGCCTACTCTCCAGGAAAGAAAGCCTAGTCTCCACAGGCAGGTGTCAGAGTTTACTGCTTATGAAGGGATAGAGCCGCGCTGACATGCCAAGTGGTCACAACCATGGAAAGCCAACTCATCAAGCCTGATAGCAGTTCCTTGAAATTGGGCCATCTGGGGGTTCCTAGACAGGTCAACTGTACAAGAATGGGCCTTCACCAACAGGGAACTGAGAAGCACTAAGCAATGGGGGTGCTCCAAATGACCACTCAGACAGATGGAATTGGGTAGTTTGGAGTGGCCTGTGCCCAACTTCTCAATCAGAAAAAGGGTCGAGGTGGTTATCCTTCTCTAAATTTGGGTAGGAAGTACAGTCAGTCACAATAGAGAAGGCAAGCCCTCCTGAGCTGATGTTATCTCCTCTGATTCTCCTCCTTGCTCACTCTCTACTAGGCATGCTGGCCTCCTTGTTGTTCCGCAGACACGCCGCACATGCTCCTCCCTCAGGGCCCTTGCACTTGCTGTTCTCTCTACCTGGAATGCTCTTCCTCCAGATTTCCTCATGGCTCCCTCTCTCACTCCCTTCAAGTCTTTGCTGAAATTTTACTTTCTCAATGACACCTCCTGTATTCATTTAACTTTTCTGCCATAACAAATTACCAAAAATAGAATGACTTAAATCAACACAAATTTATTATCTTACAGTTCTGTTGGTTGGAAGTTCAGTATGGAAGTTGGAAGTTCACTAAAATCAGGGTGTTGGTGGTCTGCGTTCCTTTCTGAAGGTTCTAGGGGAGGACCCATTTCCTACTCATTCAGGTTGTTGACAGAATTAAGTCCTTGGGATTGTAGGACTGAAGTGTCTGTTTCCTTGCTGGCTTTCAGCTGAGGGCCATTCCCCACTTCTAGAGGCTTCCCACATCCTTTGGCATGGCCCCCTGCCTCCATCTTCAAAGCCAGCGATGACAGGTTAAGCCCCTCTCCCACTTCAAGGCTTTTGTTTTTCCTCTTTCTTCTTTTCTCTCTCACTGAACCAGGAAAGATTCTCCACTTTTGATATTTTATGTGATTAGATTGGACATACCTGGAAATCTCTGGGGGAGCATTAAACATATTTAAAATCATGATGATTTAGGGGCGCCTGGGTAGCGCAGTCGTTGAGCGTCTGCCTTTGGCTCAGGGCGTGATCCTGGCATTTCGGGATCGAGCCCCACATCGGGCTCCTCGGCTGGGAGCCTGCTTCTAATAAAATAAAATAAAATAAAATAAAATAAAATAAAATCATGACGATTTAGTCAAGTTACCCAGGAGAACAAATAACTATTTAAAAACCCAATTCAAAATAAATAAATAAATTAATTAATTAATTTTAAAAAACCCAATTCAGGATTATCCATCCTCTCCTATGATCAGAATTTGCTTGAAACCCAGTGCAACGTGTACCTCAAGGTATTATATGTGTCACTGACCAACCTTCTGAAGCCCGAAGCCTCTCTCATGAAAACTTCCCTGATCCCAGCAATTGAGGACAAGGGCAGCTATGCTGGGTATATGACCTTTTCTCATAGTCACAGTTGATTGGAGTAGGGAAGACACTTTATCCAAAGGGCCACCAGTCCAGTGATTCTTTGATTTGAGCAAACAAGATCTAAAAATAATGGACACACAATGATACAACCAATATTTTCCAAAGTTTGTTGTTGTGTGCCAGGCCTGTATAGCTCCTTACACCTCTACTCTGTGAGCACAGTTTGCTCTGAATGTCATGCGTACATGTGCGTCAATATTCACAATACCTTATGATGAAGTCACTCCTACTAAATCCAAACGATGAACTCAGAGAGTCGATCTCCAAACCCACAGCCCTATTATTGCCTTCTAACTGGGAAGGAATGGTTCCAGAGGAGCCGGATATATTTTTTTAATGAAAAATTCCTTCTTTCTTCCTTTCTTAATGACAGCAAGTATATATGTGTATATTTTTAAATGTTTGTAAATGCAATAATATTTTAAATATTATTTTAAAGAAAGATATCCTAAATGTCATTCAAATGGTAGGAATGACATTAATTCAGTAATCTTGGCCTTTGGGTTAAAACAGAATTACACTTAAAAAGAGAGGTCACTGTTTTATACAAATGTCATAAATTTCTCTGGACTATAAAATTAGCATAAAATTGATAAATGAACACACATCATAATTTCTCTACAGATGGATTCTACTTAAGTCAGGTAGACATAAAATGAAAAGGTTAATATTTACCCAATTTAAAAGGGTATTTAAGGAAAGGTATATCTAAGGATACCCATTAATTCTTAAATCAGGTTATAAATTTTGATTGAGAAAACCTTTTCATCACATATCAGTGGGCACATGATATCTACATGACTTCCCACTGGTGATACTAGCCTCCGTCATCGGGTTAAGGTGGTGTTTCCCAGGTTTCTTCACTGTAAAGTTACTCTTTTTTCTTTACATACTCTAACTTTGGATGTGAATCGCTAAGTCCAGTCCTCATGAAAGGGGTGGTTTGTTTACTATTCATTTTGAAAACATTTCCAACTTCTAAGAAAGATACAAAATCAGTGTGATAAATCCCCACATACACTTCATCTAGATTCATCCCCGATACCATTTTCCACATTTGCTTTATCAATTTCTTTGTCTTGCTCCTTCTACAAATATATATATATATTATTGTTATTCAAATTATTATCTTCTGACTTAACCATTTCCAAGTAAGTTGCAGACACCGTAATCCTCTATCCCATGTATTTCAGCATGTATATTCTAAGAACAGGGAGTTCTTACATAACCATAATTAAGGAATTCTTTCATCATCGATGTAATGATCAATTTCCGGAAATTTAACATTAATGAATTACTATTATTGAATCCATGGCCCAGTGTTTCTGCTTTTGTCTGCGATGGAGTATCTGGTCCAGCTCTCTTGCCTTGGGTATCACATCAGACACAATGTATAAAGCAAGTATCTTCAGACATTGGAGAATAAGCAGCACCAGGCAGAGTAGTCAATGCAAGCCTGCAATCAATCCCTGAAGGCAGGGAAAGGTTAGAGGTGAGCCTCATGAAGAACCTGGCTCCCTGCCTGGGGAAAATTTCCCTCACTGCAGCCTAGCCATCTGGATTCCAGGCAGAAAAGGGCAGTCCCTCTGAGCTGAAGAGGAAAAGATCGAGTTTGGGGCAGCTGAAGGGCTGGAGTCTGCAAGGCAAGGCCCCAGAGAGGCAGGAGCCGTGCAGTTTATAGAAACATCAGCATGAGTTTATGCTGCTACTTCCAATTCTAACCCAGCATTGTTAGGCTTTCCCTAGTCTCTCCTTCTCCCATCTCTGGCTCTCTTTTGGAGACCCCGTGTGAGAGCAGACGAGCAAGGTAAGTCACCATTGTCACTGTCAAATCTCCTAGCTGGGGAAAACTTGCCAGGAGAAAGGTGGGCAGAAGGAGGGACGTGGAGCAACAGCCACTTGTGTGAAACCCTGAGAAGTAATGATATAAAACCCAGGAAATAATGATTTGGTGAGAGAGTGCTCCAAGCATAAATAGAGATTTAGGGAGTAGACGATACCATATTTGCCCCCTAAAGGGCCAATCATGATATTTTCTAACCAAAATTCCAAGTTATTTTTTTTTTAAGATTTTATTTATTTATTTGAGAGAGAGTGAGAGAAAGAGAGAGCGCGCACAAGCGGGGTCAAGGGCAGAGGCAGAAGCAGACTCCCCGCTGAGCAGGGATCCCGACATGGGACTCAATCCCAGAGCTCCAGGATCATGACCTGAGCTGAAGGCAGACGCTTAACCGACTGAGCCACCCAGGGGCCCCAAAATTCCAAGTTATTTAATTGTAGTTTATTCTTCAATAAATAATTACTTCTCGCCACAGCTTCTTCATTCCTGAGCTCTTTCTTTTGATTCATTTTTTTGTTGTCTGGGGTCCATCTTTCAGTAGTTCTTTCAAGGAGGGTTTTGGGCTTGTTTTCCTTTGAGTCAATGATTCGCAACCTTGGCTGCCTATTGTAATGACCTGCGAGCTGGTGAAAAACCAGGGACTTCAGGCTATCAGCCCAGACCAGTTCAAGCAGGTTGTCTAAGAGTACGCTCCATGCAGCAGTATTTTTAAAAATTCTCAAATAGTCCTAATGTGCAAACAAGTCAATAGCTCTAATCTCAGAGAAATTACACTAACAGGCTCTCTTAGGAGGAAAAAAAAGTCCAAGGGAAGTTGCCAGCAAGGGTCAAAGAATCAGGCTGCGGTGAGAATCACTGCTTTATTGTCTCAGATTTGAGAATTTGGTTGTCTCTACACTAGAGACTCTTTGGGTGGGTTTTTAAAAACTGCATCACATTTTTGTTCCCCCAGAATTTCCTCTGCATAGCAATCACCTCAAAATCCGGTCACATGCGGATTCTGATTCAGTAGATATGAAATGGCAACTGAGGTCCGGCATGTCTAAGAAGCTCCCAGGTGATACCGGCGCGACTGGTGTGTGAACCACATTTCCGAACAGCAAAGGTACAAACCTTACTCCTCTGCCTTCCCTAGAGAATATTTCTAGGGAGGAATCGGAAGCTACCTGAACTTGACCTTTTTTTGCCTTTTGGGTGGCTTGACTCTTCTTCCTGGATGTCCGTATGATTCTCTTTTTAATCTTGGAAATCAGATTTAGTTAGGTTACATGTATTAACAAAGTATAAAATGAAGATTCCCACATTGATACTGCATTGGCTTCCAAACTTTTGTTGTTCTAGTGCCTGTGAGGCCCAAACCTACATCAGTTCCAGCTCTTTCTGAGGACTCCGTGTAGGATTGGCATGATGCCCGCCCTACACAATGGCTGAGATTTCTGTCGCCCCTTTCACGCATTCATTCCTACAATAAAATGCCCATCAATTGAGGTAACTGGAATTAGTTTGTTCCTCGCAACCAAAAAAACATTTATTAAAACAATTAGAAACCATAGATTTTAAAATATACAATATAAAAATAAAGATTGCATAGAATGCTATGTCAAAAAGCAACATGAATGCAAAAAAAAAATGTACGTACACTTAGGGTTGGCAGGAGGGGGGCAGAGAAGTTTTCCTAATTTCAGTGTGTTTCTTACAAGTCATTATTTAAACTAGATCAGCTGACAGATAATAAACAAGAGAAAAGGTAAAAAAGTTACAGTGCCAAAAAAGAAAGGGAAGAGAGACTAAAGATTCAAATGTGGTGCTAAAGGATTCTGGAAGACTTACAAGCAATTAAAAGCTGAAAACTGAGAAATAAGAAAATCTTTAAAAAATAGTAAGGCAAGATTTTAAACCCGGAGGACTATAAAACTCGTAAAACAAAAGTACAACATGGGCTATAAAATAAGCTGAAGGATGATTAGAGCAAGAAAATAAAATTCAAAAGGAAACCAGAAAGTTAAAGTGACTTGTTAAAATGAAAATAAAAATGAAGTCAGTTATAAAATAATTTTAAACAGATAAAAATTAAAAAATAAAGAAAGGTGGAAAGACTTCAGGGTAACAAGGAAGATATAGGATACGAGACACTTGTTTAAAACAGGAGAGGAGGATTAAAGGTAAATACAGTTAGATGATTTATATAGATTTAAAATTCCATCAAAATATTAAAAAAAAATAAAAAGTTTGAAAGTTAGAGGAGAAGAGAGAGAAAAAAATATTTTGAAACGTAACAAGGAGTAAGAAGGCTTGGTGCTTATTGTCTTTCCTCGAGATAATCTGCTATTGAGGTCGTGGTGTCTTTGGGGGGATCCCGAGGGGACAGAGAGCCACACACCCCTTGGTCATGGAGGCTTCCCCCTCGCTCCCCTCAGCAGGTACCAAAGGCCAGCCTCACCAGCAGTAATCAGAGAAGACAGACGGGAGGTATTAATACAGCAAACTCACAGCTGGATGGCACCAAGCTGACCCAGGAGAAACTCCCCAGTCTGCCAGCTGCATTCCCTCCTGGATTATCTCCTCCCGATTTAGCCCACGTTCAGAGTCAGGGGAAACTACTTTCTCTAGATTAATAACCTACAGAGCATCAAGTGTCAGCAGTTGTCTCATGTCTCTAGACAATTTTTTAGGAACCGTGGTACAGCCCCCCGATAAAAAAGGCATTTATTTAACACATGTCAACGGGGCATCTTCCTTGTCCCTGGCAGTGGGCTGGACTCCAGGAACACCGTCGTGCTGTGGTAACACAGCTCCCTTCACAGACGTCTGGACTTGCCACATGGAAAGGATGGAGGAATTTTGATAGGGGTTTATTTATTTCTTTGAGAGAGAGGGAGAACAGGGCGAGGGGAAATGGAGAGAGAGCCCTGAAGCCGACTCCTCCCTGAGCCTTGAGCCTAACAGAGGCTCCATCCCGGGACCCTGAGCTGAAATCAAGAGTGGGCCACTTCGCCCGACTGAGCCACACAGGCGCCCCGAGATAGTTTTACTACCCTCCGGATGACACAAAGGAAAGGGGTGGCTCTGAGAGGAGGGGCACCTTTCTTTCCTCCTGCAGCGGTAGGAAGGGAAGTGAGGGTGTGGGAGGAGGTAACTGGGAAGAGTGGAAGGTTTGAGGATATGATGTTCAATGGGCTGAATTCTCTTGATGAAGTAGGGGTTTTTCTGAGAGTGAGCAGTCTGGAGGCAAGCAGAGGTCTTGAGGTAAGTGGGAGAGAGAGGTCTGGGAGGGTCATACACGAAACTGGAGAAGGAGCTAAGAACAAGTAAACAGTCTGACACACAGCAGCGAGGGCCAAGCGCCAAGCGGAGGCTGGAGGTGGTGCCAGCATGAGTGGCAGGGTTTGGGCGACCAGGTGTGGGAGACACACACAGTTCATTACAATACAACGTGAAAAGTCCCAGTGTGACCAGGCAATTTACTGAGGCATTAATCTGTGTCTGTTCCAGTTGTATTTTCCCCTCCATCTATTTTCAAGAATGACTTCAGGGCTATCTGTGTCAGGGAAGTTGGGGGTTAAATTCTTGAAGAAAACCTCCCACCAGGCCTCTTCGAAAGCAGAGGTCGTGAAGTGACCTTCTTGGGGCTAATACTTTTACAGAGATGCTTCGTTTGTAATGAATAGTGTTTGGAAGTTGTTAAAAATCGTTGGCAACATTTGAAAGTAGATTTTACCTTAAAATGTAGATTTTAGCCTCTCCTGGAAAAATTGGATGGCCTGGCTATCCTGGGCTGCATTTTCATCTGGCTACAATTAGTTGGAGCTGAGTAATGTCGGCCTCTTGTAAGGGGTTAGAACACCACCCCCTCCACCCATTTCCTGTGGTCCTACCATTCCCTATGGTCCTCCACTTAACCAACACCACTCATGTAGGTTAACTGCCTGTCCCTAGAACCCCCCTCTCAGGTTGGAGGTATGTTAGGAGGAAGAAGTAGAAGCAGAAGCAATAAGGCCTGTGGGCTCCCAGGTCTGCAGTTCCTTGGTGTGGCAAAGACACAGAGGAGAATAGGGACCCAATGCCCCGAAGGTCTGGATCATTCAGCCGTGGCAAAGACTCCTCCCAGAAAGAGGCAGAGGAGCTAGGGACACCGAATAGCAACCTTGGACACTGACAGTTATCCAGGATGATCTCAGAATAAAGGGGTTCTTCCTCCATAATCGTGGTATCCCAGGTCCTCGTGAAATCCTAAAGCGGGTAAGAGTAGGAGAGCTCACAGTGACAGATTATTTTCCACCTGCCTTTGGGGACAGGGCTTGAAGTTACAATTAATGACAGAAAACAAGAACACACATCACTTCTTGCACATGCACGTATGTAGAATAAGATTTTAAACACCCAGATGGAGATTTAAGGAAAGGGCTAAGAGAACACAAAGCAAAGGAGTGGGTGAGGTTACGTTTTGACTAAGATCGTTTTGGAAGTTTTCGCAGACGAGATTTAATTTGAGCTGAGTTTTGAAGCATGAGTAGGAGGCCTCCAAATAAAGGCTATTTTCCTCAAGACAAACATTTGAGAGTACAAAGCATATTCAGGGACCTGTGGTAGTTCTGGGCAGCTAGGGCATTGGATGCCCATTCCTGGTTGCGGGAAATAGGAAACGAGATAGAGTAGAAGTGGGTGAAATGAAAAGGGAAGGTTTAAGCCTTCGTGCCTGTTTCCTGTAATGGGGAGTCCCTGGAGATTCTTTAGTATACGACTGTGCCGGCAGCGTGGCCGGTACTTGGGGAAAGGAAGACTGGATTCTTGCAATAATGCAGGTGAGAGATGATAAAGCTTGAAACTAGGACAATGATTGTGGGACTGGAGAGGAGGGTTTGGATTTCAACAGCCATTTATTGAGTGCTTACTGTGTGCTAGGTATTGTGCCTGGTGCTGAGCATACACTGGTAAAGAGACGATGCTTGCTCTTGCCTCGAAGAAGCTCATTCACCAGGGGACAGAGGTGCCCACACCTGGCAGAGCCGGAGAAGAGCGAAAACATCTGGGAGCTTCAAGCCCTGGTCCCATGTGTTGGGTATTCCATCAGGGGTGGAATTCAGAGGGTCCCACTCAGTTCCACGCAGGGTCAGGAGCCATCTGAGAGCTGACATACAAACCGTTTTGAAACTTGCTCCTGCTACTGGGCCATTGTAGCTTGTTCTCTTTAACTCGGCGGATGGAGAAATAATCAGAATATTTGTTAATTTCAAAGAAGGTATTTAAGTAAATAATTTTTTTAACATTATAAGTTGTAATCATTTAGAATAAGATGAAATTGATATTAACTCTCTTGTTAGGGGACTCAATGCTTTAATACCATATCTTATAATTTTATTGTGATAATAAAATTCAATCAAACTGCTCTGAGTCTTTTCCCATTTGCAAGTATGGGCTGCTAACTGCCTTTGACTCCTTACCACTTGCTGACATCTCCACGTCACGCAGTACCTGGAATATAGCAGGTGCTTAGTAAGCGCTGAGGAAATGGATTCATAATATGGAAGGCCCTATGAGAGGGCCTGTGCTGTGGTCTTTGGGTGAGATGATCAAGCTAAAGTGCTTGCCAGAGATTTTCATTCATTCACCCAGCAAGTATCTATTGAGAATTGATACATGTTTCTTTGTAAAAGACAAATAAATATTTACTTATTTACAGCCAGATACCATTCTTGGCATTGGACAAACAGAAATGGACAGAGCAAAGTCCCTCTTCATCCTAGTGAGTCAGACAAGCAGTAAGCAAATTATGTGTGTGTGTGTGTGTGTGTGTGTGTGTGTATCCATATACACCAGTATACACACACACTATGTCAGGCGTGATATGTGCTGTGAAAAAAAAATAAAGTAAAAATAAAGAATGATGGGGGGAACTGGTATTTTATATACGGCCTTTGGGCTGCTCAGAGAGGGCCTCTCTCAAAGAGTGGCATTTGAGCAGACATCTATAAAAAGGTGGGGATCTGGGGGGGTGGGGAGTTGGAATCAGCTATCCAAACATCTAGGGCTGAGTGTTGCAGGCAGATGGATGAGCAAGTACACATATTCTGGGTAAGGATCAAGCTTGTCCTCCTGGAAGACCAGACAAGCGTGGATCCAGGGGGTTAGGGAAGGGGGAAAGGGGTAGGAGAGAGGTGTGCGCATTGATGGAACTGGAGATTTATTCCTTTCACTGGGCATTTTTCATAAGCGCCAACTGAAAAAAGTCCAGTGCAGAGGGGTGCTGATCATCAGTTGTCACAGTAATTGACTGGCAAGTGCCTGGGACCTTGTGAGGTTTTATCACAAGTTTTGAGCACCATCATGGGTGATCAATTTGTCAATATGGATCACTGCTGTATGCCCGATGCCTGGCACATAGTAAGAGCTCAGTAAAAAATTGTTGAGTGCGTGTTTGAAGTCCATCTTTGTTTTTTCAACTTTCAGGATACTATTAATAACTAAGCTGTCTAGGACGTTATGCATACCTGTCATTAAAAGGCAAACAACAAAACGATGAATTAATCTTGTGCTTTGTGAACGTCTGTTAGCTTATAGCAGTCTGTCTCCAGGGTGGCACTCACTGTGCCCTTTACACTGGACAGTACACAACCACTCTATGATGTCTTTGCAAATACTGGCACCTGACCTGTCCAAACATTACTGGCAACGCCGGAGATCGCTTTCCATCACAAGACCAAAACCATATTTGCAGGAGGCAGTGGTGCTTCCCTACTTTTGTTACACTGTTGGGTATTTTCGGTTATCTAAAGGGCATCATGAAGTCCAAATTCCTCCACACTACTCATTTTAGATCATTTATAAACATGCATGTTTCTTGAAGTTTTACAAAATCAGCATGAACACTTCGAAAAGTGAAAGTGTGCGATTTGATCATTTTTTCTAAGGGATTTGTAAATATTCTTTTAGAATGTAACTTAAAAAGAAAAGCCATCCCTCAGCCCCTGACTCCATTAGCTTCCTTCACTCGACCGCACCATGCAGAATTCACCGGTGCCACAACATCACTTCTTTTACTGTACATCCTGCACGGAAAGTCCCAATGTATTTTATCACAATTAACTAAATCCCCTAGTGCTTAATCAGTGGGAATTCAATTTGCAAAACTGAGACCAATGAAAGATGCAAAGCCTCCACCAGGCTGGTTTGCCCAGATCTCTGGTCTAGCCGACCAGAGACTGGGTCTCCCCAGTCCCACCGACCGCCTGCGGTTTCTCCAGCAAGACGTGGCTCAGGGACCAAGGCAGGACGCGGTCTGGCCCTAGTCCCGCCGCGGCCGGGTGTGTCAGCCACCTTCCTCCCCTACCCCAACCCCCGCCCCCGCGCCTGGCCCGTCACTTCCCCCGGCCGGGGCCAGCCCAGGCTTGAAGTCCCCGCCCCAAGGCCCTCCCCGGGCGGCTGTCGACCTTCCTCTAACCCGCGCCCAGGCGGGCAGCTCGGAAACTGCTGTGTCAGAATGGTTCGAGGAGCCCGGAATGAGAGCCAGCTTTAATTTGGGAGGAATGACTACCCAGGGCCGGCCGGCTACGACTCAGCAGGGAAGACTGTGTCGCAGCTGTTGGGAGGGCGCGTCCTCAACCCCACCCGACCGCCCCGCCCTCGGCCCTGCTGTCCTCCCCCGGGCCCGCCAGCCTCCCGCTCCTCCCGCGCCCGCGACTGCGGGGCGGCGGACGTGGGGGCTAGTGCGCACGCGCGGAAAGCCGCGAGCGGGCGCCTCCCCGCCCCCGCCCCGCCCCCTCTCACGTGCCGCGCAGCGTGCGCCCGGGCATGTGCGGGCGCACGTGACAGCGCCGCGTCCGGCTCCGGCTCGCTCTCCCCGCGCGGCTGTACTTTGAACCCCGGCGTAGGAGGGGGAAGGGGGGTTGGGGAGGAAAGCTGGCCGGGAGGGGACCGGAGGGGGAGGCCGGCCTCCGGGAGAATGATATCATCCGCAGATTTATCGCTAGGCAACCTAAGAATGCTTCTCTCTTTCCAATCCTAGAGCTCCTTGAAGATTTCAAGGCTGATGACATTATTCCCCCCTGCTTTAATTCTCCACCAAGCAGCGCTCGTGTGGCGACTTAAGGAGCTAGAGTTGGTTTACCAGTTTTTAAATGAGTACGTTTCAGACACAGAGCTCAGAAATAGATCCTTCATTGCGCCTGCTTGCTTCTGCAGAGCTCTCCAGGGGTGCGGGCATACAGTCAGGTTTCTTCACCTGTTCGGTCACATGAGGATCACCCAGCTAGCTAAAGTACAGCTATGCAGACGAGCCTTGCTTAACATACTATACACTCGAAAACCAAGCCCTGCCTAAGGTACAGGGAAGCCGGTGTCTTTAAAATGTGGTATTATGGGATATTTTCTGACTACCCTAAATAACAGGTGTACAGGAATTGGATCCAGGTCGAAGTTCTGTGAAAACTAATTTTCTCAACACGATGCTGAACCCGCAAAGTCGCATATGGAAGCAAAGTTTATTACAGGGCTATACGGTGGACACTCAATATTTCAGTTGTGAAACATTCGGTATTCTAGGTATACACATGTGCATACCAATATGTACAAGGCTTCAAATTGAAACTAGCTAAAGTTTACAACACCCTAAAAATATCCCATGTAAAAACTGCAACAAATCGCCCTCTTTCCTACTTCCTCAATTCTAGTGTTCTTTCTGTCCAGATTCATAGTTTGCTTTGATCCCTTCTTTCGTGGAGAGTCTTTAGAGTGCAACCAGAGTCACATAGGTAGGAGGGGTAGAGGCAGAGGTGGAGATCTCACCAGATTATGTGGGGACTTCCAAACAAAAGAGGGCACACTTCTGGGTGTCTCCCAAATTGAGTAGACAGCGGAATTGTATGGTTCTTTGTAGGGGGCCTTGAATATTGTGTCTTCAGAATTTTTGTATCTTTAATTATTGCCTGCTCTATGCCATGTTTTGGAAAGGCAATACCTGACCATCTTTCCTTTCTCCACCAACACCACATACTCTGCCTCTCAGGATCTCACGTGGACTAGCTCAACTCAGGTCATGAGCAAAGCTCAGACTGTCCCCTCCTCGTGAGTGCTATGGGGTAATAACATAAAGAGCAGTGGACTCAGAACCAAAACGTCTGGTTCCAGTCCTGATCCTGCCGCTTACTGAGCTACGTGACCTTGGACTAGTTGCTTGCTTCAGCTTCCTCCTGGAGACTTTAAAAAATAGACCTTAGGATTCCTTGTTTCCCTCTAGAACTGCTCTCTTTCATTTCCCCTTCAGGCCCTGAATGAAGAAGATGGATCATCATGCCCTTACTTGAAGGAAAAGAACTCACCCTTCATTTCTTCGGTAAGACAGACAGATGGTTGAGATGAGACCAAGCTGCTTGTAAGGTACTAGCCCCCCTCTCCCCACCTTCTGCATTAGAAATTACGCTATAAATGCTGCCCTTTGCAGTAGGAAACACCATGACCCCTCAGTCCCAGCTCATGGTTCAGGTTCTCAGGAGGAGATGATGGTGAAAGCCAGTACAGCAGTCAAGTTCTAAAGAGACTGAGAAATTAGGAAAGCAGTGCTGGGACCTTCGTCAAACATAGCCAATTAAACTCCTGGTGCTCAGCACAGAACTAGACTATGTCAGAACCTTCTCCTTGGAGATGGCCCCATGGACTCATTCACCTGTTCATTCTATGAAACCCAGCTACAACTCTAGGCCTCTGACGCATGCAGATGAAGGTAGCACCCCTCACCCCCTAGTATTGTATTCACCTTTGTATGGCACTTAGTATGCTGCATTGTAATTTATTTTGGTCTGGGTCTGTCATCCCCACTAGACTTTGAGATCTTCGGAGATGATTAATTTTTGGTTCTCCAGCACTATCATAGCACCTCACAGACAGCAGGAGCAAAACAAATGCCTGTATCTCCATACCCACCGTTTGAATTTATAGGCTCACAGACAAAAGGAGTTTGTTGCAATCTGTAGGGAGTCTGAAACCTCTTACCGGAAGCTCTCTGATGGGTGTGTCTAAATTCAGAGCAGCATCTGGGCCTGCACACCTCCATCCCAGTTCTCCAGAATGCTTTTGCTGGACCTGCCACCCAATATTTCCAAAACTCAGAGGTGGAGGAAATTATACACCAGAAGCAGGGCTAGAGTCATCCATGAATCAAAATACTGAATCCGTTTTCACTAATGGCCCTTGGTCTCCTATTCCTATCAGTCTGAGAAAAAGAAGTGTTAATCAAATAAAATAATTTGTTTCGGTTGTGGAAATGCCTTTATTTTGTGGTTAGTTGTGGAATAAACCATTAGCAGGCTGCTTTTTTATGTAATAAAATAATAAAAAATATATAAAATATTTGAGGGCTTTTGCCTAAGTGTTCTGATAGTGAACATTGCTGAGAACGTGCAAAGTAAAAGAAATGAAGAAAAGAAAGGTTGTGGGAGAAACGTGTTACTGATTCTACAAGCTCACACAATTTAGAAAAGTGCCCCTCCGGTACTTCTGTTAGAGCCTATTTATTCTAATTTTAGACACATTTCAAATGGGTGTGGTTTTGGTTAAATGGTTTCCCAGGCCACAGTAAGTCAGAGATAGCAAATTAGATAAGAGTTGGAGGCAGGCACTCTGATACAGCAAGAAGTGACAGCTGGCAGCCTGATCATGAGTAAAGAGACTGAAAAACCTATAAAAAGCAGATATAAGAACTCAAAAGGAATTTAGCAGAGACGCCAGTATTCCCAGGTGACATGCATAGTGCAAAAGTGATGTTTATCACGGTGACCCTGGTTTATTGAGAATGGATAGCTATGGAGAGGGTATTTATGGCTAAGACATGTGTAAGACACTTTAGGGCACACGGGTAACATATTTTAGTAAGCTTTCCCCTAAAAGAATGTAAGGAAAAAAGAAAAGATAAACAATATTGGCCCTTGAACATAGAAGCTTTAGTTTTCGGAATCATTGTTTCATGGGGCACATATCATTCCCTGAGGCCAGATAAATTGGGCATCACTGAATTCAGAATTTTAAAATATCAACTTTTAAAAAGGTATAGTTTTACATTTGTTCAGAGTTTCCAATATGGAATCACTGAACTAGTGCAAGAAGCCCAATTATAAGCCAAACGTCCAACTCCTTTCTAGGAGCCTGTTTTTAAAGTACATGCTAACACGTTTTTTAGTATAAATCTCATCCTGATCACAGGAAATATGTGATAATTTTCTGTGTAAATTAAATTCTATGAAAAACTAGAACTTACATTGGACTTTAGCATACACTGTATATCCATTTTGAGCCGGCGTAAAGCAACACAGAACAATGGGTATTGATCTAAGGGTCGGATAGATCAAGAATTTTTGTTTAATGAAAAACATCAGATTGCTATCTGAAGTAAAAGACTATTATCACAATAGTACAGCCAAGCTTTTGGCATTATAATGGCCTTGATTGGTTCATGAGGGCTGTCTATTCATTTCTGTCTAAAGGCCTTAGTATGTTTGCCCAGTCTTGCCTTCTAAGGATCTCAGAACTGGCAATCGCCTTCCATGGGGAGGTTCAAGATTGACCTGTGACATATTCGGAAATAGGCTGAGGCTTCTTTTACACACTTTTGAACAAATCTCAGATGATGACCAATAACCAAATTTATGGCCTGTATAGCCAATAACAGAACCAGATGAAAAATAGTTTTCACCAAGATAGGAACTAAAACTCCAGTCATACTTTAAATAGATATTAAAATGTGGGTTCTGGTGCCTTAGTTCTTTGCGGGGAAAAGACCACTTATCAATTCAATATAACATTTGCTGAGAAATGTATGTATGCAAAATCAAGTGGCATTAATACTATACGTATAATGTATGTATAAAAGCATCACTAGCTCATGATTCATATTTGTCTTAAGTTGAAAAATCACATATATTACAACACATTCTGGCTAAAATTTCACTACTGCAGCTATCTGACCATCCTTAGTGAATCATCACTGGAGTCATTATTCCAGTATTTGAATTCATAAAATAATCAATTACCAAAATAAAAATTTTCAGATGCCACATAGACAATATTATTTTGCAGTTGTGTCCTCACTAACTTTATCTTATTACCATGTAAGTATATAGGCATTTGGACTAAATAACTGACCTAGAAAATCTGGCCCAGCCCTAAGGTTTTTTACTTTATTATACCAAAATTATACAAATGCTAAAACATTTATTGTTCTTTGATTTACTTTAAATCTTTTTTGGTTATGAAACTAATATTTATTACACTATGGTCTTAAAATGTAGCTCAAAATATTTAAAATGCTACTTTTTCCCATTGCTCTGATTTAGACAATTATCTTTCTAAGTTCAATAAAATGCTCAAAAATCTTACATAGTTTTCAAATGGTAATTTTCCCCCTTTGTTCTTGTGATTTATTTATGACATTTCATGAATGCTGCCCAATCAACTTCATTTTATGCGGTCGAAGATGCCATAGTGGGAGGTAGTGTACTGACTGAGGGATGCAGTAGGTCTGTCCCCTTGTGCTGGCTCCAGGCGGCTGTTTGTTTGGTCCTAGGAGGATATATGATATCTCTGGGCTTCATGTTATAAAGTGCAGGGGGCTGGACAAACTGACCTCTGAGGTTCCTTTGGCTCCACATTCTAGGACTTGCAGTTTGGTTGCCGTAAGTCAGCAGAGGGAGCACTTTTTCTACATCTCATAAATTTTGACTATTATTTCAACACCTTTCAAAAATCAAGGCGTTTGTGAAGAACGTTATTGAAACTAAAAATTGACAATCCTTCACATATCAAATCACAAATTTGGTTATGAATCTGAGAAAAGTCTACAAATAATTATTTCTTTTCCTTGAATTCCATGATTTAAGTCCCACAAGAGAATTCTTTTATAAAGGTTAAGGAGCTAAAAATACAAGAAGAAGTTAAGCACCCCTAAGTGGCAGTGTATTTATACTGGACCTAGTAAAGGAGAAACACCAGACCATACAAAAGTCTATCAGGAGTCAAGATGAGACGTGAAAAATTCATCAATCAAAAACATTAGCAAATTGGGTCTAACATAAACAGACCACGCAAGTGACTGGTAGGTTTTTCTTTTGCACTTTCATTAAGATACATTTGAAACAAGTAGGTAGACACAGCCAGAGCTTGGAGGCTTGTAAGAAATTGGAAATGTGTGATATCAAGCCAATGACAAAGTATATCTGAGAACGTTAATAACTTTCATCCCTAAATTCATAGATACCTTAAAACTAATCGAGCATGTCTTTTTAATTATTAGACAATCTCATATCGTATATTAAAGTTTTTATTCCTTAGTAAGAATTTTAAAATCACAAAATAGTGTGGCAATATTTAGGTAATAGAATTTATGGAGTGCTGAAAATACTAGAATATAAAGATAATTTCTAGTTTATCTTCACATACTAAAATTTTCTAAACCAGCTGGTTTCTTGCAGATGGTATTTATTTTTTTTTAATAATTTAAGACAGCATAAGCTTGTACCAAGCATAAGCATTGTAACAAAAGTGCAACTTTTCAGCAAATCCTCCCCAAAAGATATTTTAACTCAAAATATCATTAGCACATAGTTTCTCCCTACAAAAATAGCATGTCAGACATCATTAATTGGATGTATTAACAACTATGTACATAAGAGCCACCTTGTAGGCTAAGAGTTTAACGTTGTTTAAACACAGCGTTTGAGGCAAACAGTAGCAACAGCAGCAGCAAATGCACCAAACTGACTAAAAGACCCAGATATGTTCTTCACTTATAGTCAGACTGTTGTGTCTCACCCCTTACATAACATTCAAGTGAGATTTCTCACCGTGCTACCTTGGCAACAAACTAAAAATATCCAGACAAGGTCTTGGTTTAAGCCTTATTAAAAAAGCTTTCTTTGTGATTATCTGGTATCTGGTTTGGTCTCCAGAAAATACATAGACTTGGAGATAGGAAGGCCTCACAGGGCTTCATTCCACATCTTTACAGCATTTCCAATCAAAACTGACCAGTTTAATGCTTTCCTCCACTTTTGTTATTTAACAGAATATAGGATAAATCATTTTGGATTTGTTTTCTTTTTTGTTTTTAAGTTCAGTGCACATTCCTTTTTTTTACAGCAAGATTATAAAAACTTAGGATCATGGTGAGTTAAATAATGACAAGGTGGAAATAGATTATATATATATATATACACACACACACACACATATATATGTATATATACATATATATATGAATGCAATTAAGACACGTCAATTGATTCACGGTCACTTTCTCAATAAAGTGCTAGAAAATGTACCAAGAATGATTCTGGCCTTCCTCATCCATCTCCTTCCCTGACTTAGTTCTGACAATGGCCCAACTCCGAGTCTCTTTAAACAAGAGCAAGTTACTAAGGGATACCATTCAAACCACTTCAGAATAGGTTGCAACGTAAGTGACTGCATCCTCACTTCCTCTTTGAAAAATATATGCCTTTAAAAAAGCTGAACATTATAAAATACTGAAGAGTAAATTCAATTCTAAAAGATCCTCATTCTGTTTGGAGAAAGCCTCCTAAAGCAGGTGGGACAGCTCTGCGGCAGGCAGATAGTAACTACCCGCTGGCTTTTGGAGGTCAACTCCTCGGCCACCTTTCCCCGACCCTGGTTCAATCAGCTCACCCACAGAGCACACCCTTCCTCCAGAATTAGGTTCTATAGTTTAAAAGATAATGGAACATGGCCTAAAGGAAGGCAAAACTTATTTGGGCGAATTCTTTAAAGAACAAAGTATCAATATCGCAGAGGTTCTTTTATAGCCGGTGGGGGAAGAAAGGGATGTTAGTGTGCGGAGGGTGGGGTGGTGAGGGTTGAGCAAAACAGGAACTCCAAATGTACACAAAACACCTGTGTTGTTTTAAAAGCCTGTCGTGCATCTATTACACTTCCTCCCTTAAAAACGTTAAGGGTGTTTTAACTTATTATTATTCCGTGTGAACCCTCGTCCTGTCTAAGAAAGGGGGCGAGGATTCAGTGGGTTTCCTTTCCTGGCTGCGAGGGATCTTCCTGAGCAGAGCTCTCTGGGTTCCCGGGCTCGCGGGCGCCGGCGAAGGACAGGTGGGTGCGGCCGTGCGGGTGCGGGGGGTGCAGCGCCCCAGGGGGCGCCACCTCGTGCGGCAAGAGGGTCGCGGCGGCGGCACTGGCCTTCTCGGGAGGGGGCGACAACACCGAGGACAGGCAGGGGAAGGCGGCGGCGGCGGCGGCTGCAGCGGCGGCGGCGGCGGCGGCCGCTGGCGCTGGGATGCCGGGGTACAGCAGTGGGAACGGGGCGGCAGCCGCCGCCGGGTACAGGTACTTCTCCAGGCCGCTCTTGTCCAGGAAGGGCTGTACGTAGGCGGCGGCCGCCGAAGGCGAGAGGAAGTAGAAGGGCAGGCAGAAGGGGGCCGCGGCGGCGGCTGCGGCGGCGGGCTGCGCGAAGGGCGCGCCCCCGCCTCCACCGAACGCCACCAGCGAGCTGAGCAGGGCGGCGTCGGGTCTCAGCAGCGCTGCCGCGGCGGCCGGGTCGGGCCCCAGGAGCGCGGCCGCCGCCGCCGCCGCGCCGCCCCCCAAGCCGCCGCCGCCACGGGAATCCAGCTTCATCCTCTTGGGCGCCGGCGAGTCCTCCCCGGGGGGCTCCTGCTTGATGGTGACGCGGCCCGCCCCAGAGCCTTTGCCCTTCTCGCGGTCAGGCCTCGCTTCGGCCTCGCCGCCGTAGCCGCTGTCGGTGTCCGTGTCGTTCTCGGCGGCGAGCTCGGCGCTGGGCTGAGTCCGCTGGATGACCGGCACGCAGTGGGCGAGGGGCTCAAGCTTCTGCCCGGCGCGCTCCAGGCAGGGGGCGGCCGCGGACCCTGCGGGGGCGACGGCCGAGGGCGCGCCCGTGCCTTTGCTCAGAGGGACCTGTTGAGTCAACAGCTGGGGGGTGGGCAAGAACTGGGTGGCCACGGCGTGCAAGTGGTTGATCAGCTGGACACACCGCTGCTCCCTGGGCGTCCAGCTCTCAAACCGGGAGAGGTATTGCAAGACTTCTTTGGCGCATGTTTGAAATCCCGAGTGGAACGCATCCAAGTCGGACTGAATGGGCGATTTCAGAGATCGCTCCCCTAGGATGAGGAGGGGGGTGGGGGTGGGGGCAGAGGCATAGAGGCAAGAAGAAAAATACCGACGATAAAACATCTGCTTATCACGTGGGCCCTACATTGACTAAAGTGATCTCGGTTTTTCCTCTGTATTCGGGTGATATAATCCACCGGTTGCCGAGGGGGGGGTGGCGGGGGTGGGGAGCAGGGGGGCGCTCTACTCCCAGCTGAAAAACCAAGGTGGAGAGCGCAACCGCCACTTTAAATAAAAATCTGATTCCTCTGAGTTCTGCTGAAAGCCTCTAGGATGCTTCGGGAAATGGGCACTTTCCAATGAAGGGGAAGTATAGGCAATTTAACAAATGAGAGTGAGCCCGTAGACCCAAGGAAGGAGGTGGGGGTGGGGGCAGAGTCCTAAACACTGCCCCTCTGTGGGCTGCCGGGCGGCATCAGGGTGGGTTGGCCTCCCTGAACTGACTTACCATTCTGTAAAGCAATTATCTTCTGATGCTGCTGCTCGGTTAAGGCTGTTAAAGCTTTTAAGTGTTTCAAAGTTAATTCCAAGACTACCGCTTTCTCCAGATGCCCCAGAGTCTGCAGTGGTGCAAAAGAGAAGGGGGCACTTGGTTATTTAAAAACATACATTTGGCTTGACTGGCTCTCCAATCAGCACAGCAACTTACACCGACACTTTGAAAGAAGTACTATTCCTATACTTCTTCAGCTTTCCAGAAGACGGGTTATACATGATTTCTTGCCTTCAGCTGTGAGCACCTACTCTTGAGTTTGTGGGAAACTCTACACTACAGCACAAGTTGTAAGGCATATGATATTTACATTTATTCTTATATCTCTGGGAGTAGTACCAAGCTATTAACACGCCCTTGGAGAGCAGCAAAGAATGAAAATGTGCATCTTACTGTCAACTTCAGATGTTCAGGCAGTAAATCTTTCAGCTGAGCAATGCATTCATTAATTCGATCTCTTCTTTTCTTTTCTATTAATCTGTGCGGTAATTTGTAGGTATCCTTAATATACGACAATCATGGAAGAAAGAAAACAATAAGCTACACATTTATTGGATAAAACAATAACCCTCCCCCCACAGAAACCCCCCGTATTATGTGATAAACTATCCCCAAGAAACCTTTTCCTCTGGACTGTTCTGAAATGCAATTTGAATTCAGGTGTGATGTTTAGTATCCAGCAAGCCACTTAAAATTCACAGTTGGGGAAGCTCTAGGGCTGGAATATATTTGCGGGCAGAGCTTCGCTGTGAAATCAATGGCCCTAATTAACTATCCTAGCAGGTTATGAGGAACATCGGAAACTTACACTTACCTTGCTATCGTCTCGCTTCATGCTCCTTTTGGGCTTACACATATACAAAGAGGAATAGTCCAGTCTGCAAAACAGAAATCAGCATCAGGCACCATTCGGGGAGGGGCACTGCCCTTGCCTGCTCCATACCACTTTCTGGAGAAGAAAAAAAAAAAAAAAAAAATCAAACTGAAGCCTAGACAGATATTCGCAAGGGTGCGTGCACCTTACCCTATAAAATCTCTATGTTCCAGTAACTGTCTCTCTTGCAAATGAGGAATTCCTTCGTCCATGTTCAACCGCGGTCCGTTTCCTCTGTTTCGATTTTTGGGGTTCTGTTCTATAATCTGTGGGACGATAGCTTTGGGAGATCTTGGGGGATCTGTGCGTCTCCAGTCTCTCTCTCTCTCTCTCTCCCTTCTTCAGTGCAGTGTTGAAAGTGTGAAGCAGTTGGTTCCCCCCCTCCCACCGCGCTCGCTCTCTCGCACACACGCACACACACGCACGCACACTCGCGCCGGCCCCAATGCGCTGGTAGTTTGCTCTCACTCCGGGCAGTGTTTGGCCACAGGGCACGCGCGTCGCCGGCCAGACCAGCACCCAGCTCACGTGCGGAACGTACCATCCGCGGTCCAGCCCGGAGGGGGGCGGGGGAGGAGGGGCCGGGCCAGGAGGGGGTGTCGGGAGCAGGCTGCGAGGGAAGGCGAAAGGCAGGAGGGGGCGGGGACACCTGATCAGGGCCACCGGAAAGGAAAAACAACTTCGGCCAAGCTATTCATCTTCCCAAAGGCGTTGCAGTCCGCTGGGGGAGAGGCGGGGGAGGAGGCGCCGGGGGTGTGGGACAGCCAGGGCTTCCTCGGCTCGGAAATGCTACTCCCTCAGTTCGTCCGTCATTACGGTGCAGGAACGTGAACGTGGCTTTTTGCTTCGCCACCGACTGCACTGGTGGTTTGGACCAGAGAAAGGAAAGAGAAAATTCGCGGTGGGTAAACTTCAGTCCCGAAGGAAAATTTGGAGACTTGTTTGCTCAACGCTCAGTGGCCTGGGGGGACCCCTTGGCCCTGGCTGGAGGTTGCCCCCTAATGGGGCTACTTGAAATCCTCTCCCTGAAGGATGTAAAATAAAATGTAGTCACTGGGTCAGAATGTCGCAACCCAAGTGTCTTTCGGCGACACGGTGTCCCTGGGCCACCCAAACTTCCCGCAGCAGCCGGAATTGCGGTGCCACTAATCACAGAAGCGGATGACGACGTTTGGGGCCTCTGGTGCTCCCAGAGGAACGCGGCGGGAGGGAGGGGGGAGGAGGGGGTGGCACAAGAGGGGCTACCGCGGAAAAGCAATGCACCATTATCACTCGCCAGCTAAACTCCGTCGCCCCTCTTCCCCTCGGGTGGTGCTGCGTGGTTCTCCCCCCCCCCCCCACACACATACCCAACACCTCCCCCTGCCTTGTGTGATAAGCGACGACGGGAGTGTGCAGAGCCCACGTTTACTACCGCTGGCACCTCCAAAGCCTCCCTCCTTAATCCTGTCTCAAACGGGTACCAGCACAGGGCCAGCAACGTGATCCGACCTGCCGCTGCTGCCACATCACTGCACGGGGAACCCGTGCACGCGCGCGCTCGCCCTGTAGCAGCGGCGCCCGGCGCGGGGAAGCACAAGCCCGCACGAGCCGGGTTACCTTTCCCCAGAGCCATCCCGGGAGCATGACTCACTGCTAGCGAGAGTTACCAAGAGGTGCCCAGAGATGCGCACTGCCCACGCCGCCTGGCGCAGCGGGCGACCAGGGGCCTTGGGAGGCCGGGGGGAAAGCTTGTCCTGCGGGACTCCCAGGGCTCCCGCCCCGCTGCTGCCGCTACTCGGCTCTGCCGGGGGTGGAAAGGAGAGAATATATGTTGATTTCTCTTATATAAGTAGATAGATGGAAAAATCAAAGGTCTTTCCTTCCTGCAGCAAGAGAAAGGTTCACGTTCTCCTGGGTTATCCCCGAAACCTTCATTATTGCCACCGGCGCATGAACCGAGGGGAGAAGTACGCCGAATGAGCACGCACAGGGGCGCAGCAGGGACTGGGGCCGTCGCTACGTGTCCCCCCGGCCCGCCCCGCAGAGCGCGGGTTCCGGGGACGGATCTGGGTCGCGGGAAGCAGCGGCTGGGAGGCGGTCACGTGTCTGCGGGAGTCGCGTCTCCTCCCAGCCTCTTGGAGCCGCCCGGGCCGCGGCCGCGGCGCGCGCTGCTGCAGTCTCCCGAGTCCCGGGCGGAGACGCGCCGCGTCTGGCTTCGTGACTCCCGCGGCGGCGGCGGCGGCGGCCCAGGCTCACCCCGGCAAGAGGAGACGCTCGCGGTCCGTCCACTGCGTGTCAGGAGAGGGCCCTTGAAGGTCTCTCGACTTCCTCAAATAGAGACGTAGTTTGCACCAAACAGGCAGTTTGATAAGGATAAGACTCAGAAGAAGTACTTAAATACTGACTTTATTTTAAACCTCGAGCCAACCTCTCTCGTTTCCAAGTCATTGGATGCTTAATTCTCTTTAGTGGAGAAGGCAATTTGATGCCCTACAAGCGTCATATCCCTGCAGTACTGTCCGCTTGTTCTAAATTGACCCAAAAAAGGGGAAGGAGGAGGATGCCTTTAAGGTGAAACCACCCCTCATAGGTTTGTGAATGTTCGAAGTCGGAAGAGGGTATTAAGTGTTTGTTCCACATCTAAATGTTCCCTTGAAAAGGATAGAATATTTAGTGAAAATAAGGTCTGGTTCACTTCATCTTGGCCTTGTGGTAGAGCAGACAGGACCTAAGGCAGACATTTGACTACCGCCAACCTTAGGGCCTAATTCTGGGGGCGGACTCTAAAGCAGTTTAGAAGAGGCGGAAAAGGGAAAGAAGACTAGTGGACCATGGGTGTGTTAGTTTTGGATGTACACTTCTCATCATTGGAAGACAAAGAGGCCTGTTGCTGCAAATGAACCCTTTTGTGTTACCACTTTTACCTCCTCATCCTGTCCCAAGCTTCCGTACTATGCCCGACATTTTTGTTTTCTCTTCCACTCCTTTCTCTTTCCGACGCCCAGCCCAAACTGCAGAGGGAGTCGTTTCTAATTTTTGGTTTCCTTTGTGATTCTCAGTCCTCCTTTTCTTCTGTCTTTCCTTTCCATGCCCACCTTTTTACTCATTTCTTTTTCTTTTCTTCTCTTCCCTTATGTTTTCCTCTTCCTACCTTCCCCCCCATGAAAGCTCTGCTTGTGTTCTTGCTTTGCCGTTTTTTCTTTGATCTTTTCTTTGTGTTTTGTCTTTTTTCTTTCATCATTCGCCTGGATAACTCTTCTTGCTCATCCACTTCCTTTAAAACCTGAGTCCTACTCTTTTCTCAAACTCTTGCCTTCTGGAATATCGGGCATAGTTTAAAGCCTTCTAATGTCCTTTTGCTGCAAGGAGGGTATGACACTAGCTAACAGCTATATAGCATTTACAATTAGAGAACCAGAAAACCACTCTAGGGACTTTTTATGTATGAACTCATTAATCTTTTCCACAACCTTATAAGGTAGATCCTATTATTGCCTCCATTCTGCAGATGACAAAACAGATATGTAGGGAGAGAGAAATAAATGTGCCTATGCTCCCAGAGCCAGGATTTAAGCAGACAGTGGGCTCCAGTGTCTGTGCTCTTAACTATTATTACCCCTTGGTAGGGTAATAGGGCCAAGGTCTAAATGTTAACTAGCTGTGCTTTAAAAACACAGGTGTTTTAAGCAATTTACCAGTGTCAGCGCGCACTTTTGTTGTTGTGTGTGTGTGGGGGGTGCATTGTTGGAAGAGAGGTGGGAAAGGCGAGATGTTAGCATTGGAATAGATGGCAGAGAAAGAAATGTATGAGAGAAAGAAGGGTGGCAGTCTTTTGTCAGTGAGGGATTCCACTGGCATCTGACTCCAAATTTATTGGTTTAAACCCAAATCTCCTAATTAATTGTTATAATTTCATACAGATGGACACATGGAACTACAGTATAGAAAAGGCTAACATTGACCAGCGGTTCACCATTTCCACGGAGCAAACCAAGCCGAACTCTAATGTGAAGACTTCAGGTTAGTAAGAGCAAAAGTTCACCTGTGGTGAGGTTAGAAAGGAAAAAAAAATCCCCTAACAAAGGAACAGAAGACTAGAATGCCCTCTTTGGGTCTGTTTAAAAATAGGTTGAGTCTTATCTTTTTAGGAAGGTTTAATGCTGTCCTGCTGAAAGCCAAGGAGATACAACATGAGCTTGAAACCCCTTTGAGCCTATAATTAGAGAATTTTGTGATGGCTTGCTTTCAATTAAAGATACCCATCTTTCTCCTTTTAATAGGTGAGGGGGAAGCTGCTTCCATTGCTTTTCTTTGGTTAAGTAGGGAAATCACTACCTATAGAGACGCTAATGAAAGGGTACACTTATCCCAGTTCCCACCCCCTTCCCCCACCCCCACGTAAGTATTCTGAGCGCTATGCTCATTATATTCACCTGTGACTTTGGAAGGTCTTATCATGTTTGCTTGCAAAGTCTTGGATTTCCAGCAGAAACTGAACTCTCCTGAGAGGATTAAAGTTTCCACAGAGAATAGAGGTTTTCTGCCTCTAGGGTTCTGCAAGCCCTACCACTCTCTGGGGTGGTGACTAGGGTGTTTGGGGACTCCCAGTCAGACTCAAACTAAGCGTGCATCTCTAATGGCCTTAAAGACCCCAGATCTGCCCGACGGTGTGAATCTTCTTGCCCATACTGCTGTGAAAATACCCCATTAGGGGGACACATGTCCAGTGCTGGACAGAAAATTTACAGTCAACTCGACATCGTTTTACATCAAAAAGGGAAATGCATGCTGTGAAGCAGAGTTCATAAAAATCTGAAGTAAAAAGTTTACGGTTAATGCTAAAATGAAGGCGGGGGGGGGGTGCAGGGCAGAGTGGGATGATAGATTAGGGGTAAGTGAAAGCTTCCCCTGGAATCCTCTCTCCGGGCATACACACTGCTCTCAGCGGAGAAAAGTTCGTGTTGTCATGCACAACACAGAAAGAAGGCCACCTCATAAAAGGATCTTAGAAGGGAGGGAAACCCCGTGCTACTTACTAGAAGCCAAATACAACTTTTAAATATTGATATTGCTATTTTGTGAAAGCACCAGATTTAAAATCCCAGAATAGAAGGTTGGGTTTTACAGTTTCATACTCAGCAAATTAGCAGGAACAGCACAAGTGTCTCTGTTTAATTTGTAAAAGAACGTAAGTCTTTCTGTAGGCTACCAACTAATGTGTTTGTGGTTGTAAACATACACATGAATCACGTTTTGTATTTATGTTAGCACCGCTCAAGAAGTTTGTACACTTACTCGTCTTTACATAGCACCAAGGAGCAGGTAATATGAAGTAGAAGAAATGAATTTTATCACCGCTGAAATCTTTGTGTTTTTGTATTTGTGTGATTATCACAAACACTCGTGCAGGTTGTCCTGAATTTAAGATATGCTTCAAATTCCTAGAGTGATCACATAAAAAAGACAACTAGGAGAGTGACAACTATAAGAGGTGATCTCCTTGGCTCTCCTCTCCTTGTCTGCCTGGTCTCTCTGGGTGCCCATGTGCTTAAAATTCTGATTGAACCCAGAAAAGTAGAGTGAGGAACACGTGACACGCCCATAAGGATTTCCACAAAGTGATCCCTATCTTTCTCTGGATTTTTCTGGACTAGCTGGATAGTGGAATCCAGAGAAGCTGCATGAAGATGGGGTCTTTAGACTCCTTTTCCCCCCTTGTTACTGCTGATGAAAATCTGTAGAAAGTTTTCAAAGAGATACATATTTATGCATCGTGAAACACAACTAGGAATAAGATGTGCTAGACAACCATTTATCTCACCTGCCCGTTATAGGCATGGCCCTTGAATACTGATTACAGATGGTGTCTGCCCGGTGCAGAGAGCCGTCTGCTAACAGAGTCCGGTACTTTTTAAAAGCATCAAAAAGACAAGCTAAGGAGGATTTAATCTACACTTAGAACTATTGGTAAAATGTATTCGACAGTTAACTTAAAGCAAGAGTTCATATCTAATTATCCAAAAAAGTAATATGGTTCTGATATTAACTTACAATCCTCATTGACAAGGAAACGGATGGAAATCTAGGCTGGGTGTTATCAGTTGAGGGCTGCATTCGTGCTTTTCTTATCATTTCCACCCAGTAACTTTTCTTATAATTTCCACCCAATAACTTCTGCTTATATCTGTGTCCAATCCTATTACAGGAGTGCTACAAGTACAGTTTTCTAGTTGGGGCTCTTCAGTAATGTAGGGGTTCTTTTAGTACAAAGGGAGCGGAGAATGAATATTGAGTTGGCACCAGCATCTCTGTGGTGGTCAGACGAAAGGAAATGCCTTGTTCAGGTTCTCTTCTTTTTTTCGTCAGTGGGCCTTTTTTCTCTTCTATGCCATATGGGTTGGCAGTGTCCCATTATTGTATGAGGGTATTTAATACCAATTTCAGAAAATTTTCAGTCTTTCCATCTGCAATTGCCCAAACTTAAGTAGGTCCTTAAGCACATGCTTTTTAACATCTGTATTTTTAAGTGCTAATAATTACAGAAATCTGCTTCGGGAGGGAATTTAACAGGGTTTGCTCTTCTTCCCGTAGAAGGCGAACTGCAGCTGCATGTTTTCTGGGAAATGATGGTCTTCCTTCCTGTGTAGCGGCATCTGTCCTCTCTCCATAGCTCTGCCTTCTGCCCCCAGCATTTGGGTTGAAGACAGCACCCCCCCCCCATAGTGTCCACCGGCACGTCGCTAGGACTCTGCTCTTCCTCTGCTTCGAGCCACCCTGGAGGAAGCCACAAGGGCCTCAGGGTCAGAAGATTAGAAGAGCTTTGTGATTGACTTGGGTTCTTGAGTAGGTGAGGGAGGAGAGGAGAGGGAGGTGAGGGCCCAGTCTCTGAGGCTGGAGTGGAGAAGCGAACCCTGTAAGAGAAGTCATCTCTGGGGTACGCTAGTGTGCCCAGGTATTCAGGCAGTTGTCCCACAAACCTTATTTAATTCTCTCAACTCTTGGATCTAGGCGCCTGAACTCCACTTTGTAGATGGAAAAACTCAAGTTTAAGAGACTTTCGGTAACTTGTCATTGCCATGTGGTAAATAGTGAAGTCAGGCAACAGGGAACTGAGGCCTGAGGTGTGCTGCTGGGCGTTGTTACCAGCCGGAGCCTAGGATTCTAACAGCCATCTTCTCCTCTCAACCCTGGAGGGGACCCCCCGCCCCAGCCTTCTACCTTCCTTGGTAAAGCCCCTCCAGGTCATGGGAGCCATCACTAGAGGCCAGTTAGAGTTGTTGAGAGATGAGAAGATGGTGGGATGAGGCATTCCTGAGCCTGTGCTGTGGTGTCCTGACATGTGGGTTGGAATTCTGGGATGCGAATTGTGGATGTGAATTGTGGTTAGTCCACTGGAATATTTATTGTGCTGATAGAGGCTGTGCACCGGGATGGGCATTAGGGATTCAGTATTGAAGCTTGTCTTCAGTGACGGTACGATCTAATAGGTCATAATTTGTCAAAGAGGAGCAATCACTAAGGAAGCCGAGTAGTTATCCTAAAGCCAAAGCATGTTCCGAAGGCAGTACTCAGAAGCCACCTCTTTGGTGCATGTGAGATACACTTACAGCAATGCTTCTCTAGTAAGGCGCCTTAGAAATCATTCCAGAAAGTATAGTCGGTGACCTCAGCCTATGGGTAAGCCTTGTTCTGTAATCAAAACATTCTTGGATGGAGAGAAGGGCAAGGACAAAGCTGTCTGCCCTGCTCCCATAAGCTGCCTAGACCATCATTACCGCCCCCAGTCTGGCCTGTCTCCCTGGTACTGGTGGGAATGCCCCTTCAAGAGCGTCCTCTCCAAGTGTATACAGCTTCACCTTACATGCTCCTGATTTGCTGTCTGTGATTCTGTCAGCTTCTATGACACGTATTGTGACCTTCTCTCCATGTGGCTTAGTGTTTAAACTTTCTCTCTTTGGAAATTGAATCTAAACTTCGCCCCGCAGATTAACATTTGGTTTTCCTCCTTGGTGTTCCACACCCTCTGGGGTCTCTGGTAAGAAGCTCCTGCCCCATCCCAGCCCCTCCGCCCTCACTCTGACCCCAGTTATTTGGTTCTTGCGCCAGGTTGAGACGTGGACACAGCTTGGCTTAACTAATTTCGTCTGCTCCAGAGCAGGCCAGAGCAGTTCTGAAAAAGATGGTAACTCATTACAGTGGCTCATAACCTCCAGATTTTCACATCCTGCAAAAGGGCACGTCTTCTTCACTGTCATGCTGTCAGCTTCCTTAGTTCATTTCTTGGTCTCGGCTCTTCAATCTGGAAAGGGGCCAGGCTGGGCTGGCAGATTGGGGCAGCCCGATATCCGCATCCCTTTCAGCTATATGGACCAGATGGCAAACTCAGCAGCACTGCCTGACCTTAAAGCCGAAAACTTAGTGGTCATTTTTGATCCCTTCATCTCCCTCACTGCCCCATTTAATTAATAACAATGTCCTACAGATTCCACTTCTTAAACATACATCGAGTCCCTCCCCCCCACCCCGTCCTCAGTGCCTACCCTCTAGACCAAGCCCCCCCCCAATCTCACACCCAAATACTATGAGAACTTAACTGCCTAGCAGTTGGGGTTTAGTAAGGAAAACAGAAACAGCTTTAGATATCTCAGGTAGGAGGGACTTAACGGGGATTAGAAGCAGGCATAACCTTTGGATACATAAGCGGGGGTAATCAAGACTGCAAAAAACTGCTGCTGACCTCCAAGAAATGCTGGCCGTCAGAAGGGTCCGGGAAAGCTGGATGCCACTGAGCTCAGCTGCCTGCCTTGCTGAAGAGGCTGACTTGCAGGAGCTTGCCTGGAAGCCTCTGGAAACCTCACATTCGCACACAGCTACCGCGGAAGGAATATGGTGTGTCTTTTCCACTTTCCACATCTGGCATGCGGGCCTGTGATTGGCACAGTCTAAGCAGGAACCCTGTGGGCAAGGGCGAGGGGAAAATGTCACTCCCAAGTTCCTCACCTGGGACAAGAGCCAGGTGTAGAAGGCAGTGGAGCACCTCACACTCGCACCCATTGTGTATGCCCACCTTCCCCCTCCACCACACCTGATTCCCTCTCAGCTTAGGAATGGAGCCATCTTTCTGTCCATGTCATTCCCTTGACCAAAACCCTTTGTTTCCCACTCCCATGAAGCTTCAGCGGCCCACGAGACACTGTATATGACTCGGCCCCTGGCTGCATCTTCAGTCTCAACTCTCATGTCTCTTTCTCTCTTTCTATATTCCAACGTACCAGCCGTCTTTCAATTTTTCTCTTTTCAGTATACTCTACTCTTTCAGGCCCTACCCTCATGTTGTTCCAGCTGATTGGAATGCTTTTCCCCCCACTTCTCCAGCCCCATTCAACTCTCTTTAACCTGCCAATCCTTCCAATGCCATCGGAAGTATCGTTTTCTCCAGGAAGCTTCCTCTGAGTTCCTAGAGCAGATTTGTCTCCTTCTGGAAGCTCCTTTGTACATTATCCTTCTCGTTCATAACATTTATATTGTTGGAAAGACTCCTAAGACTTTTCAGTGTCTGTATTCCCCCACGAGTCTGTGAGCCCCCCCAGGGAGGGGCCCCTCAGTCGTTGACTGCTGTGTCTCCGGTGCCCAGGACAGCGGGAAGCACAGAGCAGACGCTCAGCTGTTTCTTGAATGACTTGCAGGGGCGCCACCAAATCATCTACGAGCTGAAGGCTTGTTCCAGGAAAAGGCTTGCATGACAAGTCGTAACCCAGCCACAGAGCATTTGGGGAGTCCTCATGCCTGCTAGAGGTGGGAATCTAGTGTTGGCTCCTGCCGTCCCTTCCTCCCACTAGGACTTTCCTATATGAATGCGGCTCTTACGGGCAGGAGCACCCTCACTCCACTTGGGGCACTGTGCATTTCTTTCTTGGCCTTACGAGGCATGTGGAGACTAGGAAGTAGACAACATGAAGGATCATAAAGTGCTCCTGATGTAGCAGGAAACCCAGGAGCCTGGCAGGGTCTCTCGTGGAATGGCGGGCAGTTCTGTTGGGGACCTCTGGAACTGCTGTTGGTCACTGTGCCACGGTGGACATGTTCTGTGCCCAGAAGGCGGTGAACTCTGCCAGTGTGCTCCCTAATGGCCGTGGTGCGCTGGCATTTCTCACTCTCAGACTTGCACTTCCTTTCGCAGTGTGCATCAGAGGGCGGAGAGACTGCAGGGGCTGGAGCCGGTCCCGCTGGATTCCACAGGTGCTCCAGAGACCACGGATCGGGGAGGCGACACCCAGGGCATGGCTCTCAGAGGCCAGAAGTGGGGAGGGGATGCAGATTTCGGCATGACAAGCTGTATTTACAGGTCTGCCGAGCTGAGTGGATCACAGGAGGGGGTCCTGGGGCAGTGCCAAAGAGCTTGGTTACCAGGAGTGCAGAAAGAAACAAGCCCTGTGCCAGGATGTAGGAGTCAAGCCTCAGACTGTGGAACAAAGTAGGAGGGTTGAGAGCCAGCAAAGCCAATCCATCAGAATGCCAAACTGGTAGGCACAGAGGAGACAGGGAGAGAGAGGTCAGGAGAGACAAAAGAGAGCTGGAGCGAGACGGGGGAGGCAGACCCAGGTTGGGACGAGAGTCTGCTGAGGTGGGGGAGTGCTCTCTGGGTTGGTGAGTCATGCCCCCGATGGACTGGAAATATGGGCAGGACCACTTGGACCCTCATCCACAAACCAACTTTGCATGTGCTCCTGGCACTTAATACTTGCAAAAACAGAGGTCCCATTCTTCTAATCATGTATTCAGACAGGCAGTGTTGATTTTCCCCATCATGGGGTTGCAAAATCAGACTGCATGTACGGAACATAGCTCTGGCGATAGCAAGCCATCAGCAGGCCTGGGTCGGAGTCCACACATACTCAGCAGTCCTGCACTGTCCGGGGTGATCCAGCAGATAAAATTCTGAGTCTGTTGCGATTTTGGAGAGCTATGCTAATGATTTTTCTGGAACCTATGTTTTTTATTATATTTTTGAAATTCTGCTTTCGGTGTACCGAAGATCGTGAAATAGACACAGCCCACATTTCTGCCACCTTTCCTATGATTGCATGGTCCTGCTTACAGTGGCAGAGTGCTGTGGGCCCTGCCTTTAAATTAAGAAGACCTAGGTTCAAATACTGTTTTCCCCTGAAAAGTTGTGTGACCTTGGGCAAGTTATTAATGAGTCGTTTTTTTGTCAATGTAGTACAGAGATAGTAGCATCTACTTCTGACTGGTTGTTGTACGGGTTGGGGACAAGGCATGGGGAGCACCTGAGACACTGTAGGCGAGCCGTAACTGGAAGCTATTATTTTCCTGATTTGAGCTGCTTGGTCAAAGTTGTGGGTATCATGGAATATGGTTGGAAAGTAATTGATAGATTCAGTTACATATTTTAAGTTTGAGAGGTAAACCTTTTGCTTTCAATTATCCTTTACTAATAGGTGAATAATAATAAAACAGAAGGCCAAACCTGTCAATGTGATTTTCCATTAATGAGATAGTTTTGCTTCATGTGCTAGCTGGAAATAGGCAATCCCAGCCACAACTGTCTGATTTTAAATCATACTCTTCAGACTGCCCTTCAGAGAGCACACACAGTTCCACATTTGCGCACGAATGGGGGGAAATGCTGTCAGCTCATGTTTTGTCATAAGTTAAAGCCTTATTCAGGTTTTACGTGAATGACATGGATGAATTAAGTTTCAAATTTTGTTATCTGGCTGTGGGAGGTATATTGACTTATTTCCTCTCTATACCATCTATTCTAACAGCAAGCACTTTTCTTGCAATTACGCTGTGCCACGCTCTGCTCTGTTTTAGGGTTTTACAAATATTCACTCCTTTCTTTCCCCCAAGCCCTTTAAGATAGGTACTGTGATCATGCCCTTCATAAAAGGAGGAAACAGAGGTACAAGAGCAGCAATTTGTCCATGCCACACAGCTAGGAAGTGGCAGAGCCAGGATTCCAGGCAGGCGCTGTGACCGCAGAGCCAGTGCCTGCAATCTCGTGCTTTACTGCCTCTGCTTTTCAAAGGCTTCCCCAATATTCAGAGACACATGGGACCTTTCCATTCACCAGCCATGATTTTGTTTAGAGAAGAGAGGGTTCATAGTGCAGAAGGAACATCTGAAACTCTGACCGCAAGGTTAAGCTTGGCCAAGGACTGTTCGACTGAGAAACGCAGGGCATTGAACTTCTGCGAACCTCAGGGTCCTCACCTATTCAGTGAGGAAATTATATATCTGTCGTGAGGGTGACTAACAGTATGTCTGACACATAGGGGATGCCCAAGAAATGTTAGTCCCCTCCTTGAATACTACATACCTAAATATATCCAAGTATGCAGTTATTGGGGGGTTCTTTCCTCCTGAAAAATTCATTCTTGATTTCTTTAACTTTTCACTTTTAAGAAAGTAGGGTGAATTTTGATCACCCAGTTAATAAGTGTAAATCATTTTCTATGCGGAAGGCATTTTCTGTTGGTGCTATCCCACAGAACTTTTCGTGATGATGGAAAAGTTCTATAACCGGTGCTGTCTAACGTGGTAGCCGCTGGCCGTGTGTGGTTATTGAGCACTTGAAATGTGGTTAGTTTAATTAAGGCACTAAATTTCTAATTTTATTTAATTTTAACTGATTTAAGTTTAAAGAGACACATGTGGTTAATGGTGGTCACACTGCATAGTGAAAGCCTAGATGTTTTAATCTGGTCCAAGTACTAACTGATCAGCAGATAATTCTTTTAAGAAAGCCAAGACAGATTTTTAGTTTGTTCTTTTCCTAAAGTGTCTATGAGCTCAGCATCTTTATAGGAAGAAAAAAAAGTATCAATTACCGAGCATAAATTCAGGCAAATAAAGAAAACCTATAACCACCAACTTCACTAGGTTTTATGATATTTGACAGATCCATTTTAATTTTACGGGAACCCAAATGACATAACTTATCAACATTTTAAAATACTGATCATGAATTTGCTATGAATATTTAATGAGTTCCCATAATGGATAGTAATATAATAATTTTAATACCGCATATCACATCATATGCCTGTCAGGTTTGGATGTAAGCCGTGGTGTCCTGGTACATGTTTAACCAGTCCTCTGGGAAAAATGTGTGTGTGTGTGTGTGTGTGTGTGTGTGTGTGTGTGTGTGGTTTATTATAAATGTTATTATTATAAAGGATGTGTAGCCTAGCACCCATTTAAACATAATAATAAAATATACATTACTCCTACGAATTTCATATAGCCAATTGATTCTCACTGAATGCTTTTATTGATTTTTGCCAGATTCTTTTATCCCTTGCCAACCTACGGTGGCAATTAATTCACAAGTATAATTCTGACATGAATGTTGGGTATTTTTGTTTATGTCGTGGTAGGTGAAATTGAAACAATAAAGACAATTGTTAGAGCCCGACTCCTTCATCAATGTTATGAGCAACTTCTTCACTAAATCAGATAATACTTATCACATACTAGAAAAAGATTTCCTCAATTTTCTGTGTAATTCACAGTATAGTGACTATAGACATGACGCACTTTTAAGTCCAATCTACGATTAACATTTTCTCTATCACTTTCCTGAGTCTAACAATTGACAAAATAATAAATCAGGCTCTAATTTGTAGCATTTGCCAATTTTCGTGGCATAACTACTCCCACCACAACCAACCGTAGGCAGCAATACAGCAGCACCGAAAGTCCAGTTGGGAAGCCACAGGAGACGTAACTAACCTCAAGAGCATAGGTAATAATAAGATGTAATAAAGTAATTAGGAAGTGATGAGTTTTGTGTATTAACCGCCTTTGTTCTTAATATAATCTATTTAGTGGTAGGCTTATAGGACTTAATTTCTAATAATGGCTAGTCCCAGAATCAGTCCTGTGGTCATCAACAATTGATTGAGGGGCTGCTCTGCGCCAGGACTGAGAGCTAGGCTATAAATATGAATCAGGCCTGTCAATATGTGGGCCTTCCAGGATGTGCTTTTGCCCTCTTCTGTATCAACGTTTCCCCCTGCATGATCTCATCTAGGTTCATGGCCTTAATATCATTGTTATGCTGATGACTCCCAAATTTATGTTGCCACCTCTCTTTTCTACTGCAAGTTCCAGGCTCATAAATCCAGCAGCCTACTTGATGACTCCCCTTGGATAGCTTATGGTTATTCTAAACTTGACATGGCCATTCTAGCTTGACACATCTTAATGTCCCCCTTATGCCCCAGATCCATCCACTCTTCCTCGATTCTTCACCATGCTCTGTCAACGACACCACCATACACCACTGAATTGAGCCCCAAATTTAAGACCCATCCTTGGTCCTTCTCTTTCATATTTTCTACATCCAGTCCATCAATAATTTCTGTCTCTCCTCTACCAAAATCTTGCCCGAATCTGGACAGTTTTCAGCATCTTCATTGCTATCACCCTCATCAAATCCACTGTCTCTCATTGGGACTCTAGAGAGACTCCAACTTGGTCTCCTTGCCTCTACTTTTCCTCATACAGACCTTACACACAATACCAAGAATGAACTCTTAAAAATACAACCCAGCTCGTGTCACCTTTTTTGTTTGAAATCTCTCCAGTGATTATTTGTTATAATTAGAATGAAGTCCAAATGTCTTGCCATGTTTGTGGTAGGCGGAATAGTGGGCCCCCAAAGATGTCCATGTCCTAATCCCTGGCACCTGTGAATAAATATTTCCTTACATGGCAAAAGGAACTTTGCAGATGTGACTAAATTAAGGCCTCTGAGATGGGGAGGTTATCCACACGGTCCCAATGTAATCACAGCGGTTCTTAGAAGAGGAAGAAGGAGGTTGAAGAGAGTTAGAGGGGGATGTAACTACAGAATGATCGGGGAGATGCCACATTGCTGCTTTGAAGACAGAGGAAGTGGGGCAAAAGCCACGGAATAAGGGTGGGCTGTGGAAGCTGGGAAAGGCAAGGGAATGGATTCTTCTCTAGAGCCTTCAGAAAGCAGTGCAGCCCTGCCCACACCGTGGTTGTAGCCCAGTGAGACGCATGTCAGGCTTCTAACTCACTGAACTGTAAGATAATACATTTATGTTGTTTGAACCACCAAACTGGTGACTATTTGTTACGGCCGCAATCGGAAACCAATGCAAGTGTCTGCGAGGGCCTCCACAATCCGCCCGTCAGCCTCTCAGATCTCACTGCCTGTCTTTCTCCCCCCTTGCTCACTGTGCTGTAGCCATCTACACGTTTGTTTCGTCCGCTTAACACGGTGGATCTTTCCTCAGGCCTTTAGTTCCAGCTACGCCTCGCCTGTGACTTTCTTCCCCAGGTCTTCACAGAGTTGGCTATTCATCATTCTTCAAAAAAGCACCATCCCCTAGTCACTTTTTAATCTGTTTTATTTTCTGAATGGCTTTTATTAGGATCTGAAATTGTCTTAATCATTTGTTTATTGTCTCTGTGCCCCCTCTTCCCACCAGACACGTACCGTCGAAATACAAACTTCGTGAAGTCAGGGACCCAGTCTGTCATGTTCACTCAGTAAGCGTTCAGAGTATATTTGGTGACAAATGAATGAAAATATGGTGACTTGCCTCAGCATACACACATCCGGTGGTAGAGAAGATGAAAAAAGCAATGATGCTAGAACAATGTAATGGAGGCTATGAAAGCAGTTCCTGTGGGAGGTTACATGTCTCCATGAGAGAAGCACTTTGGCAGGCTTTCCAGAGGAATGACGACTGAGGAGAAACTGGGACAGCAAAAGCCAGGTGAGAAGGAGCAGGTGGACTATCAGGCATAGGATGAAGGAGGGGCAAGGGCACAAAGGTGTGAAAGGAAAGGCATTATGGGAACTGCAGGTAGGTTGGTTACCCTGGGAGCCTAAACTGAAAGGTAAGAAAATGCCTTGCCACGGAAGACTTGACATGACCTACCAAGAGATTTTTAATCTGTCTAAGTGGCAATTAGGGGGCCTTGAAGGATTATAAGCAGTGTCAGTTTTGCATTGTAGAAAATGTATTCTGATGATACTATTGAGAGTAGATTGAAGGGGAGGGATGCTGGAGCAGGACACCAATTGGGAGGACATGGCCATTGTCAGAGACCCTAGGGCAGTGGCAATGAAGATGGAGAAGGAATAGGGAGATCTGAGGACTATCTTGGAGGGAGATTCTATGCGAGTGCTGAGCCATTTGTCATGTGGAGTGGGGGGGAAAAAGGCTCAGGGATGACTCCCTTTGTTCTGGTTCGAGTGACCAGGCAGAGGGTGCTACCACCAGTAAGAATAGGGAATGCAGGAGGAAGATAGGAGGAAGATTTCACCGTGACTTGTTTGAGGTGCCATGGGTAAAGGAGACATCTCTGAAGTATTTGGATAATTGGATCTGAAGTTTGGAGGAAAGACCAAGACTAGAAATTTAGATTTGAGAGTCAGTGGCATATGTGATGTGACTGGTTGGGACAGTTCCAAAGACACAGAGATTAGAAGAAGGTTGAGGGTGGAATCCTGAGGAACTTCAATTTTTATATATTGGGTAGAAGAAGATCAGTCCAAGAACAGGACCAAGAAAAATTAGAGAGGAAGGAAAAGAATCAGGAATGTTGCTCTTGTGGCCAGAAATGCCTAGCTCCTTCATCTGCACCTGCAATATAGCACCCATTTTAAAGATGACCTCTTTGAAGTCCTCTCAAATGGATGCAAATGATTTTTATTGAATCTGTATCACACCTTATTTGTACCTATTTTATGGTGATTGTCACATGGAAACTTTTTTTTTTTTGTACTTTGGTCTAATTATCTCACTCCTATATTGTAAATTTCTTGAGTGCAGAGACTATGACTCACTTAGTTTTCATTCTTTGGAACTTTCAGTAGAATATCTTGCACGTATTACCTTTATGGCGAGTGAATATGACCACTGAATCCAGCAAATACTATTTGGAAAGTAAGAATTGTTTATATTTAAAAGAAAACAGTAATCACTTGCATAAGTATAGGTGATACCAAACAGCTAGCAAAATATTTCAAGATGACAGCCATGTATTATCTTGATACACTTGATCCTTATGAATTCCTATGTAGTCATAGTAGAGAATTATTTATTGAATGCTTACTATGTTCCAGCCATTCTCTCGAGTTCTTTATACATATGATTTCATGTCATTTTTACAATAGCCTGTGGGTGTGGCATTATTATTCCCATTTCACAGATGGAGGATAGGAATTTCAGAGAAGTTGAATAACTTGCCCAAGATCACACAGTCACTAAAGGGCTAAGATTTAAAGCTGGGCAACCTGTCTCTAGAGCTTGTGCCTTTGAGGTGACAACATATAAAAAACTCTGTGTCAAGGCAAGTCAGGTGCAGAAGGGGCACGTCAGAAACCTGCGGAAGGACTTTGGTAATTTAAGTGCTCATAATCAGGGATGCATTTTGAGTGGTTAGAAATAAATATGTGACATATTTGCATGGGAAACAAGTAGTTGCATTTTTGTGATTTACCTTAAAACAAAGACTTGCCGATTTAAACGAATACTCACATAAGATCAATTCATTCAGTAAGAGATTTAGAATGCAGAACTCTGCCGTGGAATACCACAGCACAAGAACCGAATATCGGCCACTGGCATCTAAGGCAGAAACAAATGAATCTAATGGAGTAAAAGACCCAAAAGAGGTTTTAGTGCCCCAAACAGGCGAGCTTTAAGAGCTATTGCTACTGCAGTTGTAGCAGTAATATCCGGTTCCTCCTGGTTCTTTCCACTTTAACAACAAGGTAGGATATGGTCTTAGTTCTCATTGGCCTGTTAGAATTGTAACATGTAACATATTAACTGTGTCTCTAAGGGACTGTAAGCCTATCAAGAACAGAGCTCACTTTTACCATTATTCTGTAGCAAATACGAAACAGGAGTAGGTAGTGAATAAGGTACAACTTGTAGCAATGATTGCAGTGGGGCGGATACCAGCTGCAGAAAGGAGGGGCTTTGCTGTTTCTGTGTACCACTGGCCTTTAAGAGAGATTCTGAGCTCAGTAAGTATTTGTGGAAGGAATGGTTTTATAGAATGGGGCAATTGTCTGACAGGGGAAATTGATTACCTACGAAGTCTTTCCATTTTTAAGGTCTGTGGCTGTTTTATTCATAGTCTATGTGCCTCTTAAAAATTATGTCGGTCACATTTCTTCTGTGCTAACGCAGTACAACAAACTACTCATTTTTTAGTTCACTTTTTCAGATTATTAAACATAATGATAACTTGCTAGTATACAGTCACTTCAATAGCACCATATTGGGATGTTTTTAATATTTCAATTAATTGAATGATTGAGCAAGTTTAAATGATTGACTGTCTTACTATATTATTAGAGAAAAAAAAATTCTAATAATGGGAGACACCAACAACCCAAATCCATATTCAAGTAATTGTATATAGTCTTTTTTTTCAGTTTATTAAGAAAAACTAGAATCGACATGTCTGTCAAATTCTTGTCACATCTACATTTTTGTAATCAGAATATTTCTGACTTCCCCAACCAGATAACCTACTGTATTCTTCAGGACTCTTCCCCACTGCCAGTGACAGAAACCAAATTCAAATTAGCGGAAGCAGTGAAGGAGATTGGTTTGTGTAAGCAACTGTGGGGAGTGCTAGGTGACAGAACTATGGATGTGAACGTCATTAGATCTCCTTCTCTCCATCTCTCAAGTTCTCTCTGCAAATTAGCTTTATTCTCTTCAGTGGGTTTCTCCCCCAAGGCTAAAACTCAGGTGTGTGTGGAGGGGGAGCGTGTGGGGGGGTGCTGCAGCTTTAAGGCATAGCTTCAGATTTGTAATAAGAAAACAGGTTAATCCTTCCGGTTTCAGTTCAGGAAAGGCTGGGAAAGGACTCTGGCCCCGTTGGGGACACTTGATGAGTTTCTATGTCCTAGAAGGACTGGTGAAGGACTCTGACCCATTAGCCTCAGTAACAGCTCTGCTCTTAGGTTGGAGATGAGATGGGATCTGTATCGAAGAGCAGGTGAAAAACAGTGGTGTCCACCACACTCATGACCTTAGCATCCACGCCGTGGTGGCCAGGAGCTGTCACATAGTAAGTGGCAGGAAGGTCGGTCTTGTGCAGAGCCTCTGTGCACTGAGGATTCTGGGAATCCTCGGAATGCCTGTGAAAATATCCAAGACTCAGTGTTGGCTTTCACTCCCTCCTGTGGATCCCACGGTCCTGGACATGTTCATGAAACTCTGTACGAGGCAGGGCCAGCGCCACCACCTCAGTCTTGGACTCGGTACTGGTGGGGAGGACTACTCCACCAAGACAAAACTGGAACGCGGCCGCGTGCCCTCTGCCGGGAGTCTGCAGTTCTCTCTCTTGCCGGGAGTGAGCTCCTTCTAGCTGCGGCTTCTCCAGGGTGCGCAGACTACCTTGGTGGGTACACTGGGATGGGAGGGATTTGGGTGTCACTTCTCATTGTCTGTGCAGGTGTATGATTGTACAAGTTACCTTCTCTCCTCGTTCCTTAGCTCTAACTTTAAGAGTTCCCGGAGCCCCCTCAGGCTCATTTGACCTCTCTTGGGGCCATTTGCATTGAAGAGGTGTAAGGGAGGTTTATGCTGGTAGATTGCAACACCCAGGAGCCATTGTTTGGCATCAGTCTATTTAGTCATCTGCATAATTCCTCAAAAGGCAGATTCACCTTAATTTTAGTACTAAATAGGAAACTCACCCTCCCTGTACACAACTGTTAACATTTAAAACCATGCAGAGTGTTAAGGCGAACTTTCTGTTTGGAAGTTTTTGAAACAACAGTTTTATTTAGATACAATTTGCATACTATAAAATCAGTGAACAATTAATTTCCAGTGTGTAATTAGCTTTTATGTGCAACCATCACCACAATCAGATTGAACCCATTTTCATCACCCAAAAAAGTAACCATTATCAGTCATTCTCCACTGCCCTGTACTCCACTCTCTCCAACCCTGGGCACCGCCCAGCTTCTTGCTGTCCCTGTGGATTTGCCTTTTTGCACATCTCATATAAATGGACTCATACAACCTGTTGTCTTTTGTGTCTGGCTTTTTTACTTAGCATAATGTTTTCAGAGTTCCCTATTGTTGTAGCATATATCTATACTTATTCCCTTTGATGGCTGAATAATATTCCATCATATGGACCACACTTTATATATCTGTTCATCACTTGATGGACATTGGAGCGATTGCCACCTTGGGCCGTTATGAATAATGCTGCCGTGAACATTCACGTACAGATGTTTGTGTAGACACATCAGTTCTTCTGATTATATATACCTAGGAGTTGGATTGCGGGTTTTAACCAGTTGAAAAGACTGCTTTCCAAAGTGGCTGCACCGTTTTGCATTCCTTCCAGAAATGTATGAGAGTCCCGATTTGTCCACGTTATAAGGGATATTTTAGCAGAAGACATGATAAATGTCAAAGTGAGGCATGTGAGTCATGATCTCTATTTACTGGCAATGAGCTCAATAAACTTTAAATTTTTAAGACTCCATTGATTCAACCTAAAAAGTGATATTTAAAATACATAATTCTGGGGCACCTGGGTGGCTCAGTCAGTTAAGCACCTGACTCTTGATTTTGGCTCAGGTCATGATCTCAGGGTCTTGAGATTAAGCCCGTGTTGGGCTACATGCCTAGGTGAGGATTAAGATTCTCTCTTTCTCCCTCTGCCCCCCCCTTAAAAAAATAAAATACACATTTCTACTCACAAACTCTAAAGTTTATGAGCCTAAATAATATACAAGAATAAAACTTCAATGTACAGTGCAAGTTTATCCAAATTCTAATAAGTGACCAACAGCGAGGATTAATGTATCTGAACAAAGATTTCAGGTTGATAGTGTTCAACTTTCTTTTCAAGGAAGCTCATCAACATGTAAAAAAAATTAGTAAATACACTGGATAGGTGGAGGTAAGGGTTTTATATAATTTCATTTTCTGGAACTATCCATATCTGGGCCTTAGCTCACCTAAGACATCCTATAATATATGTAATAAGGCAATAAATAATGTAGCTGGAAATGAAAAATAGCAATAATATTTACACATGATAAAAAGGCTTGGAGGTGCTCTTCCTTAATGCAACATCATAAACTTCTTCATGACCAAAAACAACTATCAGTGGTGGAGCACATCTTTTGCTCCCCATTCTTTCTCAGCAAGCCTGAGAGTGGAAGGCTTTGAAGGCAGCGAGTGCTTGCTTCTCAGTGATTTGTCCCTTTCCATCATGGTGGTGGTGGTTAGGTTGCTGTAGTTTGAAGGCTACCACAAGGCTCTCAGAATGTATCTAAGGGGGTGGCGTGGATGTTCATACCTGTCTTTCACTGATAGAATCTTCTTTTTAGAAACATTGTATCTGAGAGAACTTTTTTGGAGCTTTAGAATTCATCCGGATATTTATGTAATGAAACAAATTCTTCATTTCATAAAATATAAACGGCCACGGGAATATAAGATAATTGGTACATTTGTTTTATGGTTTGAACTTCTATTTTGTGACTTTCTGCCAAGGGAGGGACTCAAGGTCTTATATGTGGATACCAGCCCATAAATGAACACTGTGCACTTCTTACGGACCGATGTGATCTGGCCCTGGTTATTTTTCCATTCTCCATCCACTCTCCTCCCTACTCCTACTCTCAGTGCTCTCAGTGTCAGGGTATGTCCTGGTATGTGGTGGTTTGATGCACCTGAGCCTTACCTCGAGTCACCTGGCTTCTTCCCCAGATTCTAATTTGGCAGAATGGCCTGGGTTTATGCTCCCGGGAGGTGAATAAAGTTGAGATGCTGCCTAGCTAGTGTTTTTGTTCTGAGTATCTATAGGGAGGGGATTCTAAATCGATCTGAATGAAATCGAGGCAGTGAATAATCCTGTGGAATGTTGTAGAACTGATGCTGCGAGATAAATATGAATACCGTGGGCTTGTGTGTTTATAAAAAATTGACCAATGTGATATGCTGCTTTATAGACTGGATGTAAGTGAAAAATTCAGGGATTCGAGAAACCTATCGTCTCTCTACTTAAGGTTTTGCATTTTAACATCTTGCGTTCTATAATATTTAACTCAATTCCACCTTATTTCAAGCATGGCTTTCTAAAACTATGTCTACATCAAGTGAAAACATGAACCCGAAAGATTGTAAAATGATGAATTTTTCTTTTTGAAAAAAGCTTACTTTATCATTATGAGATTTTCTCAGTTGTGTTATGTGACATTTCCATTCAGAAATGTCTCGAAATAGTGAGGATTTTACAAGAATTACCGTAGACAAAATGCTATGTTTGCCCGACCATTACTGGCTAATCCTGGTGCAATTACAGTTCTCAGCTCATCTCACCATTACACACTCAGACCTGCTGGGTGCCTCACGCAAATGCCTGGATATTTTTTTAATTCACAAATTCTCTTTGTTCCTCATCAAGCGTTATTCCTATTTAAGGTTTGCCATTAGAAAAACTTCAAGCCATCTTGGGTTTTAAAGTAATGGTAGATTTTTCTTCTGGAACATTTCTCTTACATGGAGAAGTACTTACTATAAATTGAGGAATACAGGGCTTACTCTCTTGATGTGTAAGAACTATTTTCAAATTGGCTATAGATGTGATAGTTTATAAATTCCACCTCAGAAGTCCTATGTCTATTTGCTTATGTATCTGCATTTGTAAACCTTCAATAAAAATTTACTCATTCAGGCACCTGGTGACTCAGTCTGGTTAAGCGTCTGCCTTTAGCTCAGGTCATGATCCCGGGGTCCTGGGATCAAGTCCCACATCCGGCTCCCTGTTCAGTGGGGAGTCTGCCTCTCCCCCTCCCTCTGCCACCGCCCCTGCTTGTATGCATGCTTTTGCTTTCTGTCTCTCTCTCAAGTGAATAAATAAATAAAATCTTTTTAAAAATTTACTCATTCATAATTCTCACAATTGGAAATCTCAATGCTTTGAATTTTTTTTATCCACCTACCGTGTGGTAATTAGTGACCAAATTGGTGATTCAGAGGTACTGTGACAATAGGGATTATTTTTTAAATCATCAAAGAGAGATCAAATTTTGTCCCTAATGATTTCAATATTTAATCCATTTTCTTTTAGCATAAAAAATAGGTTGCACATCGGGCCACCTGGGTGGCTCAGTGGGTTAAGCAATTGCCTTCAGCTTGGGTCATGATCCTGGGGTCCTGGGATCGAGCCCCATGTCAGGCTCCCTGCTCAGCGGGAAGCCTGCTTCTCCCTCTCCCTCTGCCTGCCGCTCCTCTTGCTTGGGCTGTCCCTGTCAAATAAATAAATAAAATCTTTTTTTAAAAAAATAGGCTGCATAGAGGCCAGACCCCAGACTCAAAGCCCAGCCTCACCTTTGTCTCACTCTAACCTTGGGCAAGTGTCCTAGCCCCTCCTAGCTTCATTTTCCTCATCTCTTATTTATTGATATTGACATACAGCTTGTAAGTTTCACGTGAGAATTAAACAAGCCAGTAAACTACTCATCTGGCACCTAAATTGTACTCATGATGATTTGTGCCTTTCCATCATCTGGCTGCAATCGGTCAACAACAGCAATGATAACAATAACAATTCTTTGGAAACATTATTCTATGTGGAACATACGTTGTGATCTTTTTCTTTAAAGATTTCATTTATTTATTTGAGAGAGAGAGCATGCACATGCATGAGCAGGGGGAGGGGAGGAGACAGAGGGGGAGGGAGAGGGGGAGGGAGTAGCAGACTCCCTGCTGAGTGCAGAGCCAAGGCAGTGCTGGATCCCAGGACCCCAAGATCATGACCTGAGCCAAAGTCAGATGCTTAACAGGCTGAGCCACCCAGGCGCCCCTGTTGTAATCTTTTTAACCAAATAATGTGATAATCCATTAGTCAGTTACTGTACCTATTACAAAGGTAACAGATGCAGCTATGCACAAATGCGTGTGTGCAACACACAAGTCCCTACATACTGCAACTGAAGCTTTTAAAAAGAGCTTTTAGAATTTAACTCCTCCTATATTTGGATACATATATTCTCAAGGTCAGTACTTCTCACATCTTCTCAGGTGCAGGAAGAAACATGGGCACATAACTATGCTATACGGCGTACTGTCTCAAACTGGAAGACAATTCCGGTCGACAGAACACTGTCTTAACCTAGGGCACCCATGGTTTATAGCTGCCTCTTGATTGTGTCAGGAAGGGAGCAAGGCCAAACGTGTATTAGCCATCAGAGGGAAAGCACTTTGAAGCGAGCAAAAAGTGGATTTGACTCGGGCGGCACAGGGGCACTTTGTCTTGCCTTCCCGACTCGCACACATCACACTTCATACAAGTGCTGTAGTGACGTCACACAGTTTGGTATTCCAGCCCTGAACAGCACAATTCCGTGAGTGCTTTTGGAAATGTCTGCGTGACCCCCTCCCCGGAATGGCATCGTCACGTGTAATAGACTGAAGTTGGTCTGTGGATCAGTTAGAGTTTTACACACTGAAGCAGTAAAACCTGTTTATTGCTTTTTTTCACTTAAGCTAATGGTTTTATTTTCTCGAGATTGACTAAATTGTTTCTTTGTCCTATTCATATACTTTAAAGATGCTTCAAAAAAGCTTGTTTACAAGTGTCCTTTTAAAAATAAAAGCCAAGTGTAAAGTCCTGTTTTTTTTCTTTTTGTGCAAATCCTTGTGCATTTTTAATTTGGAGAGTCCTCTGCATCATTATACTCTACCTACCTACTAAAAAATGCATTAAGGGAGACCCTTGAGACCCCAGAGCTGAGAATACTTTGTAATAAATGAGCATACAGCCCAATGCTGTGAGGGCTGATAGATTTTGGAAGGAGACATAAGGCTTTTGTTTTGTTGTTGTTTTTTTTTTTTTTAGACCCTTCTTAAAAACCTAGGAACAGTCATCATTGGGATTTGTGATGTATTCTGCACGAGGATAATTTTGCCTCTGGGAAAGTTAGAGCCAGGCCAAAATCACTCCTGGGATTTTGAAGTCTGAAGTCACTTGTTTGGCTCTGCTCACTAGAGAACCCAAGAATGCTGTTGATTGGCCAGTGTGAACAATGGTTGAGAAATGACTTGTTGTAACAATCATTTCCAGAATTTTTTAAGGTACAGAAAAACTTCTACATTGGTTTTTAGGCACTAGAAAGGCAAATCCTGGTGGGGTTTTCAGGTGGCACTTAGAAATAAAGGAGCTAGTGTATATTTAAAAAATCTCCATGACTGTTCGTTCTCTCTGAGAACTCTGAAGTGCCCTGTTAGTCTTTTGAACAGGTTTTTTGGAAAAAAATCATGCTATAATGCCAGTATGAGATCAGCTTTTGTTAAAATACCCAAGGAAAACCATCAAACATTACTGAATCTGTTTGGAGATGCTAGAAGAGAGCAAGAAGGAGAAGTAAAGGGAATAAAATTCATTCTGGGTTATTTAGATGAGTATTGGCGTCATTTCCCTTTTAGATCTCTTCTTAATCTTGAAAAAATAGCCATATACATTGTGTTAGTTTTTCTCTTGCTGTTATCCAGCATGACTATTTCTTAAAATCCTCAACTGGGTCTCAAAGCTTCTGTTTGGAGGCACTTTTTCATATAAATGTTTCACTATCCAATTTTTAAAAGCATTTATTTATTCAACACATGCTTATTAATGCTTAGTGTGTGTCGGGCAGTGTTGAAAGTTCTCAGGGCGCATCAGTGAACAAGCAGACAAAGCTCCTTGCCCTCTTAGAGCTTTGCAGTTCCATTCCCACCGAGCCACTAACTCGTCTGTGCAAGCAGCCTGCAGCATGCTTAAAGGGTCCCTCTGGCCCAAGGGGATCTATTATAAGTTGATCTATTCTTCCTTGTGTGTCCCTGCCTGGTAGAAAATGAAAATAAAACAAAGGAAAAGCTAGATTTGTTTTTTTTCTCATCCAGTGTAATAATTTAACCATTGCTTTTGCGTAATGCTTGGTTTCTAGACTGAAAGAAAGAGGGAAGGGGAAGAGGGGCTGCATCAGATAATACTTTTGAATGCTGGAAGACTATTTTCTCAATATTTTCTGCTACTCATAATTCAGCATCAACAGACACAACACACTTTTAAATCTAATCTGCATTATTAACATTTCCTCCATCATTTTCTTAAGTCTAGACAGTCAACCAAACAATAAATCAAGCCCTGACTGTAGCATTTGCAATCTCCATGGTGCAAATACTTCTACCGCGGCTGATTTCAAGGTGCCAGTGCGATGTCACTGAATGTAGGAAAGATGTGCAACAGCTCCCCATTAGGAGTATTTCCAGCAAATGGAGGCGTAGCCATAAATAACTTCCAGATTGTAAATAATAGTAAACGTAGTCAAATGATTAGTAAGTGATGAGGTTTGAGTATTGATTACATTTGTTTTCAATATAATTTATATAATTATAAATTTACATACTTTAATTGTTAATAGCGGCTGTGTTTGACAACTGGCTTGCAAGTTTCCTAAAAATTTAGCCATCACTTCTCATAAGTCATTATGTCAGATCAAAACCATAGTAATCATAAATGATCTCTTCAGTTCCCTTATCACTCCCCTTCAATCCAACAGCAAATTATGTTGACTCTACCTCTAAAACATATCTTGAATTACTCACCTCCCTACTACCATCTGACTTCTCATCGCATCACCTCTCCCCCGTGTTCCTGTAACATCCTCGTAATTGCTCCTTCTGCCTCCACTACTACTGTGTCTGTAGTCTGTTCTCCATACAGAAGCCAGAGTCGTATTTTTTTTTAAAGATTCTATTTATTCATTTGAGAGAGAGAGAGACAGAGAGAGCACAAGCAGGGGGAGAGGCAGAGGGAGAGGGAGAAGCAGACATCCCACTGAGCTGGGGGCCCAACATGGGGCTCGATCCCAGGACCTGGAGATCACGACTCGCGCTGAAGGCAGACGCTTAACCATCTGAGCCATCTAGGTGCCCTCGTATTTTTAAAGTGTGTGTCGCATCATCACTTCCCATCGTAAGCTCTTCTACATTTTCCCATTGTCCTCTGAAGAAACTCACGCTTTTACCATTCCCAATAAGGCCCTGTATCATTTACCTACAGCCCCCTTACGGCTTCATCTTACCCACTGTCATATTCAAGAACTATATTCCAGCCACCCTGGCTTGCTTTCTTTTCCTAAAACGTATCTACTTTGTAGCAATCTTAAGGTATTGGCATTTGTTCCCTTTTCTAGGAATGCCCTTCCCTCACGGCATTCCAGGGCTGGCTCCTTCTCATTAGGTTTCAGTGAACTATTCTTACGGTGGTTAATTGTATGTGTCAGTTTGACCGGACCACAGAACACCCAGATTATCTGATTAGATATTATTTCTGGGTGTGTGTGTGTGGGGGGGGGTGTTTCCAAAGAGATTGGCTTTTGAATGGGTTGACTGGGTAAAGCAGATTGCCTTCCCCAACGTGAGTAGGCATCATCCAATCCATTGAGGGCCTACGTGAAGCAAAGAGGCAAAGAAAGTTTAATTGGCTTTCTAATCTGTTTAGATTCAATGACACTAATGACTTTATTTCTGGTAGTAAAGAGAGCTCTGATAGTTCATGGAGTGAATTTATAATAGAGATATGCAAAATATCTGTATTGGATACTCCTAATCAACCACTTGTAAGAAGCAAGCAGTTGAACGACTGTGTATGTGATACTTTTTCACATTGGAAAACGAATGAATATAATGAGATTGGTTGGCAGTCCTAACGTCTCTGAACAAAGTAGTGAAAGAGGAGGATGAGCTCAGAGATTTGAACCCCAGCTCAAGCACTGTATAAATGACCTGAAGGCTTCTGTTTGAGCCCTGAGGGAGACCCTTATCTCCAGTAGATGCAAGGCTGAGATTGCTGAAAATCCAATGCACAATCTCATCCCGGGACTCGCTCAATTACAATGTATATTGAACTCTCACCTTTGCAAGGCGTCCGCTGGAAAAGTGAGGGTATGGACTGGGAAATGATCAGATCCTGTCAGTTCCCACACGTGGGAAGACCCTGATGAAGTTGGGGACATTGAGCCCCTAAATTCTGAAGAGTCCTTTCTGCTGGTGTAAGAGGTCTCCCTACCCTGAGTGGAAGTGGTCTCCCCACCCCACTGGAAGTAACTGCCTTGCCCCCAGCAGAAATGGCCTTTTCGCCCCAAGGGGTAACAGCATCCCACCTCCAGTGGTCCTAGCCTTTCCACTTCCAGCTGAGGGGATTAACTGTGTAATGCCTGAGAAACTGTAATGGCTTTTCCTGAAGCCAGTTGCCATGCAAGACAATGCTGCTTCTCCTCAGGACGCAGTGTTACCACTCCTTTTTGTTTCTAGACCTATGACTAGACTCAAGTCCCCGCAGGCCCCTAAAGGCGAGGTACAGAACGAGACCCATAAGAAGTACTTTACCATCCAAAAGAACTCTTTGAGGTTTCTAATTTTTACAGACAGAAATCCGGGGAACATCTGGGTGGATGGATATGAAGAGTGTGAAATCGCAAATGGGAACTAAGGTTGGAGCAAGCTGGATTTATTGATGTGGGCTCCCTAACAGAGATTCTGCATTTTCATGTTGTAGCCCTGGGAGTTAGGGCTCTAACAATTTGCTTGGTTCGTTCAAAAGGTGGCCCGCAGTGAGTGAGTTGTAACTGCCCAACCTGCCTTGGTTTGTCGTAGAGGAAGGGATGGAAAGGCTTAAGGAGGTGGGAAAGTTAGAGTGGATTTGTTATTTAAGACCACTTCCCCACACTGGGAGGGTCCGAAAGACCTACTTTTCTCCAGTCCTGTAAGAAATACATGTGTGAGGGGAGCCCTGACATCCTTCAAGAGCTCTGTAATTGTTCCCTGTAGGTCAGACCTCACAGTGGGAACTGCAGCCACTGAATTGGGAAACCTAAATACGATGGGAGGAATTGGATGCCGGGGAGGCTGGGGCCAGGGGGCGGCACTCAACAGCGATGGCGAGGTGAGCGTGGTTTCTGTAACGGACAACAGCGTGAAAACAGCAGAGTCGTCTGACTCACGCGGACCTACGGAGCTGATGACTTGATCATAGTGTTCCTAGAAATCAAATAGACAGGAAGCCTGATAAATGCTTGCTTGATCTGTATGAGCAGAGAAGTTCTAGGTCAAGGGAACCAAAATCTAACCTGAATCATAAAAACAGAGTCATGGCCCCCTAATTAATTCCCAGACTTGAGCCAAAGCCCTTGCATGAAGGGGAGGCTGAGTTCCCTTGAGGAATGCTGTGGACTGAGGGTTACCAGCCGCAACCATGTGACCAGAAATGAAGGCTCTTGTTATAATGAGCATTTCCTCCTTAATTTGTTATGAACACATTTGTGTATGTGTATGTATCAAATATCTACTTCTCTTTCCTCTTATCCCCTTACCATGTAACATAAAATGTATTGATATTATATCATAGTATTTAAGTATTATTTATTTTACATCATAGTTTTGAAGTTACAAGATATCAAGGAGAAGAATAACATCACTCAAGGACTTTACCTCCTCCTCCGGGAAAGAGACTAAAGCATTTTCAGTTGTAGGCAGTATAGTTATATCATGTGAGGAGGAATTATAACCTTGTTATTTTTTTTTTAGATTTTTTTTTTTATTTGAGAGAGAGAGCGCACGAGCAGGGGGGAGGAGCAGAGGGAAAGCAAGAAGCCAGATCCCATCCCTGGCTGGATCCCAGGACCCTGGGATCATGCCCTGAGCCTAAGGTAGATGCTTAACCGACTGAGCCACCCAGCTGCCCCATATTTTCTTTATTTGCAAATTAAGTATGGTTTAAGGAGATGTGTATGCTGCCAGGTTGATAAGAAGTGGACTTGAGATAGTTAATTTTATGTGTCACCTTGACTCGACATTGGGATGCCCAGATATCTAGTTAGACATTATTTCTGGGTGTGTCTGTGAGGGTGTTTCCAAAATACATTTCCATTTGAACTGGTTGACTGAATGAAGCAGGTGGCCCTCCCCAGTGTATGTGGGCATCATCCAATCCTTTCAGGACCTGAATGGGACAAAAAGCCAGAGGAATTCCATCTTTACCTTACTGCTGGAGCTGGGACAGCAATTATTTTCCTGCTTTTGGCTCCTGGTTCTCAGGCCTTCAGACTTGGACTGGCTCTCTGGCTCTCAGGTCTTTGAACCAAATCACTGGCTTTTCGGGGTCCCTGGCTCGCAGATGGCAGGTCATGAGATTTCTCAGCCTTCATAATTGCATGAGCCAATACCTTACCATAAATCTCTCTTTCTCTACTGTCTATCTACCTATCTTCTATTATCTATCATCTTCCCTATTGGTTCTGTTTCTTTGGAGAATTCTGACTAATGCAATGTTCTAGGAGAGTTTTCCCTGGCTTTTTTTTTTTTTAATCTAAAGTATCTCCCCACATCACCACTCTGTCACATTACCTTATTTCTACAAATTCAGGCAAATTACTTAGCCTTTTTATGCCTCAGTTTTATCATTTGTTAAATGGAAATAACTGTACTACTTCCCTCATAGAGTTGTGAAAATCAAATGAGTTAATATTTGTAAACTATTTTGAACATTACCTGGATCATATTAAACACTACATAAATTTACTGCTGATATTATCATTGTTGATATTATTATTGAAATGGTTAAAGTGCTCATCACTGCCTAAAAGTACTTTGGGCATTTATTTGCTTGTGTATTTATTTTCTGCTTCCTCCACTGGAGAGCAGTGAACTTGAATGCCTTGCACATTGCTGTGTTCCATCACCTAGAATAGTGCCTGACATTTGTTGAATGAATCAACACAAGAACTGATAGTGACACCATTCTGAGCCTTGATTTACTTTCAGAAAAAAATGATCAAAGAGGCTTATAATCAGCATGATTGTTAAAACACAGCCTTTCATGTAGGTGGTAGAATTCCTTGACTCCTGCAACATTACTGAATACTGGTCCTTCCTGAGGGCCAAGTCGCTGATGGCCCCAGTGGCCTCAGTTGTCAGTAACACTGTGGCTAAATAAACTCCGCTTCCACAGTGAAGTCTAAGTTGTGAGAACTGGTCGTTTTTACTCATAGTGAAGAATGAGCCCAAAACCAGAACGATGAGCTTGGGGATTTCTGAAGCAGCCTGATGCTTGGGTGTCCAACGCCTCAGGACATCTTTGTTCTCCTTAATGAAGAGGCTCTGCAATGATTACCTTTAGTGGCAGAATTTAGCGTAATCCTGGGAAGACTTACAACCTTTGCTTTTTTGGTGGTTTTATTTACAACAGATATATCATCTATGGCAAGACCTTATCTTGAGTTCACCCATCTCAAACCTGAGCAGTTGTTCAAAACGGTGATTTAGAAAGGCCCATTCCCCTATGTTTCCTTTTTCAGTTAGACCCCTGAAATGTCAAAAGATGGAAGCGTTCATGACGATTTCCTGCAGCTCACCCTCTGTTGATCTGGAAAATCAGCTCCTTCACTCTGCTGGGGGCTTTTAGAGGACAGACGGCCTGTCTTTCTTACCATTGCATAGTGAGTATTTACACAGGGCCTAGCACTGAAGAATACCTATGGATGAAAGAGGGATTCTCGTGTTGAGGAAAATGTCAAATTAGATATCTGAGATCCTAGAGGGCAGGACCGGCGGGGTTCTAGAGGCCAGAGAACTCTGAATAATCCCCCCTTCTTTCTTCACAATTCTTCCTAAGCAAGCACGGAACAAAAAGAGGTGAGGCTTTGAAATCTGACAGACCGGGTTTCAGGTCCTGACACGAGTTAAATGACTATTAAATGACCTTGAGCTAGCTCCTTAAGCTCTCTGGGTTTCCATCTATAAAACAGAAATGAAAAGTGATGCCTGTAAGGATTAACTGAGATAGGGTATGTAATTTTAGCTCAGAATGTGGTACCTACTATGAGTTAAATCACTGGAAGCTTAGATAGGAATCTTGCAGAGTGCTCCTTGTTTGCGTGTTATCAGCAAGCAGATGAAGGGGCAGTGGTAAGTCTACAGCTCAGTCGGATTGGGTCTGGTAACAGATTCACTGCTGCTCTTGGGCCAGAACTGTGTTGGGAAGACGTGGGGTTGGGCCCAAAGGCTGGGGCACTGTGATGCTAGGTATGTCGTGAGGAAATGGGGCATGACAGTATAACAACAGAGAAAAGAATCTGTGGAACCCAGGCTAGATGGGGAATTTTATTGGGAGTGATACCTGAATCTTTATCAAACTACCGGAGAATCTCTATTCTTCACTAAATATCTCCTTTTTAGAGGAGGGGGGCAAAAAAGAAAAGCAAAACCATGTTCTAAGACCATTGAATTAGAAGACCTTGGCAGCTGGCTGATTTTAAACTAATGACTAGTGTATTCATCTCAGAAAGCAAGGCCACTGGCCAATATCTGTTTCTTCTTGTATTGGGTAGATCGTATATTTGAGAGTGAATCATGAGTTAGAGTTACTGGTCTGGACTGATCAGGGAAAGGTGAATCATTAGATAAAGGGGTGAAAATTAAAGAAGTAGTAATTGTGAACATAAGAAAGAGAGGACCATAGATGAAAGGGATGGAAGCAGGTATCTGAAATAGAGGGGATGGTATTGTGTTGTGAGTAGAGATAAAAAATGAAAGATAAGCCTTCAACAAGAAAAACGACCCAGGCTTTATCCTTAACATGGCGCGAGCATACAACTTTAAGAACTCAAAAGGAATAAAAATCCATTTAAGAAAGTGTCCTCTGGCAATAGACTGATGCCCCTTGAAGGGTTTTGTAATATGTGTGTAGGCGAGAGAGTAATTTGGCAGAAGGAGGAAGAGTTAATCTGAAAGAGGAAATTTGAGGTTAGGAGAACATGAAGGCAAATCATTCATGATGAATGCAAAGAAAAGAGCAAGATTTAATAATGAATAAGGGGGACAAAGAATAAAGCTAACAGTGCCTGTGTATCACCCATGACACCCACTATGGCAAGCTTTTTACATCTGCCATCACATGGAGTCACGACCTTTGCGATGAGCCCTATGGTTGGCCCCATTTAACAGGGTAAGTGGGTGACTGCGCGGTGATGGGGCTGGGAGGAAGGGGAGTTGAGGTGTGTATCTAGGGCTCTCGGAGACAAAAGCTCATGTGTTTAACCATTGAGCAACATGCCCAAAGGGCTGAGGAAGAGAGGAAGATCCGGAAAAGATTGGGAAGGAAAGGTACAAAGAACTTTGATGTTAAAGAATCTTAGAATGAAGGTAAGACACAGCGAGGAATAAAAAGAAGAAAGCATAGTAAGGAAATTAATGTTTATCGATCATGTGAAGACTCAGCTGCATAGATATCGTTTCTTATCACCCAACAGCCCCTTGAAATAGATAGACATGATTTCCGTTTACACAGATGAGGAGCCAGAAATGCAGAGAAGTCACCGTTAATCACTTCGTCGGTAAATACCAGAGCCAGGATTAGAACCGCTGTCAGCAGCACTAGAAAGCCCACAGTATTTCCATTCAAGCAGCTGCCTTGGGAAAGGAAGTGCCGAGACTGGGTGTGAGAGAGCAGAAATGGCATCTCCTTCGAATGGTGGGCTAGAAATGCAAATAAAGCATGACTAGAAAGCCGAAAAAAGGAAATGAGAAAGGGAGGACGGGGGTGATGATGAGGCTCACAGCACCTGTTTTTCCTTGGGCCAAAGAGGTCTCTCTTAAAGACTGAGTGAAAAGCAAAGCAACCGAGTGGCTCAGAAAGGCCAACAGAGACTCTTCCATCAGCTGGGCCGTGAAATGCTCAGAGACGTTGAGGCATGTGATTTGGAGAAACCCCAAACCATGACAAGAAAGAGATTCCAGACAATTGGCATGCTGCTGGCTGCAACAGATGTTTCACAGAAAACAATAATTTTAAAAAGGTGTAAATGCAGAGTGGCTCAGGAAGATGCTGTGACGGCGGTTGGCAGGAAGTCTGGTTACGATGCGGATGGAGCGAGACATAGAGGGCTATGAAAAACAGGCCCGCGAAGCTGCAGGATCGCCACTTTGCATGTAAGGAAACTGCGGCCCATCGAGGTTGAGGACTTGGCCTGTGGTGCCTGACTTTGAAAATCTTGGTGCCTGACTCCAAATCTAGGGCAATTACTACTGTGCCATTTCCATGTAAAGAAACACACTTCTTTTTTTTTTTTTTTTTTTTAAAGATTTTTTTTTTGAGGAAGAAGCAGGCTTCCAGCGGAGGAGCCTGATGTGGGGCCCGATCCCAGAACACTGAGATCACGCCCTGAGCCGAAGGCAGACGCTTAACCGCTGTGCCACCCAGGCGCCCCAAGACTTCTAATGGTGAACTTGGGGTATCAGGGAACGGGGGAAGTATTGGTGAGCTGGGCTCTTTACCTTGTACTCCCCAGGTAGCTCTTTTTAAAAATTCTCTGGCTTTTCATAAAACAACCCTACTTTCCGGATGCGAATGCCCTTCAGCTCAGTCACGCTCATGCAGGGTTGGGGGGTGCTGGTGTCTTCCAGGTGCGGCTTCATATAGAACCTTCACCTTGTGTTAGGTAATCATTAACAAAGGTGGCTGCTGACTTGACAAAGTGATGGGGGATTTCACTGAGAGTCCTTTTGTTTGCTGCCCTCCGGGTTACAATGATCCTCTGGAAAACAATTCTGTGATGACCAGCTCAATGTCATTCATGCAAGGAAGCTGACCGCTGCGAAGTCCAGCCTCACCCCCAGGCCCCGGAGTCGTTATTTCACACTTAAGCATGTCTGAGGGAAAGTGGAGCGAATTAACTTGGGCCCGTTCTGAATAGAATCGACTTATTTTGGCCCACAAAAATTCACATTGGGTATATTCACAATTATCAGTGCCATGTTGACACGCTTGAGCCGTTCAGATGACTAATTTTGCTTTTCCTTTAAGGAGATCTGGAGAGTGCCACCCCCTCACCCCGATTTCTGTAATAAGGTAAATAGAAGGCACTAGAAATCATGGTCAAGGTGACTTTCGAGTTCACTGTGGAATGTCTCTAGAACATTCTGTGGCTATATTCTATACCCCTGCTTCATTCCACTTGGATAAAGTAAATATTCCCCCAATTATTGATAAGATTCAATGGCTCAGTAGCAGCATGGCAACCCCAAATCACAGGACAAAAATCAACGCCTTGTCTACTATCTAGGCTCTTCATGAAGAAATCAGCTATTTCCTGAGAACAGACGGGCAATGTGCTTATTTCTGCTTTTAACACATTTTATTCAGAATTCAAAGTATTTTTACAAGAAAAAGCACACGAATCTCATTATCTACCTTCTGATCTGTGATAAGGTCATCGGAAAGGAGTATTTTATCTTTTTTCTTTGCTCAAAATGTCAAATACAGAGCAACAAGAAATGGAGAATAGGTTTTGTTTTAGAAGGTAGAAAACATGTTTGTTTTAATATAACAAAAGACACAAGTAGGATATTAATTAGTAGCTTGACGTAGGAGATCTCTAGAATCTTCCCCACCTTGCTATATTCCCTTCTTTCCTCCCTTTCTTTCTTCACGCCTTCTTCCTTCCCTTCCTTCTTTCTTTTCTTTCCTTCTCTTTCTCTCCCCTCCCTTTTTCTGTCTGCTTTCCTTCCCTTCTTTTTTAATTCTCCTGTATTTGCACATCTTTCTCCCTCCTGCTCTGGGTCTCCTCTTCCCCAGGACATGGCCCTGTGTGAGCCCACCCTGCCCAGCTTCTATAAAAAGATATATTACCTTCCCGGCCACATCTCACAGCCTCGGGCCAGCTGGTCAGGATGAAGGTGCGGCTGCTTAGCCAGAGCTCCTTCAGGCTCTGAGTGACGGAGGCTTCTTACCACCTGCAGCACGGGCTCTGCAGGAAGTCCCTCTAACTGCTCCTTGAGTCTAACTGGAAGTTCTCTTTATAACCAGAACAGGCAGAGAGGATCCTGGCTAAGGGAGGGTGGATAGAGGGTGGCCAAACAGACAAAGGTGAGGAAGCCCGGCAGGCGGGACTGCTTCCAAAGCTGACCATTGGCGTGTAGTGTTTTATGTCTTGGACTCTCTGATTCGCCCACTGCCACACGGTGGCCCCTTTAAGGCCAGGTGTTGTGAGATTATTCTCATGTCGTGGGCATGACACTGACCCACCCCCACCTCCTGACAGTGTAGGCCATAGTGGGGTCAAGCTCAGAGGCATGGGGGAAGATACCTGGGGTCGGGATATCTTCCATTTCAACTGACAGGAGCAAGAGTGGCGTGTTAGGAACGAGGTTGGGCCACACTCTCCTTTGCTCTGTTGCCTCTGATTAAGACCCCTTGTGGGCACAGCAGCCACGTGACCAGCCCTGGGGTCAGGAATGGCACCGCTGAGGGCTGCTCTGCTCTACCTGCCCGGGGCCTGGTGATACTGGATGGGGAAGGGAGGTGGTGCTAGCTAGAGTGCAGATCCCATCCAGGGGATGTGACACACAGACCGACAGGCTGACAGACTGACAGACAGTGGGGCTGAGAGGCCTGACCCTGCTAGGACAAGCCCTAGCTTGGAGCAGAGGTCTTACAGGGCAGCAGAGAGGTCCCAAAGCTAACTCTCTGTCCAAAGAATTAATTGAGTCGCTCAGGCAGGAGTGTTGCTAATACCTTAAACAGTGGGTAGTTAAAATGAGGAAACGGGCATCGGCCGCACAGAAGTCTAGGCAACATGACCAGACTAGAGACTGGCCACCAGAGGAAGATTGGGGGTGGGGGGGATGGTGTCCCAGGGGTCAAGATGGATGCCTTCAGGCAGGGATCCCCTGGGACAGGTAGAGCAGTGCGGGGGCTAAAGCCCAGCTGAGCCACCTTTGGTTCTGTCTTTCTGAGTGATTATAGGAGCTGTTCCAGGGTGGTTCAAACTTCCAGAAGCAGGGTCCATTATGACCCCACCCATGAGGATGAGCATGTCTACAAACACAGAAGGGGCTGATCTGTGGACACAGGAAGAGACACAGTCTTTGAGTATTCCTGTCCAGGGGACAGAATCCCAGATGGAGGCAGAATTTACAAAGAGACAGACGGTTGAATGAGAGAAACACATTTCCTAACCTGCCAGCAGCCACAAATGCTCCCGGAGTGGTATGCTCAGTACCTGGCATAGTGCCTGGAACACGGTTACGGTTCATTGAATGGACTGCCCTTGCTCAGGATTGCTTGCTAGAGAAGAGATCCCCTCTAAAAGGGTCCGGGCGTTGAAGGAGATTGGCCTGATGTCTGTCCCCTATGAATATGTGTAGGTGACTGCAGATCTGCGTGAACCCCTTCCCTGAAGCACTACCAGGAAACCTGGTCTTGAGGCGTATGGAAAGGGTAGGAAGCTGAAACTCGGTCCGCCCCCCGGAATGGAACAGGCATGATGGTGGATGATCCAGATGGCGAGGATAGGTGGAATTCCATTTTGAAAGAGAGAACCCAAGAGCAGAGGACATGTCTCGGTCATGGGCAGTCCACGATAGTCAATATTTGATCAAGCTAAAGAAAACAGAAAAATTAGTGTGTGTATAAATGGACACTTGTTTTATATTCCTCAGTTACCTTTGCCCCACCCCCAAATGATCTTTTACTATCAAATGAGCTTCTACTTTTTTTTTTTAAGATTTTATTTATTTATTTGATAGAGATAGAGATCGCCAGCGAGAGAGGGAGCACAAGCAGGGGGAGTGGGAGAGGAAGAAGCAGGCTCATAGCAGAGGAGCCTGACGTGGGGCTCGATCCCATAACGCCGGGATCACGCCCTGAGCCGAAGGCAGACGCTTAACCGCTGTGCCACCCAGGTGCCCCTCTACTTTATTTTTTAAGTCAGTTTACCTTGTCTGTAGACTCAAGGACTCAGTGCTATTGAAACACATAAATAAGATCGGCGTATTAGGTTGTATGAGAAATTACTCTGCTATTTTACTGCAGTTGCCAGAGCAAACTCTTCATTACATCCAATGTTGTCAGTCATTTTGAGAAATTCTGCAAGCAGCAACATTCAGTATAAACAATATAAACACAGAGTGGTTTATTTTGTTTCCTTGATGAAAAAGCGAATGTGTGAGGTTTTCCTTTGTAGGCACACCTTATCTATGGCAGCTCTTGAACTGTTTTCCTTCCTTATTTATAACCTGCTATCACCTGGTTCCCTCTCACTACCTCTACTGCTACCACCCCGGCCAGAGCCTCTCATCTCTCGTCTTACTGGAAACACCTCACGAAGGTCTCTTTGCACCTGTCCTTCCCTCTTCGGCCTGTTTCTGACACAGCAGCCTGAGTGAGCGTTCTAAAAAAAAGTCATCTCCTGTCACTCCTCTGCTTAAAACCTTGCCATGGCTCCCCTTTACTCATAGTAAAATTCAAAGTATTGACCAAGCCCTTCATGATCCATTTGCACCCGTCTGCCCTCCAACCCCTCTCCTGTTTCTCATCCTTCACTCCCTTCCAGCCACACGGCCTCCATGCTGTTCCTTGAACCCAGCAAGTGTCTTGTGCCTTAGGGCCTTTACTTTCTCTTGGCCTGGAACAGACACCCCAATGACAGCCTCTGGGCTCAGTTCCTCTCCCCTGAAAGCCTTTGCTTAAATCTTTGTTCTCAGTGAGTCCTGCCCTGGCCACTCTAATTCTGCGCCTTAGCACTCACCCCTGCGCTTGTGATCTCCCTTAATCTGCAATCTTTCTTTCTCGTCACTTACCACTTCTTAACGTACTTTATGATTTACTTATTTATTCTATTTGTCATTTGTTGCTAGTGTTCCACTAACAGCATGTAAGCTACACAGGGAGGGGATTTCCGTTTTGTTCCTTTGCAAGAACTAGAGCAGCATTCGGCACGTGGTAGGTACGTCGCACATACTGTTGAATGAGTGAGGGCACAAGTGCGTGGTTTTGGTGTGTATTAGTTTACACAACCTTTGTCATCCTTCTGTGTAACAGACCCCTGGCCAGTCCTTTCGTTCATCACTTCATTTGTTCTTCGAGCACCTGTTGCTGTCTCATTTGATTATCTTGTACGCAGACAACATCAAAGGCCTCCTTTTTTTTAACTTGAGAAAAATCACATCCATATTCATCCCTATAGTTGTTCTTTCTTTTTATGATTCATCCAGTTCAGTAGGGCTTCAAGAAAACCTCTCAGCCAGGTCCTGCTTTTACGCAAATAGAAAATCCGAAGTTTCCAGCATGCTGGCTCTTCTCATCCCCAGTGGACTAGTGCAGCTGAGTTCTTTCTGCTGTAAAACTTGTGACTCTCTTGCTTTAACTTAAGCCCTGAATATCTTATTTATTCTCTCTAGACAGGGGTAACTAGGAACCAGACACCTCATTCCCAAAAGCCCTTCATGGAGCTGAAGAAAGTAAAGCTAATCCTCAGCATTCTGGTCTCGAGATGAAACAGCCCTAATATCATTAATCTTTCCCAGGGGACATTTTTTTTTTTTTCTGAAAACATCTTACTTTAACAAATAGATTTCAAAAGGCGGCACAGATTCTACTGAATGCAACAGTTCACCAGAGCTCAAGCTGAAAGTGGTGAACAAGGGTTGCCTTATGAGGCAACCACTGTATAACTCGGTTTAAGAGAGTTTTGCTTGGTTCAAACAGTAAATGGTCATGGCAGAAGGAGAAATCCCGTGAAGATACTACAAAAATGACCCAAAAGGTTGGGAAGACGAGATAATGTTATCTGAAAACAACATCCAAATGAAGTTAAGGCAGTAGGAGGTTGTTTAACTAGAGTGGACAAAGGAGTTAGAAGATTAGGCAGAATCAGGGGCGCCTGGGTGGCACAGCGGTTAAGCGTCTGCCTTCGGCTCAGGGCGTGATCCCGGCGTTATGGGATCGAGCCCCACATCGGGCTCCTCTGCTGGGAGCCTGCTTCTTCCTCTCCCACTCCCCCTGCTTGTGTTCCCTCTCGCGCTGGCTGTCTCTATCTCTGTCAAATAAATAAATAAAATCTTAAAAAAAAAAAGATTAGGCAGAATCAAATACTGTCTGCTTCAGTGTGTGTGTGTGAGAGAGACAGAGACAGAGACAGAGGCAGAGGCAGAGAGACAAAGAGAGACTGCTTACCAAGAGAACCAGAAAGCCTGAGGCCTGGGACCTTTGGAACTTAGAGTGTAAATATGGCCATAGCATCACAGCTTGGAGAAATTGAACGAAGTCTTAATAGAGAGCAAGTGTAGACCTGAATGGACTGAAGGTTAAATGTGGGGAGGCGAGTGACCCACAGTGTTGTTCTTAAGAAGGCAAATCATACCCTTTCTATGGCAGGTTGTAACCAAGTGTTAAGGTCATCTGAAATGGCTCGAAAACCCCCAGTCAGTGCAGGTAGAATTGGGTGAATACCAAGCACAAGAATAAGTGAAAAAAAGTTTTTCCATTCGTGACAATGCTTGATTGTAAGTGCAAATCTCAGTCACTCAGAGATATATATTTCTTTAAATACAGATATGCTATATATCTTATCTTTTAACATTGATAGATCATTGTGCCTAACATCCAACAAAAAGTGTAATTGAACTCTACTGTGCTAAGCACTAAGACCACCAGGGTGAACAAAACCAGTCTCTGTTTTCATGAAGCTTAGAGGACAGAGAAATATTCAATTCATAGCATGTATCATTTGAGCAGTTGTTTTAATAAAGGGATATATTTTTGAAGAAATAAAAAACAAGAGTGGGTGGGCCACACGTGAATGGAGCTACTCTTAATTCTCGGGTCTGTACAAAGCCCAGTGAGCAGGTCACTCCGTTGAAAGTCATGGCGGCGCCGCCTACCAAGACTAGGTACCCGAACTGCAGACAGAGTGCCTGAAAAGAATCAATCACCCCCTTGAGTAGTGCTCCTCAGAGTGTGGTCCAGAGACCAACCTGCGTATGAATCATGGCACAAGCTTGTCCTAAACACAGAGTCTTGAGATCCTTCTCAAGAACTTACTATCATATTTGCAGAGATGGTTGCTGGAGTCTTAGTTTTAAAGCATCTCCAAGTGATTCTTAGGCATTGTTTTAGAATCACCCTTTTTGGGTTTAACACAGAATGATTTTTTTATACTCCTGAACCTACGATGGGATAGCAAACATCGAAATATCCTAAATTTATATTATCTTCCAGTGATGCTGTATTATTGATTTGATTCAGTTCATTGTCAAATGTCAGCCCACCTTCCCTTCTATTGTATTGAAGCATAACCAGTCCTTTGCTATGTTGCATTTGTGTCCTTTGTTGACTTTTCTTTTCCCTCTAGGTATATCCTTTCCTATTTGTCCCAAGTTCAATTTCATCCTTTTAAGTGTCCCTATTGAATTTCATAACTTTTGACTATTAAAAAATCTCTAGATTTTGAATTGACCTCTTTTCTCTGTGGTACTTAACAGTCCCACACGATTTATAGCAGTTCCACATGATTGTTAACAGTCCCACCATATTTACGAAGCCCATATTTGATTTCTTCTTTCATTTGAAAGGATAAAGACAAGCAAACCCCCTTGTAACTCTCCTCCCTGGGCTGATTTCTGTGGAATACCACTCTACCCATTAGTCACCCTTAGCCATGAGTAACTTTGCCCTTAACTCCTTTGACATTCTCATAAAGAGAAATGACTGTTTTCTTTGTGTTTAATTTATTGCCTGGTTTATATAAAAATGCCCTAAAAAATATTTAGAGCATGGGAGAGAATATAAGGAAGAGTTCTTGAGTAATTTATTTGAAAGATTCTTAACTTTTAGTTGGAATAAAAACAGTAAATGTACCTCCTTCTCCATATCTTAAAATTAAGAAATAATTTAGAAAAGCTCTGGCAGATGAGATAAACTGCCACAAATCTTGGGCCCCGATTCCCATCTATGGAGAGCTGGAGAAAGTGTTTCCTCTCTATAAAGAGTTCACTGCCCTTTTTGCAGGTCCTCTGGCCTTCAGAACATCTTGTAAATCTGCCCCTTCTAGATTTTGAGAGCAGAAACTGTAAAGCTGATATTTTAATGCACCGTGTTTTAACTGCAGCTGCTTTGTTGTATGTATCCTAATTGAATATTTTCAATTTTGTACTTATGGCCTGAAGCAGTCTAATCATCCAGGATACAGTTTAATAAATTGAAAAAAATTAAAAAATGTACAGTAATGAATGGGACTAATTGCCATTGTGCCTCAGACAGTGGACTGCAACCAGAAGATGCTTAATAAATATTAATTTATGATCATGACAGTTAGCCCTAGAGGCAAGGAACATGGTTTTCCTTTTTTTCTGAGTTACCATCCAATCAGAGAAAAGGCCCTTTTATTCTTCAGTTTCACAATCCACAAAAGGAAATAGTTCTTGTTCCTCATTATCAGCCCAGGATAGAGAAAGAAATGCGGAGGGATTAACTTCATAATTGTCTTTGTGTTTGAAGGTGGCGGCTGGCCAGGTGTTCTCAGGCTCAACTGAAGAATCAGAATGCAGTGGGTTTGAATGGGCAGGTTAAGGGGAGATGAGGAAGTCCTGGAGCACCCCTCCTCGACCCCTTCTGAGCTGGAGCTTTTCTTGCTTTAGGTGACCGAGGCAGATGACCTCTCCTACGGTCTTGTCCCCCTAAGTCGATTTTAACAAGATGGTTACTGTTTGGAGGTAATAAACTGCAGAAGGCAGTTCTTCTGCGGAGTCTCTCGATAATTATGTAATGCGGGAGGAAAACACTGACTATGTATATGTCTGAACAGCAAAGCAATAGGGTTGAAGGTAACCGTCCAAACGACCAGCAAAGGCCTGGCTGATGGTGCATCCTTTTTTAAAAAATTAATTAATTAATTAAGTTATTTATTTATTTATTTATTTGACACAGAGAGAGAGAGAGAGAGCGAGCATAAGCAGGGGGAGCAGCAGGCAGAGGCAGAGGGAGACGCAGACTCCCTGCTGAGCAGAGAGCCTAACATGGGACTTGATCCCAGGACTTTGGGATCATGACCTGAGCTGAAGGCAGACGCTTAATGCTTAACCGACTGAGCCACCCAGGCGCCCCAGATGGTTCATCCTTTGACCCAATAATCCCTAAACTCTAGAGCCAACTCCAGGCCAGCTGGCCATGTCTAGGCTGCTGCCGGTTTTTTGTACGGCTTGTGAGCTAAGAATGGCTTTTACATTTTTTACATGATTGGAATACAATAAAAAAAGATAATATTTCATGACCCATTAAAAGTGAAATAAATGCAAGTTTGATCACACACATATCAAGTTTTATTTGAACACAGACATGCTAATTTGTTTACGTATTGTTTATAACTGCTTTTGTACGACACCAGCAAAACTGAGCAGCTGGAACAAAGATCACGTGACCTACAGAGTCAAAAATGCGTGCTACCTGGCCCTTTGCGGGGAACGTTTGCCTGCCCCTGATCTAGAGGATCTACCCAAAAGTGGCTCAGAAAATGTGGCATATGCTTATTAGCACCGTGTTATCTGTAATAGGAAAATGGTGGAAGTATAAATGTTCCCCAACTATACGGGTGTTATTAAGTAAACTGTGGCATATCCACTCAATGGAACTTTTCAAAAGCACTAAAAATAAAGGCAGTGACTATCTACCAATATCAAAAAATAAAATGCTTATATGTTAAAGTGGAAAAAAATCAGAGCATAAACTTGTGTGATTCTAGCCTTTAGTCCATTAAGTTATCTAATAAACATTTATTGGGGGCTAGAAGATATTTTTTAAAAGATTTATTTATTTATTTTTAGAGAGTACGAGTGGGCGGGGGGGTAGGTTGGGGGTAGGAGCAGAGGGAGAGGGGAAGCAGATGGCCCACTGAGGTTGTGGGGCCCCGTCTTACAACCCTGAGATCATGACCAGAGCCAAAACCAAGAGTCGTGCGCTCAACCAACTGAGCCCCCCAGGCGCCCCTGGGGCTAGAATATTACTGAGGCATATATCGTATACACGAGAGGGGAAAAACCACCTCGAAAGTGTTTACAGTGAGTTGGTAAAAGTGATCGATTTTGCCAATTATTTTACTCATCTCTATTTCTATTTTTTTTCTGTATGATGTTTATTTTCCTTACATATTCAAAACCTTCTCAGAAAAGATTAGGGAAAGCATCAGAGTGCCGGAGAGGATGAAAAACAGCTCTCCACAAGACTGACACTACGCGGTGGGGCGTGCAGAGGACCCCTGACCCTGGGGACTGTGGCTTGTTCTGCTCCAGCAATTCCTGCTTGTATCTCCTCTTCTGCCACATTTCTCTTTATGAAAGAAAAGAGCAGGCCTCCCTTTAAAAATTTCCCTGCTTTCTATCTCCACCGACCCAGGGAGCCAGGAGGTATGAAAGACGGTCCCTCCATCCAATAAATAGAAAACAAACTATTTACGATCAGTTGCGCCATCTGAGCAAACCCCAACTCTTTCTCTGAAGAGATATAATTGGCATTCTGTGTCCTTCACAATGACCTATGAACTCGCACCAGAGCAAGATTGAAGTGCATTTTTTCTGAACTGGAATTGGTTCTGGAGCCTGGATACTGAATACCCTCTTTTTTCCTCCCTCCCCCTAGTCAAGAAGATGACCATTAATCACATTACATTTCAGTCTTTAAGGTAACACAGCATCACCATTTATTAATATTGCCTTTTCAATATTTCAAGACATGTAAGGATGAAATTAGTAGCAAAGGCAACATATGAGTAGGATTAAAAATGTGACTAGCACAAAACACTGAAGGGCATTAAGAAATTAATATGTGCGTAAGGCATCCATAGAAAGACAAAGAAAAGGAGTTTAAAAAATACCAGAATGATCCAAGGAATGATCCACCCAGACTAGTGTTCTGAGGCTGTCATGGCAGTGATGACCCAGTGGGAGTCGTGGACAACCACTGATGGTCATTGCACGTGAATGAAATAACATTGACGTTTGAGATGGTCCTCTCTCCTTACCTTTGGATACAGTTCTTAGGCTGATCAGAGACATCTATGTAGGGACTGGAGAAGTGAATTAAATCTAATAAGTATTTCTTGGGCACCAACAGCACTGGGATCAAGAAATAACTGAGGACAGTGTTGTGTTCTGGGTAGCAGGGGGATGGTGGCCTGGAGGGCGTGGGGAATCAATGTGCCGTGGCTGTGATTCTGATATGAGGATGTGGTAACAGTAGCAAAAAGGAACGAGAGGAAAACAGAAGACACATTTTCAAAGGACAAATTTATGTGACTCAGTGATTGATTAGATAGGGGGTATTATATAGAAATTTCCCTGAGGGCAGAATTCGTGCCCTGGACATGCTACAAATGGCTGACACAGCACCTGCGGCTCACGTAGCAAATGTGCTTTGAATGAAATTTGCTGAAGATGACTGTGATGCTGGGAGCTATGTAGTATCATTAATAAGATTAAAAGATAAAGCCAGATATTTTTTAAAAGAAAGATTATGAGCCTAGTTTTGGAAGAGAAAACAATTTAAGGTAATGGTGGGTCATCCAACATCAACTGCCTAGTTAGCTGATTGGAATTATGGAATTCTAGGGGCACTCTTGACAAGTATGCCTATATTCAGCAAGCATTTCTTTAGTTTTGTAACTCCTAAAAAATTGATTCTGCTTTCTACTAACCAATTTCCTTCTTTGTTTCAACCTTTCAAAAGCGGTTGGAAGGCTTTCAGTTAATATGCAAATTAATGTTGTCTACTAAAATTGCCTGAATTTGGAGTAATGATAATCAGTCATAATGGAGGTTATTTTTGAAATATATTGAGATTCTTCTCATGCATTTTCTTTTTTCTCCTGGAAGTACCCGTTTGCCTTGAGAGGATTTAGGAATGTTACAGAGGGGCTAGGAAGGGTTAGTATTTAGGGGGTACCTGACTGGCTCAGTCCATAGGGCATGCAGCTCTTGATCTCAGGGTCATGAGTTCAAGCCACATGTTGGGTGTAGAGCTTACTTAAACACATACACAGACAACTAAAAAAAGTAGTAATTTAAGAAAAAAAAAAAAAACAAAGAAAAATCAACACCAAAGGTTAGTAATATAGGAAGTGTTAGTATTTAGCCTCTAACATCAAAATAGGCTTTTCAAAAAAGCAATGATGATTAATTTTGCCTGGAAAGAAAGAGTTTTCTAAATTTCTTTAACTGTCAAGACTAAGCCATGAAAACTTAAATCATAGATTTTCTTCCATAGTGCATAGTGCATAGCCTTTCCCCTTAAGGCAGCTAAGCTATGAAGATGGCTGATAAAGGAGACAAGAGGATATGATGTAGAGGAAATAGAAAGGGAAGGATGAGAGGAATTTGAGGAGATCAAATATGAAATTCTCAACTCTATCTCCCATGTGAGGTTGAAAGTTCAGTAAGTAAAGTTTTAGAAACATCCAGATGGGTGTGTGGAAGCTGAAGGACATTTGCACCAATGCCTTACTTTTCTGGTAGTGTGGAAGCAGCTGTGGTTCCCCCCAAGAGTTCCAGCCTCTAGCTTGTCGCATATCCAAGATGGCGCTGGGAAGATAGCAGCATGAGGTAGCAGCACAATGTGGCTCAAGAATGAGCAACAGGTTCCTCCTACCCACATTTGTGATCTAAAAGGGGACACTCTGTGAGGCGTCTCAGGGGTGCAGAAAGATTTTGTAGACCTGCAGAGGTGTAGGGACGGAGAGGTGAGGCTAAAGGCTGTGAAGAATGAGAGGCAAATGATTGGCACCACAAACACGCCAGTGCTGGGAACTAAGTTTTCATCTTCAAAGGTCAGACAGAGCCTGCAACACTTCAGCAGTCACCAATGCAAAAAGCAGCCCCTCTGCATTTCCCCTAAGCTCCTATAAGGATGCAGAAGCCTCAGCCCCCTTGTCTATACCCAGAAGCTTTCCTAGAGAGAAAAACAGAGGAGGGAGCCAACTTCTGAATGCCTGAGCACTTACCTGAAGTCATCCAAGCAGAAGGTGGGTTATCCGAAGAGACAGTGCTAATGGTGGGAGGGATTAATGTCTGCAGAATGAACAAAATATGTACCCACCCGCTACCCCCTGTGTTCTCCAATTCCCCCAAACGTGGGGACTTCCGAGGAAATCTAGAAAGTTACAATAAAATAAGGAAGCTGCATTTCTTTGTACACCTGGGTGTATACAATGTGAGCGAATATCCAACATTTCTGCACAGCATTAAAATTAGGAGGGAAATGAGGATGGACTGCAATAAACTACTCTCAGTGTAACTCAGTAGGTACCAGATACATCCGAAGTCGGAAACTTGTCTTCAAAATGTATGGCACGATTTCCGATCGCTGGAAGTAAGAACTGTCCTAAGCTATTATTAGACCGTCTTCCTCCAATGACATTAAAGCCGACTTCAGAATATAGTGCTATTTTAAGAGTCTTCATGTATTTACTAAGATCCAAACAATTGGATTGATTACCACTGTTGAAATCCTTTCAAAGTAACAAAGCACTGTAAAAAATCTCCACAAATATCCCTGCATTGTAGGCTTCACCTCTTGTTCTTTAATCATCTATTGTCATTAGTCTAATTTTTCCCTGTGGTCTACGATTGGCTAATTCCAAGTAAGTGAGAGGAAACTTGCTTCAATTCAGAATCTGATATTTTATGTTTTGGAATTCATTGAATAAATAGATGCTTATTGACCACATTCCTCTTTGGAAGTAGGTGTTTTCCGCTGTGTTTCTGTCCCACTCATTAGTCAGATGGTGGGCATTGAGAGAGTGATAGCTTTGCCCATCCAATGATAGAAGGAATAATAAACGTAAGTGCTCATCATTTGTCAAGCATCGTATGCAAATTACTTTATATAAATGCTCACATTTCATCATCACAGTAACTGTACAAGTAAGTATTATTATTATTTTTTTTAAAGATTTTATTTATTTATTTGACAGAGATAGAGACAGCCAGCGAGAGAGGGAACACAAGCAGGGGGAGTGGGAGAGGAAGAAGCAGGCTCATAGCGGAGGAGCCTGATGTGGGGCTCAATCCCATAACGCCGGGATCACGCCCTGAGCCGAAGGCAGGCGCTTAACCGCTGTGCCACCCAGGCGCCCCAAGTAAGTATTATTTTTAACCTTATTTTGCAGATGGGGAAACTGAGATGTAGATACATTAGGTATCTTGTCAAAAATCCTACAGCTAAAAAAACAATCCTACAGCGAGTAAGTGGCAGAGATGAGATTCAAACCCATTCGGCCTAATTTACGAACTCCTTTTCTTAACGGTGTCACTGTAAGAGCACTAGATTGTTCTGTTGCTCCTTAGTTGCTGTGGTACGCTTCTGGGCTTCATTTATCTATTCATTCCACATTTATGGAGTATTTCCTAGGCACATCCTACAGGTAGGCGCGAGGCGGGGACTGGAACACAGCAGGTAAGTTTTCAGGTTAGTGGAGGACATGGGTTTGTTAACACGTGTTAAGCAAACAATAAACTTAGGATTAGCTTGACGTTCAAGGAGTGAGCTGTGGGAACAACTCTGAAGGTGACTGAGTTCTTCCTGGGAGATCAAGGAAAGCTTCCTGAAGCAGTGGAATCCAAAGTATAGTCTGGAGACCGCTGGTGGTCCCTGAAACACTTTCAGGGGGCTTACAAAGTCAAAACTCTTTTCTTAATTATGCTAAGTTACTCTTTGCCCTTTTTACGTGGGCGGAGGATCGCCCCGGCGCTGCTTGCTGTGCGCTGTCCCGACACAAATGCGCGCACAAGCAGGTATGGGAATCCCACTGTCCTCTGTCAATCCAGAGATTTACAAATATTTAAAATAATGCCCCTGTTTTCACTACTTTTTTTGTTTCCGAAAGATAGTTACAGTTCTTAAAATATTTATGTTACCTTATGGGTTTTTTGTTTTGTTTTTCAATGGATTAGTAAATAAATATTTTTAAAGATCTCAGTTTTAACTTTGAATCCAGTAACTATCCGTAGAGACGATCTACGTAAACACAATGTCTTTGGGCTTCTTAATTTGTAGGAGTGTAAAGAAATGCTAAAACCAAACTTCTGAGAAGGGCTGGCACAGGGGAACGAATCCTGGAGTTGGCAGGAGAAGGCCGTAGCTCTGGCCTCACCTCTGGTCACTCTGCCTCTGTGCTGGGGGAGCCATCAAAACACACCTCGTCTTGGTTTCTTCCTGAAATCAGAGGATGGCCACGCCTACGCACCCCCTAGATGTAGCTCAAATGAGAAAAAGTATATAAAATTGCCCAAGTCATGAGAGTCACTCATAATATTTGGTGTTCATTTTGGTGTGAAGTCTATACATTCACCTTAGAATTTTTAAAATGTGTATGAAAATAATTCAAGGATATGGTAAAAAATCCAAATATTCCAAGAGGGGTTTCTTCTGGGAAAAAGGTTTCCTGGCGCTTAACTCTTCACTTCCACTCCTCAGAGGTAAATATCCACGCTGTTCCCTTGCTGCTTTCACTTTTCCAGGTGGTGACCATCCCTACTCGAAGTAATAGGCTTACTCCTCCATTTCCTGATTAGCGATTTTAGAGAGCGTCTAAAAGCTCTGTGCTGTGAAAGATGAAGCTAGAGCTTATTCATATTATCCCTAACTAAATGTTCATGTATCATTTTAAATATAAATAAGATAATTAGGCCTCTGCTTGCTGACATACTACATATTTTTCCTTTGCTACTCTACTACTTTTTTTTTTTTAAAGATTTTATTTATTTATTCGACAGGATAGAGACAGCCAGCCAGAGAGGGAACACAAGCAGGGGGAGTGGGAGAGGAAGAAGCAGGCTCATAGCGGAGGAGCCCGATGTGGGGCTCGATCCCATATCGCCGGGATCACGCCCTGAGCCGAAGGCAGACGCCTAACTGCTGTGCCACCCAGGCGCCCCTCTACTACTTTTTTAAATAGTCTCTTGACTCTACCTTATAAAGCAAGAGGATATGACTTTATTCACCTTCCCTCCATCTTTACTCCTCTTCTGCTTCCCTATTTCTGACAGTGTACCCTGTAAATTTTATCTTGTACCAACTTATTTTTCCTGTATCATGTCTTTGTATTGATTGATCTCTGAGTGAACAGCATTTGCCCTGCTGTGACTTTGTGAATACTGTTCACTGCATGTTCTTCTCTACGGGCTCAAAGCCGGGTGAGATCTTTGTCCCACTGGAAGGAGAAAGCTTCCGGCCTAAAGGACAAATGCATTTTTTATTTTACTTATACATTCCGTAATCCAGGACTGCTGTTCATACTCAGACAATGGGACAGGAGATAATGACTGTCAGGTGTCCGGGTGATGTCCAACTTCAGAACTGGGGAGACTTTACTGTGGAGCATGCCTGCCGTCATAGGAATCCCCGTCTGCTTCATCTCTTTAGAGCACGGGGCTACGTGGCAGCTTGGCGTGTCGGCCGTCGGCACTGCACCGTGCAGGCGGAGATGGGGCTGACGTGTGCAACGGCACGCTCTCCGTAGAGAGAGCTGTCATCAAGTCCCCAGTTTTCAGGTCACCTCTGAACTTGCTCTTTGCCCTTCCTAGGGCTCTACTTGGAATGCCGACTCTGGAATCCTCTTTTTGGGGGACCATCAAGACGGCTTCTCCTGTCAAAATGCTTCCTTCCTCATCCCCATGTTCAGATACTTACTGATCTCTTTCACACGCTGATAATTCCCTTCCTTTACTACTCTTTACACTTACAGGCTTTTTTTCTTTTCTTCCCTTGTTACTTCCTTATGACCATTTCGGTAGTTTTGGGAAGGAGGATAAGAAACACACATGTTCAATCGTTATATCAGAAGCCCTTGGCGTTTCTCTTAAAAACACACACACACACACACACACACACACACACAACTTTTAAGGATTGATGGACTAGTTGTCGTATCTTCAAATTTTAGGTCTTAGGAAATTTGGAAATGAAATCCCAGTACATTAAAATATATTGCCCTGATTATTTTTCTCAATTTTTTTGTGATTATATTGACTGTGGCTCATGTATGGCGATGATTAAACTTAAATGGTGACTTCAAGGATGAATGAAGAAATGAAGATTTATAAAACTGATAGACAAGGAAAAATTCACTTGCAGCCATCTCAAACACTCAAATAAATATGTGATACCTGTGATTTCTGTATTAAGTTCACAGATGTCTCTTAGTGGAACATTCCAGGACATGGAAAGCAGGGCTCTCATGGTTAAAGCATGCTAAGGAGGAAATGGTCCGAGTTTCTTTGGTCACCAAGAAAATAAATACACCTTGTTTACAACCTAGTAGAGATGAAGTAAAAATAAATCAGGAACTTCCTTGTGGTAGCCATGAAAAATGGTAGACATTATTTGAAGTTCAAATTCACACTTTCAGGCATCATCACTGGCTTATTGTACACATCTGATCTTTAAATACCCTCTTGGTTAAATATTGATGGTTCTTCAGGCTCCATTTAAACTACAAATACTGACCACATATACCTATTTGTTCCATTTTTTAACAGCTTCGTTGAGGTCTGATTGACATATAATAGATTGCACATATCTAACGTGTGCAATTTAATAAGTTCTGACATATGTATATACCCATGATATCATCACCACAATCAAGATAACAAACATATCCATCGCCCTTCACAATTTTCTTCTGTCCCATGGTAATCCATTCCTTCTGCCTCTCCCCATCTCTCCCACCATCTCCAGGAAACCACTGGTCTGCTTTCTGCCATATAGATTAGTTTCCATATTCTACGATTTCATAGCACGGTGTGTGCTTTTTTCTGTCTGGCTTTTTCTCACAGAATAACTATTTTGCAGTTCTGTCATGTGGTGGTTTCCCCTTTAAGGCTCCTACAAATAAAGTTGCTATGGACATTTGCATACATGTCTTTGTGTGGGTATAGGCTTTCATTTCTTTTGGTTAAGAAGGCGGGTTTATATTTAACTTTTTAAGAAACTTATACTATTTTGTGCTTCTGCTGTTTTGCATGCCTACGAGCAATGTATGAGAGTTCCAGTTCCTCCACATTCTCACCATCACTTGGAAGGCTCAGTTTCTTTAATTTTAGCCATTCTAATGGGTATGTAGTGGTAGCTCATTTTCGTTTTAATTAACTAATTTAAATTAATAAGATTAATTTTAGTCAATCGATTAGATTTATTTAATTATTTAATTAATTTCCCTAATGACTAACAATATTATACTTACTTACATGTTATACTTACTGTACTTGTAAGGTGCTTATTTGCCACCCATATACCTTCTTTTGTGACATGTCTATTCAAATCTTTTACCCGTTTTTTATGGGGTTAATTTTTATCTTTATTTTTGACTCTTATTTTTAACTCTTATTTATTTTGAATCTTTATGTATTCTGGGCACAAATCTTTTATCAGTATGTGATTTGTAAATATTTTCTCCCAGCCTTTGGTACATCTTTTCGTTCTCTTACCATCTAGAGAAATTTTATTTTTTGTGGTCTTTATGGGAATTTTAATTTTTTTAAGGACTAATGACAATCATATTTATGAATAGTAAATCCAGTCCAATTGTCTTAGAGAACTATACAGAAAGGCTGAGGTGATGTCTCAGACTTTCAAACATACATTTCAAAGAGGCATTTTACTTGAACTGTTAGTTATCATGGGAAATACAATTCTATGTAATTCACGGAACTTATTTCTTAAAATTAAAAAATTAGAAAAGCTGTGATTTCATGTTTTTTTAAGTGAATCATATGCTGAGTTTAAAAATGTACTCTGAATTTCTTAAATTATAAAATATATTTCAGATGTAGAAATTCTTTTCATTTTTTGTTTCTTTCTCTTCATTCAGATATTTTAATATGAATTGTTCTAATGAAATAATGTATTCAGTCTCTTTTTCAATCATTTTCTAGATAGAAGATTCACAAACATTAGATCGGTCATAGTATATTGGGTTATATGAATCACATTTAGTAATAAATGAAAGGGAGACTATGAACGATGGGCCTATATCTTTCATAAGGCTCTCATATTTGTATCAGAGTTCTACTAAATTTAATCCTGGAATGAAGGCAGACTCTAGATAAGGATGTTCACCCAGTATATTTAAAGCCAGCATCCCGGATTTGGTTATGCCCCTTTGCATGCAATTGGAAGCTGAGCATTGCTGGACAACTGAACTCACTATCTTCATTACCAAAATCTTCTTATTGCTTCTATTCTCGTATTCTCTGGTGCTTGTGCAAATTAAATGCAGATATTCCTTCAAAATAGTTGAAGTTTTATGATCTAGACGCTCTTTGGAAGTAGCCGCTTTACCCTCCGTCATGGAAACACCTTCCCCTGAGTTGGTTAGGTCAGATTCTTGGGCGTTGTGTTCTTTCTGTCCTATCCCCAATTTTACTGCCTTGTTCAAGCCACCCGCAGCTCCCTGCTGGATTCTTGCAGCAGCCTCCCTCCTCGTGTCCCTGCCTGCTTTCTTTCCCTCCATCAGCCCATCATCCACGCTGTAGCCAGGTAGTGTCTTCAAAATCTGAATCTAAACACACTTCGTTCATGCTCAGATCTTGCCCGTAGCTTTTTTATTACCTTAAAAATCAAGTCCAAATTTCTTAGTGCGATTTCGCAAAGCTATTCGTGTTGGATTTTATCCTTAAAAAGATAAGAATACAAGAACAGGGGAAGATATAATTTAAAAAAAAGCTCAGAATATGAAACTGGCAAAGCTCGGTGACTGAATGGATATGGGGTTGTTGCAAGGGTCCAATGAGGCAATTTAAGTAAAAGCACTTTGTGAAGCATAAAACATTATTTTAATGTCATTATCATGTTAGTACTGTTCCTGTTTTCTCAGCAAATCTCTGAGAATTATGGAATACCAGATTTCACTTTCAAGTGGCTTACTTTTCCAGCCTGCCCTCATGAAATCCTGGCATATGGGGTTGGTTGCTACATGGCTCTAGAAACTCAGATAAATGTTGTACTGTTGGACACCTTTGTCTCCATCCTCAACCCTTACAGGTGCTCAGCCTTGAGCAATCACGGTGCCCAGTGGACAGTTGGGATCATCCTGGAGGAGGGGCTGTGAAGGTGATAGATGCTTCCCATAGGACTTTACGTATGACTTAAGCTCACTCTGCACCACCTGTAGCTTCCCTGCTCACCAAGGAGTTTTTTCTTTTCTTCTCCTCATCTCACCTGGGAGAGCTAACTCAGGCCCTTAGGGACCGTAAGGCTTGAGGCAGAGGGTTCTGGTCATAAATCTTTGGGTTATAAGAAACAGAAATCCTGAAAACTGGGAACTAGAAAAATCAAGAACTGGAAGTAGTCTCTCCAAATCTTAAGTGCCACACAGTTTCTCTCACATATTCTGTCAACTGTGCTCTTCTGCTCCGACCACGTTTCTACTTACTTACTCATCTTGCACAAGACCCAGTGTGGAGCCATCCAGTTCTACATATATCCTGTGTATCAGGGCAGGTCATCTCTGACATATGCTAAGGCCCGGTCTTGCTGCTCATTTCCCAGTTCCAGACTTTCAAGAGGGGTATCTGATTGGTCTAAATTATCATTGGAAAAAGGCCCCAAATCTTAGTTCACTGGCTGACCTATGGATCCAATCTCCTAGGTCGGCGATTTAGCAGTTGTCCGGTTATTCGAGGCCAGGAAATGCAAGGTGCACACTCAGTAGGCACTAGGAGTGAGGACTGCAGAAAATGCTGTGGTCAGGGCGATAATAGACATCCCTAATACATGAGCAACCACAAAGTGTGGTAGTTAAGAGCATGGGCTGGGGAGCCAGACCACATGGGTTTAAACCCTGTCTCTAGCTGGTAACCTTGGGCAAGTAACTTTACTTCCCTGTGCCTCAGAGAATAGAACTAATAGTACCATCCTAATATTGTTGTTGTTAGGATTAAATACGTGTGTATGTTGCAAGCACATGTGTGCTCAGTACATGTTCAGTGCTATACGAGTGTTAACAATCATGAGAAGGATGCAAATCTGAAGTATGGAGGGGGCAAATGAAGAAGGGCTGTCTTCGCTTGGCTGGCGGAATAACCGCCCAGATAGAGGGTGAAACCCAGCTCGAGATGGAGAAGTGGGGGAGGAAAGCAAAAGAATGAGCCCAGTAAGAATGGATTCTGAATTCCTCAGTTGAAGTTTCGGGGACTGAAATACGGGAGGGGTCAGGGAGAGAGGAGAGAAACAAGGAACAGAGTCATCTGGCTCAGATGCAGGCAAACATGTGAGCCGCTCGACACAAGCTCAGATGTGCCCTGAGCGCTTCCATGGTCTCTTCTCCAGCGAGTGTGGCCTCTGGTCTATTCCCCCGGTAGGAGCAGCCGGCTTGGGGTAAAAACCTGAAAGCCTTCTTAAGAGTTTAAAGAAATTAGATTCTCTAAAGATATGATAATAGTGTAGATATCTGGGCTAGATTAATTCATTGAATCATTTGGTCATCAGATATTTATTGGGCATTTGCTGGGGGCTAGGCTCTGTGCTGGGGCTGCAGCAATAAATATGTCTATGCTAAGAGCTCAGAGACACACAGACTTAGAGCTGAGGAGGGAACACAGCATCACAGGAAGAACAGCGCTGACATAGGGACCTGGACAGGAGCTGCACAGAGCTCTAGGAAAGGGCTTGAGCTGCAGAGCTGACTGCGGCCAGGGGGTCAAGCCAGGCTTCCTGGGAGATAGCAGGGGGAGTGGGAGAAAGGGTGTTCCAGTCGTGGAGAACGGAACGTTCGTTCAAAAGCCCTGCAGCAAGAAGGGAGCAGTGCTTGGGGAAGGACAGGACCCTCATGTGGCTGGAGACTGGACAGAGAGGCGAGGGTGAGGGTGGAGGGGCCAGGTGGGGAGTCATGCTGAGAGGTTTGTACTTTCTATAATGGGGCAATGGGAAGGAGTGGAAGAGATTAAGTTTGCACCACGGGGACTGGATTTCACTCACGCTGACGAGTTGCCCTCCCCTGTGTTTCTGGGGACAGGAGCCAGGCGCTGTGGTGTGGGGAGTAGAGGCAAGTGACACGGTACCATCAAGACAGAGGAGGATTCAAAAGCCAGGGGGCCCCATGTCGAGAGAAACCTCCTCTGTTTCACGGTGTTGCTTCTGGGCGCTCTGTGTTCTTGAAACCGTCCCCAGTACACAAAAGCTGCCTGGGCGTTTCTTGTCAGTTTCTCATGACTGCACCCCACAGCATCAGAAATACCGGCTCTGCTGCATGGCCGAAGGTCCAAATGCCTCGTGAGAGGCCCTACGAAATGGTGCAGCAAACCCTATGAAAGCCGTCAAGGACAAGCTAACTAAGTTTCATCCTTCAAACTGAATTTCATCGAGGTGTGCCCCTCTGTGGGTTCTCGACTACACACACACACACACACACGCACACGCACACACAGAGGGTGTTGCCGCCTCTCCTCTTGCTCAGCTCTTGGGTGATTGCAACCTTCAGATGGGTTGGATCCTGAATTTAGCCAGGCTTTTATTATTTGTTTGTTTGTTTTTTGCAGTGCCATAGTGAAATATTTACTCAGGCTGCTCACTGTCCCTTTGTATGCAGAGGACACCCGTTTGTCCGTTTGTCCCGAGATGAGGGTGTGTGCTGGGTGGTAGCTTTGTCATGGCAGAAGCCTTCCCCGCTCAGAGCTCCGGCTCTCCCACAGCCCTGTTGGAACCAGAGAACTTGGCAGGGATGTAGTTGAGAAAAGTCGGTGAATTTGTTTCATCTTCTTTCTCCACTTCTTCTCTTGGAGGTGTGAACAAATAATGAAACTGCTAAAAAAGAAAGGCAGCGTGCAAGAAGGAGGCCGCACAATTGGCCCTTGAAGTTACAGAATCAGGATCATTAGCCGTGACTCTGAGCTGGAGGTGCTGAATATTCATTCGCACGATTGTGCGTGGAGCGGCGAGATTTCTTTTCTTGACACGATGAACAGAGTGTCCCGACACCTTGAGACACTAGGGTGCTTGCAGAACCTAGTCAGAGGCGACAACAAGGGAAGGGATTTTTTACTTCACCTCCCACACCAGCCCCAAAAGCCCCACCACTGTACATTACATGCACATAATCTCATCCTACAAAATGTAAACAAAACCACTAAATTTAAGAAACTTGATTTTTCTCACTTCACTGTCCCCTGGGCTTTCTGGGTACACAGGATATTTTCCCCCAAGCTAATATTTAGCTTTAATGTTCACAGTTTAATAACTAAGCATTTTTAGTCCAGACATATATTCTGGGGTGAAAGAAACATTTAAGAGACGCAAAAACTCTGAAGGTGCTTGAGATCTTTGGAGAGGAATGGAGAGGGCATTGGATTTTTGTCTTTTCATCTCTCAAGCATCAGGCAGCATCTTGTAATCATACAGCACCCGAACATGGTTCGGGGCTCAGCAACAGCTGAGTTCAGCTCCAGGCTAAAACACGTATCAGGCGTTGTTTGCGGGAAGAGAGCGTACGGAGGGTAAGAATAACAGTGGGTGCTGTGTAGCGAACGGACAGCTCAGGAAGGGAGGAATCCAACATCTCCAGGGGGAAATGACCCCTGCTGTCTCCCAGTCCGTTTAGATGCTCCACGATAATGCTCACCAGTTTGGCTGTGCTCCGGGGAACAGACCGTATTGTTCGAGGACCAAGAACAGGCTTCGCAGAAAGCAGAATGATTTTCTTAAACTGCACCAAATTTCACCCAAGTTTTACTTTGGTTTAAAGGGGATCTATTTTCTTTATCACTTTGGTCCTATCAGTAAACAACTGATCTCTGCAAAAATCTTTTTCTTTTCTTAGAGTTTAGTACTCCTTTTTCCCCCCTTTACCCAAAGAAACTGTTCCCAATAGAGTTGGGAAAACTTTCATTTTATTCACTTCTTTGTTTACCTGGATGAATGCTGTGTGATCTTCTATTTAAAGACAAGATAGCAGCAAAAATTACGTTGTAAAACAAAATTATTATTAAGGACCAGAGTCCTATTCTGACATTCTGACTGTTGGAAGGATATCAGTAACAATGGTAGCCTCCTTCCTCTGTTTTATTGTTACAATTGTTTTCTCAGTGGTGGCTTGAAAAGGAGTGTGGTCAGAGCACGTTCTAAAACCACAATTTCTCTTGGTTCTACAGGACAGTTTACAAAAGGCTACCAGGGAGGTAATCTGACAGTCTTACCTAAAAATGTATGATTCTGACAACTGAGACACCAATTACAGATCAAGGTTTAGTTTTTGTTTTGTTTGTTTGTTTTTTCCTTTGTAGGGTGATCAGAGCTAAACATGTCCAGTGAGATAAGGGTTTGAAGGACAATACAAAGTAAACTAAACCTGGCACATTAATGCCTCTCATTGGAACACCTATAAGTAGAGTGTAACATCGTGCAATTTAGAAATACAAAATCAAAACCCGAGTTTTAAGAAACCAGGACTTCTATGTAGAGTAAGTGTGTCTCTTTCAAAGCGGTCGCTTAGGAAGCCTTTCCACTCACTTAGTTCCTGTTGCAACAAGTATTTTTGTTCATTATTTCTTGAGAATTGTTTTTAAACCCTGTGTGGTGCATTATTTTTAATACTCTATATGGCAGCTAATAGCATTCTCCAAATTGACAGCCGTTTGGAGGTGAGTAAAGCACGTGGCAGGATGGAAGGAGTTGAGTATGAAGAGTGAGCTAACCTGGTTTTAAGTCCCAACACAGCCATCAATGCGTAGGGAGAGCGTAGGCAGGTGGCTCAGCTAATCTGAGCCTCATTTGTAAAAAGGAGGAAGTGGAATCATTCACTCATTCATTCATTTGTTCATTCAAGAGGGGCTTATTGAACATTCACTATGGGAAGCTCAGTACAGGAGTGGAGGGATGAGTTGATTACCTCTAATTCTAAATTCTTTTTTTTTTTTTAAGATTTTATTTATTTATTTGACAGAGACAGCCAGCCAGTGAGAGAGAGGACACAAGCAGGGGGAGTGGGAGAGGAAGAAGCAGGCTCCTAGCAGAAGAGCCTGATGTGGGGCTCGATCCCAGAATGCTGGGATCACGCCCTGAGCCGAAGGCAGATGCTTAACGACTGTGCCACCCAGGCGCCCCTCTAATTCTAAACTCTGTCCTAAGTTGGTGATCCATCTTTAACAAAATAAAAATAACAGGCTAGGTTTACACAATGATTAAATAATAAGGATAATTATCTTGATTGGTTTTTAAAGCATCTTTGATGAAACTTCCCAAAGAAAAGTTGCAAATGTTGGAGCAACTATAGCTTTACTAAGTAAAAGCTTAACTTTTTTTAATTGACAAGGGTGAAGGACCAGAGCTATTTCTAATCCACTTCTTGAATTAGAATCTCTAGAGAAAGGTCTAGGTCACAGGCATTTAAAAAGAACATTGCCGGTGATTCTGATACGCAGTCAGAAGTCAGAACCACTGACTGATTATACCCCTTATGCTTTCAGAAATTGTCACTTTTACCTTAGTATATATATATATTTTTTAAAGATTTTATTTATTTATTCGACGGGATAGAGACAGCCAGCAAGAGAGGGAACACAAGCAGGGGGAGTGGGAGAGGAAGAAGCAGGCTCATAGCGGAGGAGCCTGACGTGGGGCTCGATCCCAGAACGCCGGGATCACGCCCTGAGCCGAAGGCAGACGCTTAACCGCTGTGCCACCCAGGCGCCCCACTTTTACCTTAGTATATTATACCTATCTCTTTTATCACAAAACTTTCTTTTAAAACTATTATCTTAGTAGCATCTTATAATTGAAACTACATTCGATTAATATATGAACATCTGGTCCATAGAGAATTTCTCCATCTCCTAAGTTGTGATTTTTTAAAAAATTGAGTGTCCACTAAGTATCTAATTGTCTGTTTGTTGTTTAGATAGCTATAAAAAAATTTAAGATCCAATCTCTACCCCAAATGGCCAAAGTTAGAATTAGAGAGGGTGTTGATAGTATTATGAAAGGGATACTCAGAATACTTAGATCTACTCTAAACCACAGCCTCCCTTCCTCAAGAGTTTCCTGAGGGATATGAACGTGTAGAGAGTGTGGTAAGTTGCTAGCTGGACTTTGGACCTGGACACCATTGATGGCTACAGTGTGATTCTGAGCTGGCTCACAAAGCCTAGGCTAGCCATCCATCATGGGCCTTGTTACAGCTCCTGGTCATCATCCCAAATTATCCTGTATTCTAGATGACCACGTGGAAGGAAGAAACTGGAATAAAGGGACCAGTCCTCAAATAAGAGCTTCAGGGGCCATGAGCTTCCCAAAGAAACAGCCCCCAACTCAGCCTGCTACATTCACTTATGAATGAAAGCTTGAGGAGAGGAGGAATAAGCAAGCTTGTCCGGATCGCAACCTCTATGCCAGTGGGTGCGCTGGATTCTTAAAGCCCATAATAACTTCTTGGGGGTGGTGGTCAAGATGTAGGGTGGAACATGGGAAGATTTCTGCTCCAGAGCCTGCAAAAAACAATCTGGATGGGCAGAGAGTAAGGTACTCCCTTTCTGGATTTGCAAAGCACTGTGTATATTTATAAATTGCTGTTATTTATTATTCTCTATTTTGTAATCCATCCTGTTCATTCTTTTTTTTTTTTTTAGAAGATTTTATTTATTTATTTGAGAGACAGCAGAGAGCACAAGTGGGGAAAAGGGGAGAGAGGGGCTGAAGGAGAGGCAGAAGCAGAATCCCCGCTGAGCAGGGAGCACGATGTGGGGCTCGATCCCAGGACCCTGGGATCACGACCTGAGCCGAAGGCAGATGCTTAACCAACTGAGCCACCCAGGCGCCCCCATCCTATTCATTCTTTAGTGCTAACCCAGTTCCTAGCACACAGTAGGTAACCGCTGGTGCTTTACAAGTGAAGGTTATCGTGTAAAGCAAATACAGACTGTAGGATCATACAAATAATAACATAGCATACATACAATGCTGTAGAAGTTCAAAGAAGAAATGGTTCAATGGCCTGGAGAGGGAGGAAAATCTTCACAGAGAGAGTGAGCTTGAGATAGACCTTTCCATAGAGTAAACCTTGTATTTACAAAGCAAACATCTGACCTGTGACCAGGGCTGTGAACTCTCCCTTTGGAGGTTGGAGAATAGTGACAAGACAGCGGGGACTTTGAAAGTGAGCAGAAGCTGGAGAGCTGACCGAAGACCATCCGCGGTCCATAGGTAGAACATTTAATGGCATAGTTCATTTTTCTCCTAGATGGGCATCCACAGAGGAAAGACTATTATAAATATTAGTAAATAAAATGGAAATATTTTCTCTCATAAAGAGGAAGAGAGCAGAAATGAAATGCAGCCTGTGGAACAACAGAAGTGAGTTTCTTTTAAAACTAAGGGGTTTTCTGTTTTGTTTTGTTTTTTAATTTGTTTTTGTTTGTTCGTTGGTTGGTTGGTTACATCATAATGTAATGTGCTCATTCGAGGACAACAGAAAAGTAAGAAGAAGGGGAAAATATATCATCCATGTCCCACTGCCCGCCCCCAAGCAATTGCTTTTAACATTTTGATGGGTTTTTTTTCTAGGTGCCAGTTTCGTTCTTATTAAAACCCAAGCAACTCGCTTCGATAAATGTTTCACATTTCCTCCCTTTTCTTCTGTTGTGTTGCTTCCCCTACTCTCTCTAAAGAGGATGTATAAGAAGATAAAATTATTTTGATTTAAAGTATGGATTGCTTAGGCTTTTAGGGACAAAACTTAATGCATGAATTTTAGAATCATGTGATATTGAAAAAAATGCTCTTTCTGACCACTTTCATGATGTGTTAAATGTTTATTGAGATTGCTTATGGACAAAATTTATGACTGAGTGAAAAATAGATGTTGAAGAAAGCTGCAAAGGATTGACAGGCATAGGGTTCATGAATTCCAGCAGGACCTTCGTTCTTCAGTATTCAGGGGAGCTGAGCAAGGGCTGTCCCCCGGGGCCAGCAATACCGTGAGGTGTTTAGCCCCCCCCGCCCATACCTTGTCCTGGTCTGATTATACCCTTACTGGCCTGGGGGCAGAGAGCAAAAAAGTGAAACTGGGAAGGATAGTCTCCAAGAGCTAGGCATAGGGAAGGAGCGGTTGGCCGAGTGACAGGATTTCGTGAACCAGCAGGTCCGACCTGATACATTCCAGAGTCACCTCAGAGATAAATAACCACAAGGCAAGAATGATCACTCTGCTGTGCCCCGTGTTTCCCAACCACCCAGTCTGTGTGCCTTCGATTATGACACACGGTAGTAGAGCCATTCGCCCTTTGTGCCTTGCTGTTCGTCGCATGCAGTCCTGTTCTCACACATGTCACACTTTCTTGCACTTTTCTAGGAGGTGTCTCCCTCCAGGTGAATGTGAGCTCCTCGAGGGCAGGAACCCGCCTTCTTACCATCCGTGCCACCAGGATTACTTAGCAGTAGTAGGCACTCGGTAAATGTTTAGTGAATGAGCGCAGGAAGGAATGTTGCATGGGCAGCTCACTACTGAGAAAGAGACGCCAAGAAGAATTAAAACGATATAGTTCAACAGTTACCTTTCGGGAAAGGAATTGCCTCAGAGATGGCCAGAGTGTTGAGCTTGGCTGGGGTGTGTCCTGGGCAGGTTTATAGAGTGAGACCTGAGCATGAGGGTACATCCTAAACATACTAAATGCCTAGATGCATCCCAAAGATAACTAAATCCGGCACTTAGGAAAAACACACCAAACACGTCTTACATACCCTACAGGCGATTCTGACCTGCGTTCTTGGCTCAACACCAGTGCATGCAAACATCGGTTAACATAACTACTTAATTTTATGATTTAGGCAAAGAAAAGAGCAACAAAAGTTTCAGATATAATTAACTAATTGAGCACGATGCTGTATTTGTACACATGCACTAAGCTAAAGGTGGTGTAGATTATAAAATAGCAATTGGCATTTCCCTACAGGCCAAATTGGGAAAGCGTTGAAGACACCTTATGGAATGTCTCTCCTCCCCTCCAATGGCTTCATATATTTCTACACAATTTGACAGGAAAAAAATGTGCTATTTTAACATTCCTGTCTTTTGGGGAATGAACTCACCACTCACTTGTCAGTTCTCTATGTTTTTCTTCTGCCACCGCAGGTCTGTTGTAGCGGACATGAGGATACTCACGGGCAATGCCGAAGTTCACCTGGGTGGGTGCCTTAGTCAGGATAGCTTCCAGTTTCAAGGGATAGAAATAACTCACTTAAAAGGAGTATCTTTTGACTTGTTTATTTATTTAACCATTCAAGAAATACTGATGGAGCATCTAGTGTGTGCCAAGAATGATGGTACAGTGGTGAACAAGACAGTCTCCTGCCTTGGGATACTCAAGGAGCCTGCTTCAGGCAGACATGTTTTCTGAGGCTCAAATAATGTCAGATTCTCTCTCTCACCTCTGTTTCTCTCTGCTCATTGATCTTATTCTCACCTGTTGTAGAAGGACCCTCTCTAAGCTGTGGGAAAGAAACCCTGCAATTGGCAGACTCCATTCCAAAAAAAAAAAAGAAATGAGAGAGGATGGCACCCCACCCCAGCATCCTTCTCTCATGCTTAATGGAAGGATTCTTACTCCTTCTGCCTTGGCTTCTCCTTCATGTACTTGACCCTTAAACCCAGGGTAGGAGCAGGGATATTATGATTGGCTAGAGCAGGGCCAGAGGCCCATTCCTGCGATCAGTCTCACAAGACCATATGGAGACGGGTGAGGGGTGACCCTCCAACATTAGAAGGGATTTTAGGCCATCAAAAACAGTGTCATCTATCATATCACATGTGATCTTTTAGGGAGTGTAACATTTGAGAAATGGAAACTTTTTTTTCTGTCATGATTTAACTAATCTAGCTTAATATTAGATTATCAAAACACTGGTTTTGAAGTACCAGCAACATAGTAACTTCTGGGAAATAATTTGAAATCAATTGGGGAAGTCAAGTGTGAATCTCCGTCTTAATTTGATGTTACCTTCACAGGGCGCATAGCAAGATTATAAATAAAATGGCAGCCCTTTTATGATTGGTCAGACAGCATTTGTGTACAGTCACTTCCCTGAAGCAGTGAGTGGGGTCAAAGTTCAGGTGGAGGGAGGGGTGCCTGGGTGGCTCAGTCGTTAAGCCTCTGCCTTCAGCCCAGGGCGTTCTGGGATCGAGCCCCACATCAGGCTCCTCCGCTGGGAGCCTACTTCTTCCTCTCCCACTCCCCCTGCTTGTGTTCCCTCTCTTGCTGGCTGTCTCTATCTCTGTCAAATAAATAATAAAATCTTAAAAAAAAAAAAAAGTTCAGGTGGAGGGAGCCCTAAAGCAATAGAAGACAGCAGGCTGAATCATCTCTCTCTAGGGATCGTTCTGGAAAAGTCCCAATTACAGGTGGTGGTGAGGAAAAACAAAATATTGTGAAGCAAAGCAGTAATTTAGTAGCTAAAACTCGAGAGATATCAGGCGGTGAGTATAAGAGGACAGGGAGGGTTCTACTCTTCTGTGGAGAATATGGGAGGAGAAACCACGAGGACAGAATTGTCAAAGAGAAAGATAATGCATAGGAAAGGAAAAGTGAATAAGAAAATAGGGCAGGGCTAGGATAACAGCCAACAACAATTGATTATTTATCCATGTCAGGAAATGGTCTCGTGTTTTCATGAACTACTGTGTTTATACTTCATAGCAACCTTCTGAGGTAAGTACCTGGGATATTCACATTTTACAGAGAGGAAATCAAGGCTTAGAGAGGTGTGGGAACTGGTCTACATCACACAACTGGTAAGAGTTAGAGCTGAGACTGGAACTCGGGCAGCCTGAGTCCAGTGTTTGCATTCAGAGCTGTTCATAGGAGAACTGTCAGAGAAAGAGAACACGGCCGGCATGGATTTGTCTTTGGGCCAAAGATGTCTTTAAAGGTGGTGATGACTGGGTATGGTACCAAATGCAGGGAGCCGTAAGTCTATGGAAACCTGCATATTATGGAAAGGATAAAAGACGTCAGTCTGGCTTAGAGTCAGACAGTGACTCAGTTATTCTAACTAAGGAGAAGGGTTCGTGGTCAGAGTGAAAATCACAGAGTTTGCTTATAACACATAGGATATTTAAAATGACTTTGTGGTGATTTTAATGTTATTATTTAGAAAGCCTGGTTATAATTCATCCAAAGTGTCCATTTGAGTGATTCTTAAAGACAACTCTTAAAAATGAAAATGGGCAAACAAAATATAAAATTCAAGGATTTTAAAGAAATATTATTTATGTCAGAAATATCGGAATCCTGGTGAATCGTGTAGAAACAGCATGACAGTTTAGGATCTATAAATGTTTACTAAAACTGTACAACATTCCGTGCACTGTGCTGAGTCCTGCAGGACTGATGGTGATGAGGAAAGCATGGTGCCTGCCCTGATGGTGCTTATGATGGACTCTAGACAGCGTCTGTCCTTGCTACCCTGGGACTTGGCGGGGATTTCTGTGTACAAAGCGCTGCATACCCTTGTGATATTGTGATTTTATAAGAAATATATATTTGGTTTCCGTCTCATTTTGGCACAGAGCTCCTAAAATCCTCAGAATTTCCTAAGTGATGAGTGTGATAAAGGTGTCTTTTTTATGTTAATGAGATGGTACTGGGACTATACCTAAAGATGGGCACTGGTTGCCAGGAGAATCAACCGTGTGATTAGAGAGTTAGAAGTTTCATTCCTACCCCCTGACATCCAGGGATGAGAGGGACTGGAGTTCGAATCAATCACCAATAATCAATGAATTAATCAGGCTATGTGATGAAGCCTCCATAAAAACCCAAAGGATGGGGTTCATTGGTGAACTAGAATGCTTTCACATGCCACCGTGCCGGGCCCCAAACTCTATGAGGACAGAAGCTTCTTTGTTATGGACCCTGCCCTTTGTACCTCTTCATCTAGCTGTTAGTGTCCTTTAATATTGTGTGTATTAGGCCAGTAATCTAGTGAATAAACCAGTTTCCTGAGTTCTGTAGCTGCTCCAGCAAATTAATCAAACCCAAGGAGAGGATCACGGGAACCTCAGAAGCACAGGTAACAATATCTGAAGTTGGGCCGCTCTTAGTCTAAGTGGGGCTGAGCCCTTAAGCTATGGACTCAAGGCCACCTCCAGGTCAACAGAGTGGGAATTGCATTGAAATGTAGAACACCCAGCTGGTGTTGCAGAACCGCTCGGTGGTGTCAGGAAAAACCCGCACATTGGAATTGGAAGCAGAGCCCTTAACACATATGTTTAACATGTATGTTAACATGTCAAACGTGTGTGAACATAAATGTACTAATGCAATTTCTTTATGCAATAAGAAATTCAACTCAAGATATACATTAAACTTGTACAGTTTTTTTGTGTATCAATAAATCTAACAAAATCCAAGTCATTCAGCTGAAATATATGAAAGGACACTGGTCTTAGAGTAAGAAGGAAAAATATAGCCTTGAGCAAATCATTTAACCACTCTGAAGAAATTCTGACTTCATAGGGTTTTGGTTAGATTTAAAGAGATAATATGTGAGAGAACTTTGTAACCTATAAAAATACATATACGCATTCCAGACATTATTATTTTTGTAATTCACAGAAAAATTATGTTTTTGTTCTTTTAGAGAAAATTTTCAGAAAATGATGTGGTTTTATGAAAATGTATCTATAATTAGATATAATGATAAAATATGCTGTGAGATTACTGTATCTGGAAGTAGAAAGGTTCTAGATCTAAAATCTGCATCATTTAGAAAAAAAATAATTTGATATTATGTTCATTGTATACATATCCTAGAAGAGGCCGAAGATCTGAATTCTCTCAACTGCTTTCCTTCCAACCCTGCACACTTAACTGCATTCTATTCAGTCTTACATTCTTTCCTCCTATCTCAGCCTCTGAAGGGAATTTCCATCTGACTAATTCTCCTGCCTCAAGGAACTTATCTGATCAATTATCCAAAAAAAAAAATTGAGGCAAAAATTTCCTCAGCTTTATATTATCCCTATAGCTACAGCTTTTCCCCCCTTCCCTTCACTGCTTAGCTTTTCCATAGATTTCTTTACACATGTTCTTCCCCTTTGTCCCTTTCCACTCACTGTTAAACTCACTGAAATCTTTTTTTTTTAAGATTTTATTTATTTGACAGAGAGAGAGGCAGCCAGAGAGAGAGGGAACACAAGCAGGGGGAGTGGGAGAGGAAGAAACAGGCTCCTAGTGGGGGAGCCTGATGTGGGGCTCGATCCCAGAATGCCAGGATCACGCCCTGAGCCGAAGGCAGAAGCCCAATGACTGAGCCACCCAGGTGCCCCAAAATCTACTATATAGGACTGCTGTTGGCAAAAGCAATCAGTGGCCATCTTGCCAGTAAAGTCTCTGGACATTTTATGTTTACTTTACTTGGTAAGTGGAGTTCAAGGAGGGAGTGAGTTTGGGGTACATTTGGGACATTCAAATGGAGATGTGAGTAGGTATTTGTATTTGCAGACCTAGAACTAAGGACAGAAGTCTGGGCTCCTTAGATCTGGGAATCTGCAGTGAAACCATGGAATGTGTAGTGTAAGAAGACAGAAGACAAAGAATACCAACATCCAGGAGTTTGGAAATACAGTCTGTGAAGAAAGTTGAGAAGGAGAGTGTGGTGGTTTTAAAATATGTCTTTGATACTCTTTGGTGCTTTGATACTCTTCCTTTTAGTGGAAGGATCTAAATTCTTCTCCCCTTGAGTGTGGGCTGGACTTAGTGACTTTCTCCTAAAGAATGTGACTCAAGAGTTACTAAGTTATTAAGACTTTTGAGGCCCTGTCATGAAAAGGATAGCTTTTACCTTGTTTTCTCTGTCTCTGACTCTCTTGTTCTGATTGAAGCCGGCCACCATGTTGTCAGGATATCAGACAGCCCTGTGGAGAGCCAGTGAGTGGAGAGGTCACATGGAGAGGACCAAACTTGCTAGCTGGAGGCGTGAGTCACCTTGAAAGCAGAGCCTTCTGCTTCAGCCAAAACTTCAGATGATTCCAGGCCTCTGTCTTCAAGGCTTCCTACTGAGACCCCAGATAATGTGAAGAAACAAACCATATCTGCTGTGCCCCATTGCAATACGGGACCCACAGAAACTATGAAATAATAGATAATTATTGTTGTTTCTGACCACTAAGTTTTGGGGTGATTTATTATGTAGCAATAGATGATTAATACAGAGGAGCCAGAAAGGCAGGAGAAAATTAAGAGAGTGTGGTAAGATAATTGAAAAAACCCAACTCTCTATTATTCAATATATATACATAGAACTTGCACAACTCAATACCAAAAAAATCTGATGTAAGAATGGGCAGAAGATCTGAATAGACATTTTCCGAAGGAAGACAGAGATGGCCAACAGACCATCATGACGCCCAGCATCACTAATCATCAGATAAAGGCGTATCAAAGCCACAATGAGGAATCACCTTACACCTGTTAGGGTGACTATTATCAAAAAGACAAAAAAATAAGTGTTGGCAAGGATGTGGAGAAAAAGGAATCCTTGTGCACCCTTGGTGGGAATGTAAATTGGTGCAACTACAATGGAAAACGTATGGTTTCTCAAAAAATTAAAGATAGAAATACCATATAATCCAGTAATTCCACTACTGGGTACTTACCCAAAGAAAACAAAAAACTAATTCAAAAAGATATATGGATTCCTGTTTATTGCAGCATTATTTACAATAGCCAAGATATGGAAGCAGCCCAAGTGTCCATGGGTAGACGAATGGATAAAGAAGAAGTGAGATAGGTAGATAGATAGATTTATATATATATATATATCCCATTATAATGGAAATGAGAATGAGAACTTGCCATTTGGGAACAACCATAGAAAAAAGAATGAAAATCTTGCCATTTGGCACAACATGGATAGACCTAGAGGATATTCTGTTAAGTGAAATAAGTCAGAGAAAGACAAATACCCTATGATTTTACTTTCATGTGGAATCTGAAAGACAAAACAAATAAACAGACTCTTAAATATAGTAGGTGCCAGAAGAGAGGTGGGTGAACAGGTGCAGGGAATTGGTGGTACAAACTTTCAGTTATAAAATAAGTCATAGAGATTAAAAGTACAGTATAGGAAATGTGGTCAATAATATTGCAATAACTTTGTATGGTGACAGATGGTGACTATTGCAACTTATCATGGTGAACATTGATTAACATATAGAATTGTGAAATCTGAGGACACCTGAAATTAATATAACATTGTACATTAACTATACTTCAATAATAAACTTTAAAAATTCCCAATTTATTCAAATGTTAATTATTGATGGATATACAGTGACTTCCTATAGTTCTTTTTATCACATTTTGAAAATTCAGATATCATTACATAAAATAACATGCATAGATCTTAAGTGTTGTTCAATGAATTTTCACAATTTTTTATACTCACATAACTACCACCTAAGCCTGGATGAAGACGACTTCTGTCATTCCAGAAAGTCCCCTCTTGCTCCTTTCCAATCAATTCTTTTATGCCAACTCCATAATCACTTCTTAAATTCAATACTGAAGATTAGGTTTGACCTTTAAAAAATGTGTATATAAATGGAATTATGCAGGATGTATTATTTTAATGTCTGTTTCCTTTCCCTCAGCATACCTTAGTGCCATTCATTCAGATCATTGCTTATATGAACATTTCATTTTTTTAAAATTTTAATTGAAGTGTAATTAACATACAGTGAATAGTACATTCCTTCTTATTGGCAAGTAGAATTCTGTTGTATGGATATACCACGACTTGTTTGTCCATTCTTCTCCCAATATTCTTTTTTTTTTTAAAGATTTTATTTATTCGACAGAGATAGAGACAGTCAGCAAGAGAGGGAACACAAGCAGGGGGAGTGGGGGAGGAAGAAGCAGGCTCATAGCGGAGGAGCCTGATGTGGGGCTCGATCCCGTAACGCCGGGATCACGCCCTGAGCCGAAGGCAGACGCTTAACTGCTGTGCCACCCAGGCGCCCCACTTCTCCCAATATTCTTATTTAAAATTAATTTAGTTATTTCATCATATGCAGTGAAAACATTGAAATTACATGGACAAAACTATATGAAGAAAATTATATGTAGAAAAATTTGATAGCATTATAAATAACATCGTATAAGGAGGTGGAATGAATTCGGAAATGACTGGTAGTTATCATCTTTACAGACTCTGTATAGAATGGGACAGTTATAAGCCCTCTGTTGACCGTAAAGAGTATACTTCCCATATGACACTCACCCTGAAAATATAAACTACCATGAAAAAAATCACAAATGAGTCAATTCTTTTGAAAAAAAAATTGAACCAAAAGACGCACTAAAAATTAATGACATAGGAAAAAAGAAAATAGGAAAAAATGGGCGTTTTTAAAATTTTTTGTACACACACACACATCAGCAATACCTGTAAAGTCATTTTACGTATGAGCCAATGTGCTGCATATCGTAAATGAGTTTTCAGTTGTCTCTGTATTTGATACTTTTTAAATCAAATCTAACTGAACTCTTTGATATATTTAATTACATATTAAAGACACTTGATATAGTCCTTGGAAATATAATATTTTTTCTAGGAAATCTTTTTTGTTCTCGGTGAATCGAAGATCATGTGTTCAGAAAAACATTGGTTTACAGATTATTTCTAGTTGGATTTCCTAAGGACATTTTGTTAATGACACTGGTTATAAAAAGAGTTATCATTTTCCCAGTTCTGAACTTCTGAAGTGTAAATACTTCCCAATAACGTGGAACTGGGGACACAGCAGAGATAGATACCAAGCTTAATTTTGTTATTTCCCCCAGAACATCAAAATAATCTCAAATCATATATTAACTATTCTCCTGTAATTTCTAATTTACAATCTGTTAGTTTTGAGTTATGAGAGCAGCCAGTAGAGTATTTGAAAACACTTTGTTTCTACTTTGCTTTTCTTCCCGGTAATATAAATATCTGAAGAGATTATTGCTTAACCTGTAAAACAGACATTACAATTTATGAACAACTGAAAAAAACCCTGTTCATTTCTGTTAAACTATGTGATGCCCTGGAAATGGTGATTTTTCTCAGTAGAAAGGACATGTTAAGTAAAGGAAAAGCTTTCCTTGTTGTATCCTTAAGGACCCTCCCATTCCATTTTAGCCTTGATTAGCTTTTATCGCTGACCTTCTGACAACTTTTCCCACCCTCTTCTTTGCTTCTACTTCCCCATATCAGTTAAGTGAAAATACCATTCTCATCACCATGGTCTCATGGTTACAGACCAGCCCCACTCAAACACAAATTCAACCAAGCAGTGGGGAATTCGAGCGTGTGCATGGCTCCCTGTATTACTGCTTCCTTCATTGGAAGCCGAAAATTGAAGTTGGTGGTTGTAATCAGACTAGGAGGATTACAATTCCCCTGGGCTGTTGTTCGCGGCCACTGGTTGCATTTGTATGGTCAGCAAATAAAGCCTGTGTCTAGTTACAAATGAGTGATAGAAAAAATGCTCTTCATTGACTCTGGCATGTATATTATGGTGGTGAATCAAGATATTTTTGTGAAGTACTCAGTTTTAGGTTCAAGGCTAATAGCCAGTTCTGTGATGGATAGAATACTACCTATCATTAAATTGTTTAAAATCAAGTGATTTACACAATCCACTTGTTTGCCTACAGAAAGTAATTAATAAAATAGGTAATCCACAGGAGTTCACACTTGGTTCCGCTCACCCCCATCCTAACTAGCTAAGTGAGTAGCCTAGTAATCTGGTCACTTAATAATTCTGATACTCAATTTTTTCATCTTTAAAAGCAGAAACTGTAATTATAAGGTGGTTGTGAGGAGTAACAGTCAAGTGTGTAAAGCACCTAGCGTATACTTGATACAGAATAGATACTCAGTAATTGGTTTCTATATTAATTCATAAAAACAATTAATTCTGTGTTATCAGCTTCCTAAAGATGCTTACCATGTTTACATAGAAAAAACATGTACAGTTTTGTCATTTGGGTTGTTCTCAGTCAGGCCCAAGTCAGGCAGGTACCTTGGTGGAACACCAGCTTTTATTTGTCTGTTTTCACCAGAAATCCTAGTGGTGTGGTCGCCCCAAAGCTGGCAATGACCTTATCTCAGCCTCTGTGCTCCTCTTGTGAGAGAGCCTTGTTTCTACTGCTTCTGGGAGGCACATTGGCCTGTGTGGTTTGAATTCTGCTTTTCAAGCTGCTGCATTTATTCCGTGGACCGTATTTTTCTCACTGATCCCGAAGGAAGGTATAAGAAAACACTGAAGTTCATAAAGTAAGAATATATTTTATATCTTCAAAGATACCTTTGTTAGGACGGGGCAGTTTACAAGGAGCGTCAATGATGATTAGTTTATAATTCTAAGAAACCAAAGCAGAGAATTAGACTTTCTTTAAATTAGCTGATAGGGACCGATCTAGGAGTTGGCTTTATCTATCCCAGCATCGTGGCAACATCATGTATTTTTTAAATACATCTTTCTGAATGTTACAATGACCATACCAAAGTAGATATAAATACTCCAAAATGACGGGATCATTTCTTAGTGGTTTCACTGAAAATTTCTCTAAGTGCTACTGAGAACAGATATGTGGGAATAAGATTAATCGGTTTTATTGATCTGTTCTGTGACTTTGGGCTGGGACTGAATCTATCTTGAACATCCTTACATTGTAGCACATTGTAGGTACTTAAAAATACCTCCGATGTGGACTGCATTAAATTGTCCATGTCCAACGGGTATAACAAGCCCCCCAGGCACTGATGTGGAGATTACTGAAGACTGGTTGGGAAGTCCATACAAACGACTGAAAGAACTTCTAAAAACAAATACACTCGGTAGAGTGTATTAGCCCAACAGCTCCATAAACAGTGCTTTCAAAAGCAAATACCTCAATGGGAAAAGTGCCTTTATTTGTCAACTGGATTGCAGAATTTATAAAGAAAGAGAAGAGCCTATTCCTTTGTTGGAAAATAAGAACAATTTAACTTCTGAAAATGACTTCACAGCTTGGGACCCAGCAATGCCTATTTTGGATTAAACTGTCTATTAATTAAACTCAAAAGATTAAACATTCATCACCTTGCATTGCACCTCTCAGAAAACAAAAACAAAACCAAAAAAAAATCCTGGGATTTTGAGTGAGGAAAACAGACACACACACACACACACACACACACACACACACACACACACACACAACACACGCAGCCTGTCTACCGTGCATAAAGTGCACAGGATTTAGAAGGCCAAGGGAGCCGCGCCGACTCCCGCGGGGATCGGCCAGCCCTGCGGGTGGGCCCAGCAGGCGCTGCGTCCCGGCGCGTTGGCAGTTGGCGACCCCCCTCGACTCCCCCTCTGCTGCGGGCTCCCGGTGGCCTTTGGAGGCTCCGCGATCGGCTCCAAATGTTTTCCATATTTGTTCAGCCTCCGTAATTCGAATACCAGGGCAGGCTCAGCCCGCCCAGCGCCGCGCTCCGGGGCCCAGCGCGCCGCACACGCACCCACCCACCCACGCCGCGGCCATGGGCAAGGACAAGCAGCCCCGCGGCCAGCACAGGCAGGGGGGGCCGGCCGCGGACGCCGCCGGGCCAGACGACATGGGGCCGAAGACGGGCAAAGGGGCCCCCAAGGAGCGCGGGGAGGAGGAGGCCCGGACGTGCTGCGGCTGCCGGTTCCCGCTGCTGCTCGCGCTGCTGCAGCTGGCCCTGGGCGTCGCCGTGACCGTGGTGGGCTTTCTCATGGCGAGCATCAGCTCCTCCCTGCTAGTCAGAGACACTCCATTTTGGGCTGGGATCATTGTAAGCATCGAGTCTGTTTTGCCTAAGCGCGTTTGCCAAACAGGAATGCACAGCAGCATGGTGGAGCCCAGACTAACCCAACTGCATGCGCCCTTCCCCAGCTCCACTCCTCTAACTCGCGCTCTGCTTGGTGACGGTGCGGGCCACACTTGGTTTGCCCGGGGGCAAGGCTGGGCGCCGGTGGGACTCGAACCCCTCTTCAGCCCGTTGCTCTCCCCGCCTGCAGCGGGCCTGCCTCTGACGCTCTGGAGCTGGGGAGGCGAGTCAGGGGCTGCTTATTTTGGTCAAATTGAACATTCTGGATAACAACAGCAGATTCACTTTGCCTTTGTCCTTACCCTGGTCCCCGGACCCCACCCTTGTCTCTAGATAAGTAACAGTGAAGTAAGTTCAGCGAGTAAAAAGCAGGTTTAGGAAAGAGCCTGCGCTTGGGGTTGCCACATTAGGTGGTATTAATTTGATTTTTTACGTTTGAGATTTCATGAGTAAGCTTTATAAAGTAATGTTTTAAAGCAGGAAATGCGAATACAGCAAGCAGGGCCTTAATCTGTTGGCGTCTAAAGTGGGATAAAGGCAGGGGCTGGCCATGGCAGAAGTCTATTTGGGACTCTGCTAATGGATGTTCTGTTCTAAGCAGAACACTGGTCAGCTGTTGTGAGTGAGTGTTGAAACACACAGCATACTTGGCTTAATTAAACGGCTTCTTTGATGAGAAATGGGTGCCATTTATTGGGCACCTAGTGTTGCTTGTCCTGATAGAGGCCTTATATTGATTATTTCTAATCCCCACATCATCCTCATGGGATAGTTATTATCACTTCATTTCTCAGATGAGAAGACCGAGGGCGGCCCACCCAGGGTGGTGAGTTGGCAGAGTTGGCCAGTCAGCCAAGTTGATTCCTTTTTGCACCAGACTACATCTGCATTTTCCTCACTGAGCCACACTGCCACCCCATTTAGTTTGTAATTTTAATATCCTGCTTTCGTGCCTTGAGGCTGAGTAAACTCTTTTCGTGTGCATTTAGTTTGCAATTTTTTAATTTTATTTGATCCGTGAAACAACACTTGGAGGTGGGAACTGTTACGCCTCTTTGGATGGGGGAGGCAGGCTAAGAGAAGTAAACGACATTCTCAAGGCCCAGAGATTAACAGTGGCAGAGCCAGGAGACATTAGAATGGCTACTGCTGGCTCCTAGTATCACACTGCGTCACGACGGCTATTACCACAGGAACTATAACTCATAAAACTACCCTCAAAATAATTTTCTATCAGGGACAGATGTTAAAAGCACCTGATAAATATGCATCGATGCAGGTCTTTTCTCATTAAGATTATTTGAACTCACAAATTCTTGCCGAGTAATTTAAAACTTTTAATTTGTGTACTAAGAATTCCCATGAAATTATCATGATTGGAGTTTTCTAAATCAAGTAATTTTAAAAATAGCTTTTCACTAAGATATACTGGGTATTTTAGTCACCTAAATGACTGTCAAGATACTCACAGGGGGAAAAGTCTGTCCTTTAAGACCAGGCGAATTAAAAGAAAGAAGGAATGAAAGGCCTTCAGTCAATGGTTTTGAATATCACTTACAAGTATGCCTTCTATCCTTTCCTTATTTCAACTTTAAAAAGCCCGATACCAGAAAAGCAAATTCGATGGGAAAAAACGTGTCTTGATGTTTAAGGCACACACATCGGAATCATGCAACTCTGAAATTTCACGAACTGAGCAATTCTGAAATTTCATGAGGGCCTGTTGGCAGCATCACATGCTCCTAATTGCCTTTGGAAGCTCCCCGGGTGTGATACAGAGACCATTGTAGACAGCCAGGTCGCTGTTCTTTCTAGTTTGCCAGTTTATAAACTGGGATCCATTGGAAGTTTGCTCGGGCTGTGCGGCCCTGATGGCATCTGTCAATCTAGTTTTCTTTCAACAGAGAATTTGTGGAGAGAAAAGCAGTTAGTGGAGACAGGCGAGGAGGGTCTCGAGGAGCCAGGCGAGGAAAAACTCTCCTCCCAGCTGGGCCAGAGTCGCAGGCTCCCACAGACACGGTGCTAGTGTCCTCAGCTCGCTGTCTGTGGTTAGTCACGGGCACTCTTCCAAACTTTCAGAGAAGGGCAGAGACAGGGCGGCCAGGTGAGAAGGTACAGAGGCATGAACACCGCGCCTGGTACTGAGCCACAGATGGCACGTTTTTTGCTGAATAACTTTGGGCAAGTTACTTAACCGGTCTAGGCTTCCATTTCCTCATTGATGAAATCAGAATGGAATAATTCCTACCTCTTGGGGTTGTCGTGAGAATTAAACAAATCAATACATGTTCTAATACTTAGAGCCATGCTGGCTAATGGTAAACATTCAGTGAACTAGCTGTTTTTATTAGCAATCAAAGAAGCAATCAGTGGGAGTGGCAATCACTCTTCAAATTAGAGGCAGCTCTATTTTATCTCTAGTCTTGCGGAGTAGTTATTTCAGACTTGCTACCTTTCCTAGACCAGTTGAACCCTGAAGGTAATATCAGTTTGACTGTCTCAACTTTCTCAGTTTGTAGCCAAATTACTATTAGCAATCTTATGGTATTAGATTAGTCCAGTACTTTCTGGATCTCTCTGGAGACTTAACAACAATTAACTTGGAGGAAAGGGACCTCCTCAGGGTCATCCCTCAGGGATACGGAGTGATTGTGGTCTGGGATATCCTCCAGGGAATACTGAACCGTTTGCCCGGTTTAGGAAATCTAGACCAAAGCAGTACAGGTCAGTCCCAGCGGCTGAGGCAAAGTGAAAACCCACTTCGGTAATTCAGGCTGAATTCAAGCAGGGGCTCTCAGACTGTGCCCCCGCACCATGAACACCTTTAATGCTCCACTCTTCTATTTCTCTTTATACTGGCTGCCTCTTACCATATAGTACTTACTTCACTTTACAAAGGTTACTATCCCATTCCTTGGGGCTCTCCGACTGCCCCCGCACCATGAACACCTTTAATGCTCCACTCTTCTATTTCTCTTTATACTGGCTGCCTCTTACCATATAGTACTCACTTCACTTTACAAAGGTTCTATCCCATTCCTTTGGGATTTGGGAATCACCGTTCTCAACCTAGAATCTGGCTAGGTGGATGAATCCTACTTAGGTGACTTCTCATTGACCAATGTGTGGGGGACTTGATGAATACTCAGTGAGCTTCTGGTTGTAAACTGGAGAAGTCCTTGATGATCTATGATCAGAGATTTATGTCCAGTGGATTTTAGGAAAACAAATAGGTTATTTCTTGCCTATCCGTAAATGTGACTTCCCTCATCCTCCATCGGAGAGATGACTGGAGTCTTTTTACTTCAGTTTCAAAAGAGTCCTGTAAATGAAAAAAACAAAAACAAAAAAACGGAACGGAGTCACTATAGAGACTCCGTAACCTGTAAAAGTGCCATTCTTCTCCCAAAATTCTTTATAAATGGTTTGAGGGTTGTAAGTCACACCACAACGGCAATACAAAGTGAAACAGGGTCTTTGAGGATGAACTTGGCTAGGGGCAGGGGATCCTAGGAGGTGACAGTTGGCTTTGCATTTTATTCTATTAATGGTTTGAGTAGTTGGGTCAAATAGGCAGTTAAGTCTGCTCATCATTCCAGAATTCTTATTGATGAAAAATGTATGGATTGAAGGAATCTAAGAACTTTGAGGCCTTTCCTTAATTCTTGCTCGATAGAATACGGTTTTGGCTTAGGTGAGGTGTAACTTGTTTGAACTTTGGCTTATTTTTCTTCATGCAGTAACATTTGTTGGGGGTGTCTGCTGTGTAGGCATTGGTCTAAAAAGAAGGAATCATATACCAGGAGGCGGAGATCTCTAGAGATCCTGATGGGCATGTGCCCTCATCACATCTGACAGTAATGAATACTTCCGATTAAAAAGTTTAACCTACACAAATATTTTTAAAGCCCATTTACCTTTCAAAGTATTTCATTTACAGTGAATTATTTGCTTTGGTGTCTCTACTCTAAGGTAAATTTAAGAGCAAACTCTTGCCTCTCATCCCCAGTGGGGATGCATAGTATTTGTTAGTCTCTTGGCCTTTGTAGGGAATAATTCCACGGAAAGTCAGAATTTGCCTTACTGTGGTTTTCAGCTTTCCTCATAAGTTTCTCCATTGCTCCCATATTGCACTCAGTGAGAATAAAAACCCTGAGATATATACCACATTCATCACATTAGAAAGTTTAAGGAAAGGGCTTAAAAGGAAAGGAAGAATATTTCCTTTCCTTAATGTCATTCATAAAACTCATCGTATGAATCTGTAATAATTAAGAGTCCTGTCAAGAATTTCAATAACAGTTTTCATATGTTAACTTACTCTAAGGAATTTAAAATGCAGGTGTATTTGGATTTTAAAATCTATTTTTAACCTTGGCTTAATGGAAGGGAAAATTGGTTGGTTATTTATTTTAAAACAGAGTATACCCTGAAATGCACAAGTAGATATATGACATGTAGCAAGTAAGGAACAGATATTATCATCCATAATTTATAAGTAGAAAAACTAAGTAAGACATGATGATTTGGCTACAAGATTTGATCATGGTTATAGGAGAAACCATAAATGAGGAAGGTTTGGCGTTTGGATTTTGGATAGACCCTAAAAAATTCAAGAAGCTAAAAGTGCTGTTTTCCCATATAGGTATATTGACATTTGAGAAAGTTAACCTTAAATTATGTTTTTAGGAATACATTACATAGTAATACATTATTTTTCATATTGGGACTTTGATATACTTCTGAAATCTAATGTACCTCTGGTACCACTGGGAAATAATTTTTATTATAGCAACTGTCACAGGTTTGTTAGAAACTGAGGAGTGGTAATTATATGGCCTAACTCAGTCTCCACTGAGTATATATAATAAATAATGGTTGGAAAATTATCTTATAGGTACATGAAGTTCTCCTAGTAAGTATAAAAATGCATATAACTGGATTAATTTGGCAAAAGAAATTACTTTTAATAAATGTATGAAAATAAGAGGGATTATTTGAGAATTTGGTGACCCATTTCCTGAAAGAATCTTAGAATGAAGGATAAGAAAGCTTAAGATCGGACAGAATCATTAGGAGAAATGTATTTTCACCTCCACTACTAGCCTGATACTAAGCCACACATGCCAAGGCCAAGAAAGGGCTTGTTCAACGAGGAAGTTATCCCTGGATCTTCTTTCTCTTTTTAAAATAAAGAGGGGAAGTGGTGGGTCCTGATATTTTTCAATCCTATAGTGTGAATATATTCAACCAGAAAGTTAGTCTCTGGAAACTTTTAAGATATCAATCATCATTTGGTTTTATTTCTTATGGTAGAAATACTAGTGCACAGAATTTGGGGGTAATCAAATAAACAGAAAGCCGTTTATTCTCTTTAAGTACCGTGTATGTCCAAGGGACTCCTACGTGTATCCCTGGACATATGATGGGTACCCGAGCAGTGCTGAATCGAACTCTGTCTATTCCATACTTCCCATTTTCAGAGCTTCTGTTTGAACTTACAAAAGCCCATTTTTTAAATAAATAAAAAATATTTTATTTATTTATTTGACAGAGAGATAGAGTGCGCATGCAAGCAGGGGGAGTGGCAGGCAGTGGGAGAGGGAGAAGCAGGCTCCTCGCTGAGCAGGCAGCCCAGTGCGGGGCTCGATCCCAGCACCCTGGGATCATAACCTGAGCCGAAGGCAGACACTTAACGGACTGAGCCAACCAGGCGCCCTGCGAAAATCCATTTTTTAAACTATGGTTTGAGAAGTGACATATAGTTGTGTTTTGCAATACTGACAGACTTAAGTTTATTGATAACATTTTAAAGAACTATTAGAGAATAATAAGGAATGTATTATTACACCATTTTGGGCTCCGGGGTTCCAGAAATATCCAAGATATACTAACTTAGCATTATTGAGATGTTTTATTTCCTGTTATAAAATGACTACAGGATTTAAAAAAAAAAAAAAAGGTAAAAGAGGTCATTTGACTTATTTCACATATCCCTAAGTAGAATAAACCAGGACAATTAGGATTGGCTTGGCTGAATGCCCATGTCTTCCTTCTACAAAGAAACAATGGCATAAATGTCCCAATTTAGTCTAAGAGTTTCATAGTTTGCCAATATGATACCCACTTTGAATTTGTTCTGAGGAGGTGGCTGTTTTCTAGTCTTTTTCTTGCCTTTAGCCTTGTCTGTGACATTGGTACTAGGGGCATCCTTTAACCTGGGTCCACTTGCTGGTGTTCCCTCCCACCCTGAAGAGTTAGCATCAGCATTAAAGGATTCACACGAGATTCTGTGAAGAGCTCAGTATGCATATTTCCATGTGGCTGTAGGACAGGAATGGAATCTAGTCATTAAACTTTGATTAGATATCATTGCACTGCAAACTAGAGAAATGCTGATCAGAACGGGCCCATCAGAGTCTAGAGCTGGATGGGACCTCACGATGTCGTATTTTAATTCTAGCTATTTCTTGCTGTGAATATCCAAGTCCAGGCTTATGACAACGAGTTCATAAGCTGAAGGTGAACTTTTTTTTAAAAAAGTGGATGTTGGTAACAGTATTTATAACGTAAGCTGTGTAAAAGCCTATTTCAGAGGCATATCCTCTTTGAGAGTGTTTCGATGCTACCTCACATCTCAGTGTATTGAGATAAAACTTGGCAGGAGTGACTGTCAGATGCCTGAGCGAGGCAGCTCAGTGGATCACCCTGGTTAATTTTAAAACTCCTATGTGTACATCTACGTGTATGGCAATAACGAAAATGCATTTTCCTTTCGGTCTTAGTCTGCCCCAGCGGGTTCTGCTCAGGTGTCTCCTCCTGGCTTGCAGACAGCTGCTCTCCCACCGCGTGCTGCCACGGGCTTCCTTCTGTGCCTGCGCTAGGAGAGAGAGCAGGCTCTCTCCTCCTCTTGTAAGACCACCAGTCCCTTCTGACTTCACTTAACCTTAATCATTCCCGAAAAGCCCTATCTCCAAATTCAGTCACCTTGGGGGTTAGGGCTTAAACATAGGAATTTGGGGAGGACACAGTTCCGTCCATAGCAGTGTCAGTGAGGGATGGAAGTTGGTACAACCCCCTCAGTGTTTCTTAACCCCGTTTTCCAGCTGATTCCTGAAGGCCCTGCGGCTTCCACTGGAACAGCTGAAGTCTGAATGTTTCTTTTCTTTCTTTTTTTAAAGATTTTATTTATTTATTTATGAGAGAGAGAAAGCGAAAGATGGAGCATGAGTGGAGGGGGAAGGGCAGAGGAAAAGGGAGAAGCAGACTCCCCGCTGAGCAGGGAGCTCGAGGAGCCCCAGGACCCTGGGATCATGACCTGAGCTGAAGGCAGACGCTTCACCAACTGAGCCACCCAGGCTGCCAGTCTGGATGTTTCTGATGAGAAGTCGGAGCCGGTGAACTGATACTCAGTGGCGCAGCGGGGTGGCCGAGCTCTGTGCTCGTGCCAGTAGTGAGATGTATGGAGATGCATGGAGGAGGTGGTTTTTACTGCGTTTACAGATTGCTGCTTCTGTCAAATTTCTGTAAAAATAAAGTGTAGTCGATTCAGCTAGTGACTATAGTTCTTAGGCTAGCTTGGGCATTTCTTTTGCTACCTTATTAGCTCTTTAAGGTAGCTGTTAGTAAATTTCTGCCTTTCTTTTCTGTTCTGGGAGTGACTCGCTGTCAGGATCCAGTGAAATGACACCTTGGCCTCTGAGGCAAGGAAATGAAGGTGGCGGCTGGGCGGTGGCCCCTGGCCTCTGACGGGCAGTGAACTCATGCTTGGTGTTCTGGAGCTCAAGGGAAGTCACCTCTCGGGTCTTTATCCTATGCAGCTGTTGTTTTCATTGTTGACGATGGTTCTGAAAACGACCAGATGACCAGTGGTTGTTCTATGGAATGGGTCAGAATAAAACTCTGGAGGCGTTCCCACCTGGGTCTCATGATGTAAGAGCCTAGGAGCCTGTGCCTCCTTGGGAGACCCCCTTCGGCACGCCTTCTCAGAGGATCCTGTCTGTCCAGCTTAGACATCCCGAACAGGGTTCTGCTTTCCTTTAGCAAGTGCCACGCAGCCCAGACCATCCCGAGGGAAAGATGAGAAGACACTAACTAGAATGGTTGATCCGGTCCGAGGCCCAGAAGGAGGGGCGCGCACAGGGCATGGCCCTTGTTCCAGGGACACCCTGCGATATCTCTGGGTTGATCTCTGAGCGTATTTAAAGTGGACCCTCCAGAGCCACGTCCCCTGCCTGACAGCCACGAGTGTGTTTGAGTGCTGTGTGTCCTGGGTGCCAGCAAAGGCCAGTCAGTGCCCGGACGCCGGAGAGCGGAGGGTTTGTTCACAGACAGCATTCTCAGATGCTGCTGGAGAAGTTCGCTCAGGGCCTGCTTCTGCTGTGGCAGAAACGAGCCACGTCCGCCCCGGCTGGGAGAGGCTGCGAGAAGCAGCGAGGATGCTGTTTGCGTGGCAACCCACTCAACTGTTGTTTGGAAAGTGTTTGATTCAGCGTTCATTGTAACGAGCCGTTAAAAAACCCTTCAAGATAGGTTATTACCAAGGAAGGCCTCTCTTGTGTGGAACATAATGACAGGTGACGAGAGAGAGGGGGACTTGCTAATGTGTTAACTAGACCCTGACTGGGGAGAGAATTTTGGCTTTATTACTAGGGGGAAAAGTGTAACCCTTGCCAGCCTCCTTCTAAAGTATCAGGTGTGGCACACGCATCGGGCCATTAGGCTCCGGCTGAGTCTCCTCTCACATTTAGCTGTGCCAGGAACGCTGCGAAGGAAGGAGGCCTTTTCCAAGATAAGGGAAATAGCATTTCGGGGTTCCTCATTTCTGCTGGAGGGCGGAGTGTGCCGCCCACTTAGGGAGAACGCAGGACGACCACCCCTGCCTCGGGGAAGGGGGGAGCGAGCGAGCAAACCGGGTCTCCGTAAGGTGAAGACATTATAATCAAGGAAAAATAATTCCTCCAGGACCGCATATAGATGAGAGACAGAACCCAGCTATTTCAGGGCACATGTTACATGTTCAGTAGGGCGATGCATTTCTGTCATGCGATCAGCCCGTCAGAGTTTGAAACAGAAGGATCAAACCCACGCAGGTTGGCTTCGTCTCATAATCTTCTCGTGAACGAGTAGTTTGGGATGCCTATTAAAGCGTTTCGATCTGAGTTAAGGGCTCTGAGAGCAAACAGAATTTTTAAAATGAACATAGGGTGACCGTGCTATTGTGTTATAGAGCCCTCAATAAATAATTCGCATTCAGTCACCGAAGCTAGTGCGTCACAAATTTTTCCACCTCCAGACCTCCCTGAGGCCTCGCTCCCCTTCTCCCTGTCCTCGCACACATCACAAAAAGCTCAGTGTCCAGCTAACCCATGTTGCCATGGAAGGGAACAGGAGAAATGCTAGAGAGGCTGCAGGCTGCTTGGGGACACTGACCTCTTCATTTTGAAAAGGACAAAACACTTTTCAAAGGAGAAGTAATATTACTATATACTACTTCGTGTTACATTATAGCCTGTTTTTTTTTTTCTTTTAAAAAGTGCTCTCAATTAGAAAAGCCACTTGATAATATTTTTTAAAGGTTGAACAGAATGGTTCTCTCATTTACACTCTTGTTACCGTGTTATATAATTGAATTTATACTGATTTACTGTATAATTTCTATATGCTGTACTATTTCATAAATTTTTATTTTTTGTACTATTTCAGATATATGAACCCAGGTTATTCATGTAGAATTATGTCTGCAATCATTTATAAAGTGGAACCTAATTTGAGAGCCTACTTAATTATGCCTACATAATAAGATCCAGCCTATAACTGTACGACAGGAGGAGGCAAAAATCCGCATTTACAAGATTCCTTTCCCTTCCGAGGACTTGAAAAATCCCAAAGTGAAACAAATGAAGTATAGGTTGTTTATTTTTCCCACAAATATGTAGCAGTTCTATCCCACCTGTTGATTCATGGGAAATGCTAGAACACAATCTTTGTGTCTTTTACATTCTTTGAAAATGGATAATTTTGAGAACGTAGGTATTTATTGAATTCGTTGGCTATTAGTTTCTGATAACTCACCATGAGAGTGAGTTAGGTGGTTGGTAAGAACGGAAACAGAAGCCTATATGAGAAAGTGTAAAGTTTTCACATATTTTTTAAAAAACTTACTTTGAGAGAGGGGGTGGGGAGGGGCAGAGGGAGAGAGAGAATCTGAAGCAGACTCCCCACTGAGCACAGAGCCCGCCTCGGGGCTCCATCCCACCACCCCAAGATTGTGACCTGAGCCGACATCTCGACCTGAGCCGAAACTAAGAGTTAGATGCTTAACCAGCTGAGCCACCCAGGCGCCCCTAGAGTTTCCACATCTTTGCCTGTCTCCGTTGGTCTTTCCATATGCCAGGTACAGTGCCCCCAGGAGCTCAGTGTCTGGGAGAGGACACACAGACAACCAGCTACAACACAGTTTAAAAAACCGGGTACTGAGGTGGTGCCCTGAAGAAGACAGCACAGGGGAGCCGTGATTAACCCCATTCAGGGAGGATCAGAAAGGGCAAGGTGAGGGGGGTCTGAAACTGCAGGATGGGCATCAGCTTTGGAATGGAACAAATGTGAGTAGGATCCTAGCTCTAGCAATTTGTAGCCGTTTCCAAAAATCTTGGGTTTTGCTCCTTATTGTCATTTTTGTGTGGGTTTGAATAAGTACAAGCAGCTTTAGGCAATTCTATGATTATTTTTAAATTATGAAAACTTTCAAGTATATAATCGCATGTAGAGAATAAGAAGACAGCCACCTACTTACACCCAGGTTTGTCGTTTTAATGTTTTGTCATAAGTGTTTTAGGTTTTTTTAAGAAAGAAAACATTACAATACCTGTTTCTTTCTTAGTCCTATTCACCTACCCCACCCCCCCCTTCTCCTGTTAGCCACTCTCCTGAATTTGGCATTTATCATGCTTATGCATGTTTTCATACTTTCTTATATGTATATAACCATAACCAATAATGAATTGTGCTTTATGTTTCAAATTTTATATAAATGGTAGCATAACTTCATTTCTGCTCAACAATGTTTTTGAGATCATTTATAATAGTACACAGATACCATTCATTCACTTTTGTTATACTGTATTGCCTTATAGGAATATACAATTTACTTATTCTCCTGTAGATGAAAACTTCGGTTATTTTCAAAACTAATTTTTTTTTTTTTTTTTGCAATTACAAAGTGTTGCCACGGGGTTTCTTTCCCATGGCTCCCCACGCACCTATCTCAAAGATTCTTTAGGGCACGTTCCTAGGAATTGAATGATTGGATCATAAGATATAGGCATCTTTGGCTTGCTAGCTAGTGTCAAATCAGGACCACAAAGCCACAGTGGTATGAATTTATACTCCCACCAGCAGTAAATCAGAATTCCCACCAATCTACAACTTGTCCACATTAGTTACTGTCAGGCAATTTAAATTTTTGCCCATCTTATTTGTGTACAATATCATGTTTTAATTTATGTGTTTCTGATTCCTACAGGAGTTGAACGTATTTTAATGTTTATTGGCCCATTTTATTTGTTTTCTAACATTTATTTACTGCACAAATATTTTCTACGAGCTGTTTGTCTCTTACTTATTGATTTATAGGATTTCTTATCTTTGTTATTTAACCTTTGTGATTTTAGCTACTGCAAATATCTCCTCTTAGTGGGTACCATGCCCTTTATCCTTGCTCATGGTGCCTTTGTTGTGAATAAAATTTAATTTTAACATATTTATATCTAACAATCTTTTTTTATGATAGGTGCTTTGATCTATTTTAAAGAAATCTCTCTCTACTCCAAGTCATAAAGATACTTTTCTAGATTTCGTTCCCAAAATGTTGAAGTTTTGCTTTTGTATTTTTTTATTTTATTTTTTTTAATTTATTCTACACAGATAGAGACAGCCAGCGAGAGAGGGAACACAAGCAGGGGGAGTGGGAGAGGAAGAAGCAGGCTCCCAGCGGAGGAGCCTGATGTGGGGCTCGATCCCAGAACGCCAGGATCACGCCCTGAGCCGAAGGCAGACGCTTAACCGCTGTGCCACCCAGGCGCCCCTGCTTTTGTATTTTTATCTTTAATCTATGTGTTCTAACTTTTTGCATATGATGTGAGGTAGTGTCTCATTTTTCTCATACAAATTATTGTTTTAAAACTATTTAACGAATAATTGGTCCTTTCTATACTGAACTGCTACGTCCATTTATCATCTGTCAGCTTTCCATATTAGATTCGAGGATTGTGTCTGTGTTTCATAATTTTATTTGTCATTCACTGTGCTGACACCACAGTGTTTAAATGAACAGCACGGCAACGCTCCTGTGATGAGGACGGTAGCATAAACAGCTCGCCTCCACCCCTCCCCACGCCTATCTTATTCTTCTTCCAAATGGCCTTGGTGAGACTTAGCCATGTTCTCTTCCATACATATTTTAAAATTGGCTTTTGAGGTCTCAAGAAAAGTACTTCTGGTATGTTCATTTGATTTGTACTTTATATACATGAGCAAAAATCTCTCTCCATTTACCTGATGCTCTGAAGTTTAGCTACAAGGTGTCCAAATGGAGATTTTCTTTCTATTTTTCCTACTGGGGACTTGTTATGTTTCCTGTATCTAAGATTTTTGTGTTTTCATCAATTCTGAAAAAATGTCACAGTATTTCAAATATTTGAAAAAAACCAAAACATTTTTTTTTTCCAAATACCGTCTCTTTCTTCAGTCTCTCTGTCTGAAACTAGTATTGGAGATATGTTTGGACTCCTTATTTCATCTTCCCTGTTTCTCACCTTCTCCGCTGTGTGTCATATCTCTCTCTCCGTTCTGTCGTTTGGATTCTTTCCTCAGCTCTATCTTCTAGTTCACTGTTCCCCTTTTCAGTTGAGTTTTTTTTTTTTTTAAGATTTTATTTATTCATTCCAGAAAGAGAGAGAGAGCACAAGCAGGGGGAGTGGCAGGCAGAGGGAGAAGCAGGCTCCCCGATGAGCAGGAAGCCCGATGTGGGGCTCCATCCCAGGGGCCTGGGATCATGACCTGAGCCAAAGGCAGAGGCTTAACCGACTGAGCTACCCAGGCGCCCCAGCCACCCAGGTGCCCCCTTTTCAGTTGAGTTTAACCTGTCTCTTACATAGAGTTTTTCATTCCAATGTTTTTTTTGTTTTGTTTTGTTTTTGTTTTTGTTTTCATTTCTAGAACTTCTGTTTTGTTTTTACTGATGTTTTCTTTCTAAATATATCCCTGGTGTTTTTTTAAAGTGCCCTGTTTTTTATTCATGTTTTCCTTTCTTTTTTTTTTTAAAAGGTTTTATTTATTTATTTGTCAGAGAGAGAGCGAGAGCGAGCACAACCAGGGAGAGCGGCAGGCAGAGGGAGACGCAGGCTCCCTGCTGAGCAGGGAGCCCAATGCGGGGCTCGATCCCAGGACCCTGGGATCATGACCTGAGCCAAAGGCAGACGCTTCACTGACTGAGCCACCCAGGCACCCCTTATTCATATTTTCTATTTCTTCTTTCCTGGCTTCAATTATTTTCAGTGTACTTTTTGTATAGGCTCTATTCTTTAGTTCCATTATTTGAAATTCACAAGCTTTAATTCTTAGAGAATGTATGTGTATGTCTGGGTGTGCGCACAGACACTTCATGCACACATGTGCTGGCCTTTGCTAATGAATTGATTATTTATGTGTTTGCTGTAATTGGTTCGTGAGTTCATTTTCCAAGAGGCTTTCTTTATATGTAATAATTTGATGTGGCCTCCTTGAGGCGGTAACCCTTCCAAATAGTTTGTCTTGCCAGGTGTCTCAGTGATATCATGAGCCTAGGGCTACTTTTTTTTTTATTAACCTATTTATTATGGAAAATTTCAAGTATACAAAAAAAGTAGATCAAATCGTATATGTACACCTATGCTCCCATCACCCAGCTTCAATAATTATAAACTCATGACTGATCTTGCTTCATTCGTGTGCTCCTATACTCCACATCCATATACCGTGTATTGGTTTATTTTGAAGTAAATCCCAGATATTATATCATTTCATCCATAAATACTTCACTATGTAAGTCAAAAGATGAAGACTAAAAAATAATCAAAATACTAATCATCCCTAACAAGTTAACAATTTCTTAATAGGATCAAATCAGTGTTCGAATATCCGTGATTAACTCATGAATATTTCTTCACAGTTTGTCAGAGTCAAGATCCTAATAAGATCTATACACTGCAATGAGTTCATATATTTCTTATGTTTCCTTTACTCAAAGATTTACCCTTTCTCTCTCCTTTCTATCAAAGTGCTCTCTCTCTTCCTCCCTCCCTCACCCCCCTTCCCTTCCTCTTTCTTTCCCCTTCACAATTTTTTGTTGAAAAAAATCAAGGTTTCGTTTTTTTTTTTCAGGACTGCTTTCTCAAAACCACCTCCAACCCCCGCCCCCCATCAGCTCAGACAGAACAATTGTCTCGATGACGTCCAGTGCTAGTAGGTTCATTATTTTCTAGTCGTGTAAGGGTGTAGCCATTTGAGGGGCCTAGCTTTATGCCATGGTCTTAGCTCCATCCCTTAGCCTATAGAAGATCAGAGCATTTTAAAGTACTTTATAGCAAGAAGGGTTTCATAAAAGTTAGTCCTTCCCATTATGCAGAAATAAGACCTCTGGATGTTTTAAAACATCTTCTTTGGATCAACTTGCACGTTTCTTTACCTCTCTGAGTCAATTTTCTGTAAGATGGAGTAATATTTTTTACTTACGGCATTGTTTCAGGGAATAAATGAACTTAGTATATATAAAGTGGGTAATGCACAAAAGGTACCCTTTCTGGATAGAGGAAACTCTTGAGCAGGGTTTGAAGAATGAATAATACTGGATTTGAAATAGTGGAAAGGGGAGTACTATACCACGAGTATAAAAAAGCAACCTTATTGCTTCACAATTCTGTTGTTGTGCTCATTCCGTTTTTTGAGGATGTAATTGCAAAAATTCCCAGTTGTTACTATCAAATATGCATCTTAACATATACACACAAATCTGCTATAATACTAAAATAAGACCCAAACCAAAGGGATTCTACTTGAATGTCTTGATATGCATGATAAGTCATGCATTAGGACAGTTGTTGGATTTTTCTTCTGTTTTCGGAGTTGATATAATGCTCGGTTATGAGATTCATTGGTTTAAAATGAGCTATTTGCAATAATCTTTAGGCAAGGTTTTTGGAACTTGTGAATTGTAGCGACTTCGTGCTGGCACATCTCTCAAAGATCTCCCTAGCTTTCCAGCCTTACTTTGGCAGGGACATCAAGAAAAGCACACTAGATCCATAGGATTTGGGGGATTCATGCTCCCTTCATCCAGCTGCTGGTCGCAAATTCCAACTTCTTTTTGTCAGTTCCATCAGGGTAGTTTTCTATTATCTTATAAAACAACAAATGAGATACAAGCGAACATCTGCAAAGCACAATGTGTGCTGAGAAATAAGGCAGTCACTTGACAAGCACATTTCCTTCCCACTCTTGCTGTGCTGGTACAACAGATCTGGCTAAACCACACAGTGATGAAATTACAATGCAACATTGGCTAGGAAAATTTAAAATGTATGTAATACAAAGATATACAAAGATATATAATACATGTAAATAACATTCTATATATTTCTGGTTATCGGATACTTTGAAATCATGATAAAAGCCAACACTTTGAAGTAGAAAGGATGTATTTTACCACAGAAAAGATTTCAGCCTGGTATGGAAGTGCTCCTTAATACTCCCTCCTTCTTTTTCTTCTTCTTCTTCTTTTTTAAATAAAGATTTATTTATTTATTTATTTATTTATTTATTTATTTATTTGAGAGAGAGAGCGAGAGAGAGAGAGCACAGGGGAAAGGGGCAAAGGAAGAGAGGCAGGCTCCAGGCAGGGCTTGACCTCAGGTCCCCACGACCCTGAGATCATGACCTGAGCTGAAATCAAGAGTTGGACACAAGCAACTGAGCCACCCAGGTGCCTCAATACTCCCTACTTCTTTACCAACCAATCAGAGCTTTGATCTCAACAGAACAGGTGACTCCATCTCATTGTTGATGATTACGTGAGCAAGAGTTTCCTTGGAATTGCCTCATTACTTCTTAGAAATCTTGTGTTTACAATGTATTTTCCAAAGAAATCTAGATTGAGCCGAGCTCTAGGTGATGATAGGCCTGCTTTGTTCTTCAGCTTAATTCATTACCACGTAAATTATTTATTTTGCATACCACATATGAAAAGTCCATACATTTACGGTAATGGGACCTGTCAGGTATCAACTCCTTAGTCAAAAGGACAATCATAATAATAAAGGGGAGAAGAAGACTGAGAGGATATTATAGTCTAAACTCAGGTGTGACCGAGCAAGTATCATTTCTCTTTAGACTCTGGAAAGAAATAATTTTCTGTGATAAGATTGGTTATCTAGAATTGCCTTTTCACGGAGAGATTTTGACCTAGATCTCTACCAGATTCTTTTAAAAATAATCTCTTGGCTTGTCTCAAAAAGCAAATATTACAAATTGTCCCCCCAGCCCCCACAAGAGGCTGGGGAAATATATAGATGAGATGTATGCTCTAATCCCAGCTCTTCCCAGGCCAAGCGGAATTTAGTTCTTGAATGAAGAGAATTTTTCTGCACTAATGCTGTCTGTTGGCAATTTTTACTCTAAGGAAAAAACTAAAGTAAAAAGTGTAAAACAGTGAAGCTCCGGGGCTGTAGATTCCTAAGGCTAATGAAAAGGCACTGAATCTCTTCCTGACAATTTGATAAGCCAAATAAAACTCTCTTTAGCAAAAGTTTGCTAGACATAAGAAGTTGTTGCTAGCTATAGTTTTGTTTATAGTAGAAAAGAAGCTACTACTTTGCAAAATGTTGTGGGTTTTTTTTTCAAATTCGTAATGAATGATCTGGGCTTTAATGCTTGTACATTAATATTCGTAGTGTTTAGAGACAGATAGTTACAGTGTTGTCTTGCATGTTGATGTGCAATTCTGTCATAAGCTCTTCAGTTGATTGTGAATCTTTATATGCCTATTGCTTTTGGAATTTCCCATTAATAGCCATGCACTACGTTTGGCTAAAACAATTATAATTAAAAAAAAAACTTGTGTTAATCTTGGATCTGCTTTGGACAGAAAATATTTTTAGCTGAACAGCATTTTTTTTTTCACAAATTAAATACTTGTCTTTGTAAAACCATAACAGCGTCATCAGAGAAACATATACAGTTCGCATGGTTACCAAGGTTGACATTTCCTGGGGAGTAGAGGATAAATAGGTTTGGAGCGAAAAGGAAAAGCAGCAGAAAAAGAATTGTATAACTCTTAGGTGTTTGCAAACTATTTATATCAACAATATTGGGAAGATTTTTGAAAAGTGGGCCCTTGCTGTGAAAGCAAAAGTAGCCCAAGTCACTGAAGGAATGGATTCATTTATTCATTTGACATATGTGCTGGGTACCGTATGACATCCTTTACATTTACTGTCGCCTATAGGCCTTAGAGCCATTTTGGAAGTAGGCACTGTTGGTCATCTCACAGATGATGGAACTGAGGCTTGAAGAGGCTAACTTGTCCAAGACAAAAAGCTAGACTGTGGTGGAGATGGGTTTTGAACCCAAGTCTTTCAGATCCCGGAGCTAAGATATATTGCCTCCGTCTCTATCTTTGGGCATGCGGCCCATTTTGCTGTAAAACTTTATATAGTTACCCTCTGTTGCCCCTTCTCTGGAGGCATGTGTATGTTATCTTTTATGGAACCTGTTAGGTCTTCGATAACTTATAGTGCAGACGTATTGTTGAAATAACAGAAGCAGCAAGGCTCTCATAAGAAACAACTGTGAGTCCACCATCTTTTTAAAGGGGTTGCTGGGCGTTACCGGTTCAGTCTTTAAGGGGGGAAACATCTCACCTTGAGGATTGATTGTTTGTTTTTTGCTAATTACTATATGTCATGCTTGTGGGGAAAAGGAAGCAATGAGGTAAAGTCCTATGCTCTCCATGGCTCTTCTCAACAACTGACATATATCTACGTCTACCAGTTTGTTTCTTTACGGTCTGCCTGTCCACTTTAAAGCATTGGCTCTATCAAGGCAGTGATTTTTGTCTCTTCTCTTTACTGAGGTATTTCCAGACCCTCAAAGAGTAACTGGCACGTGGAAGGTACAAAATGAATATTTGTTAAATGAACAGAATGAGCTTATTTCTAAGATGTGATAGAGGGCTACATTTATATGTATTATTCATTTCAGCTCAAATTTAAGACTAAGTTATACTGGCACAGGTTGGGGTCATATGAGATGGAAAAAAAATAAAACCTGCTACAGTAGCAGGCATGTTATTTATGATCCTTAACACAAATTATAAAGTATTATTTTCTCTCTGTTACACGTGAAGAGGCTGCGTCTTCACAACTACATCGCCTTCCCCCAGACTGCTGGTCATTTGCGTCTCAAAGACTGTTCCAGATACTATGCCTCGGGAGGGGTGCTTGGCGCCTTTCAGCATAGGAGAGGAGCAGATGCCGAAATGTTCTCCAAATTTCTGCAGTTCTCATTTCACTCAGTGCTTTCCAGATTCCTCCATGGAGGCGGCCAGGCTGTGTGATGGTTAAGAGCCAGGTTCTGGACTCTTGGGACAGATCTCGGCTCTGTATTTGCTCTGTGACCTTGAGCATAAACCCCTTCTGAGGTGTAGTTTCCTCATCTATGAAATGGGGCTAATAATAGTGACTACTTCATAGGATTTTCATGAAGACCAAATGGGATAATTTACCTAGAGTGCTCAATTTTAATGCTTGGCACATAAAATTGCTCAAAATTGGCCTTAAAATGTCTAAACATCTAGACTTGATAGTTTTTCTTCTGTAAATATAAAGATTAAGGCAAATATCCACTGGTATCCACTAATACAAAGTAGACTGTGTGGTATTGGCCATCAAGGCAGTATACGTGTTACCAATTTTAAGCATGGTTAACTTGGTAATACATTTGTGAGCCCTTAAATATGCTCTAAATTTGGTCTACTCTAATAAACGTGTAAGTGACTTGCAGTAATAATTATTATAATAATTACTCCCAGTTTTCTCCAGCTATTTCTTAGGCATTATTGTAGGCTCCTTATTTACATTATCATTATTCTTTGAATTAACCACCAAAAGACGGCACTATTGTCTCTGTTTTATAGATAAGGAAACTGAGGCTAAGAAGAATTAAATAACTTTGTCCAAGATCACTTAGTTAGAAAAATAATAGAGTCAAGCACCAACTCTAGCCCACAGGTTTTCCCCTGTGCAGCACTTCATTCTACTTACAGTTTCCTACTTGATTGTAACAGAACTAAATAACAGTTACCACTTTTTGAATGAACTGTTAATTAATATTTCATACTTTCGAGAGTTATTTTCACCTTTCTTACTTCAACTGATTGGGAGTTTTTTGGAGTCCTTTTATCTTGCTCTTATCCAAAAATGATATCTAAAATAATAACTATTAATAATAATAATAACTGTGAGGAGGGAATAACCTCATAATTCTACCATATTTAAGTCCATTTAACACCAAAAACTTTATTGTCTTTAAAAAATAATACACAGGAGGGAAAAAAACCCACAATTGATTCAATGTCCCTTACATTTAGGAAGGACGAAGGGTTTTGATGAGTGAACAGCAAGGAGGGGTTTGTATGAGCTGCTGTTGGCTGCTCATTTTCCCTCCCGGCCTACACTGGTCAAACGACATGACCCACGGCAATTAATTTTCCTATGCCTCAGTTCTTCAGCAAAGTAGGGATTAAACTGTGAATTTCCAAAGGGCAAAGAGGATATCTTATTTTTCTTTCTAGTGCCAGTATCTACCTCAATAAAGATTGTTGAGCTAAATTCAGTGGGAAGTAATACCGAGATGAGGGTGACCATTAATAACAAGATCTGAAAGATTACATTGTACTAGTTCTTACTCCATTTCTACAAATTAGGAGATGAATATTAGGATTTCTCTCGGGATCTCTCCTTTGCATCTTTATATTTGATTCCGCAGGCTGGCTTCAGGGATTCCAAACAACTAGGAAACAGTAATGTGCCAAACTTTCCTCTTTAGTTAGAAACTAATCCCACTTGGTTACGAGATGCTTCTTTAAGAGAAGGGACTCAAAGGAGGCAGAGAATGGGGTAGAAGGGGAGGGGTGTGCTCCGGGCTTGTGACAGAGGACTGTGCACGTCTCTTCCCAACTCCGTGCTCAGTGACTTCACGTTGATGGCAATGAAGGATTTCTCCCTCCAGTTTTAAGGGTTCCTAGAGTAGGAAAGACTAAATTTCTTTATAAGGAAACTATTGTTATTATATCTCATTATTACTTACAATAAACAAATCTTTTATAGGAAACTCTGCTCGCCAGCATATCGCTCCCGATCCTAGTCTTTCAGATTAGGAGAGAGAGCTCTTTGAAGGCCCATGCCAAGTGTCGGCACGTAGAAGACTATGTTTTCAGCTTAGACTCCTGGTGCTCAAAGTGTTGTTTTAGGACTAGCAACATTACCCAGTGATTTGTTAAAAATGCACATTTTTGGTCTCCACCCCAGACCAACTGGATCAGAAATTCTGGGGATGCCAGTTTTAACCAAGTCCTCCAAGTAATTCGGAACCACTGCCTTTGACTTTGTCTTACCGTAAGGCCATGGCGATGAGAATCTGGTAAAAATGCTTAAGTTATGCCAAAATATTCTCTCCCGTCCTGCTGATGAAATGTTATTTTATATATTATTTATATATTATTTAAATCTCTGATACATGATGTGTTCATCAACAGTTCTCCGGAGTGAGACTGCATTCGGTCGACTGATCACAATGTTTATCATTTGTTGAAAACGCTAATATTCTACCTTGAATCCTATTAAGTATATGAAAATCCACAGAAATTCTCTTAAGAAACTTCCAAATACTTACAGTTCTGCTACATCTCTCATTGATCAATTGTCTGTGCAAACATGAGAAGAGAGTTCATCTTGTTATTGTATTGACTGACTATAAAGGTGAAAGTTGATTAACTTACAGAAATAGAGTCACGTTTCAGGTACACAAATGAAAGGGTTGGGGTGGAAGGAGGAGAGAGTCTTTGAAAGGCATTTGACAGGGGAAGGTTGTATTCCCCAGGTAGTCCTGTCAAGCAGCTCTGTCGACAACAAAAAGAAGAAAACAAATAAATTGGAGGTTGTGTGAATGTCGCAAGACCAGAATATAAATCCGTATGACATGGAGAGAAGTAAATATCAGTAATTCGCATCCTCACAAAATGTTTTAGGCTGGTATCTTCTAGCTATGCCAGAATGAAAAGGAAAACAAAATAATACATAGGTCACTCTCCCAGACACTGGTCCGGCATTCACCTTTTATTCATAATGCCAACCCTTAAAAAGCACCACCGCAGGCACAATAGGAAGACAATGTGTGACAAGACTCAAGACTCCTACGTCTGGAAATGGATCTAACACTCAGAGAACATTTCATCCCTGTCTAACTTTCTAACTCACAAGAGAGAATGCAGCGTTCACTCTGAGCAAAGACTGTCTTTAGACAGAAGGTGGGATGTAGGACTTAGGTTTTCTTTTGATGCTAAACAAACTGTAGAAACATGCATCTAAAAATTGATTGAAGATGATAGTAGTCGTCTTTTTTCCCATTTAAAAAAAATCATTCCAAGCTTGTGTTATCCGTCTGTACATGAACTAAATCTTCCCAAGCTCTTAAAGCCCACCTGTGCTTTCCCCAGCGCCACCTTGTTCTTGTCTGGCTTTGTGCTCAGTGACACCACCTGTCCGCCCCAGGTCTGGGTGTCTGGTCCAATGAGGGCCTTCTTGAAAACCTTACATAACTGCTTTTTTTTTTTTCCCCTGTTCCATGGGCCTCACCTCACCACACCAAATCTAATGGAGGCTCTGGCCCAGAATCCAGGAATGTTGTTCCAGATAGACCTGGCGGGTCTCACTGCTCATTAACATGAGCTCCACCTCCCTGCCTGGGAAGTCAGAACACCCTGTCTTCCTGGAGTGTCCGTGGCCTGCCAGCTCAGGAAACAGGACCCTTCATCTGGCCTGAGAAACCTGGTTTCCTCCCCATGGCCATAAGGCCTTCAGTTTTAAGTTTCAATAAATACTACTCTTCTGAAAGGTGCTAAACACCAATAAACTGTCTGATAAAGAAGTATTATTTTAACATGTAAATCTGTAGGGGAGAAAAAGAAATCCCCCCTCCTGGAGGCTCCCGAGCCCTAGCAAAATGCTAAGAAATGAAAGTGTTGAATGTATTCAGGCTTTATAGTAAAGACCCTGTACAAGAACCTAAAAGGAGAATCCCCAAATCCAAAAGGATAATCAGTTTCATAGTATTTAGACATGATGTACCACCAAAATTATAAGTATGTCTGAGATGCTTTCTGTTCAAAAGAGCCAAAAGTTTTTCATAACTGGGCAACCTCCTTGGCTCTTTCCTGTTTTCACTAGACTCTCTCTGGATAGTCTAGCATTTCGGATGGTTTCAAGGACTTCGCGTATGCTGGTGACTAACCAGTGCTTATCTCCAGCTCAGGCCTCCTTCCTGAGCCCCAGGCCCATGCGGCTGAGCTTCGAATCCCCGTGGCAGCATCATTTTCTACTCCCACTCTGCTCTTCCTCGTGTGTCTCCCTAAATGCCAGCACCATCCACCTGGCAGCTCAAGTCAGGCCACTGAGCACCTTGCTGACCCCTCCCGCCCCCTCCAGCCCCTGCAGCCTTCACCTCCGGTCAGTTGATCGGTTTCAGAGCCTAAGGATTCTGTTTCCCTCACGTCGCATCAACACACCCACTGTTTCTCCCCACTGTGAGCTGAGCTCAGGCACTCACCATTTCTCCACAGATGCACCCGGGCCTGGGCCTCTCAGCTGGTCTTCCCTTCCCAATCCATTCTTCACAGCCAGAAGGACCGTTCTGAAAGGCAGTGTAGAGCGTACCATTCCGCTGCATCAGACGCCCTAGATGGACACAAAAGCCATTTGTGACTTACCTCCCGCCCATCTCAGTAAACCCATCTTTCACCGTTTCTTCTCTCATCCTCTGCACTGGGGCTATGGGAGTCCGCGAATGTTTACTCTACATTTCTCTATGCTTTTGTACCTACTAATACGTCCTCTAGTCTTCCTCACATCCCTCTCCTAACTAAGTTCTGCTTATCCTTCAAAATCCATCTCCCTTCAGGAAGTGTCCCCAAGTTGCCTTTGGGTTGGTCAGCCCTCCTGTGTATTATGGCAGCGAGGTCCTGGTACTCACATGGTATTCTAACTTCATTGTCCTCTTTCCCCCACTACACCGAGAGAGAGCTCCTTGAAGGCCGAGGCTCTGTCTTTTCACCTCTCAATTCCCAGAGCCATGCACAGGGTCTGGCTAGTGTATGTCCTCAAAACAGTTCTGTCATTTGACTAAGAGAAATGCCCTAGAATGAAGTCATGGGTTCCTGTGCACCTTCTTGCTGGAAACTGGCCTAAATTAAGGCTATAAAGAAGTAGAACTTTACTACCAAAGTGGGAACATTGTTCAAGGAAGGCACAGAATCAGATTTTAAGATGTGGGTCCATTAGGCCTGATTACTGGAATGTGTCTCTCATGAAGACCAAGAGGAGAGGCTGGGCAAGTGCCAACTTCACCACAGCCTCTAGGGACAAAGACAGTTACACGGGAGAGAGCTGGACCCTGGGCACCTGCAGACAGACACGAACACGGGCACAAGGCACATGGTTAGGGATTTAACACTCTGCACAAAAGCAAGGTGAGAACCCTCCATCTGGTTTGTTGCCAATAAACAACAACAAAAAAGGAGGTCTTTCTTCCATTGTTTCAGTTCTCTAAATTCTTAATGTGAAAATACATAGTCAGCCCCCACAGACCTGCTCAAACTTATACCTCAATTAGGTAATTTTTAGAAATGTATTTTGAGAAAGAAATCCATCCCTGACTTGGGAACGTCAGCCAGGTTGTGGGCTCCACACGGAACTTCAGGATCTTTACTTCTGCATCCGCCAGTGCTTTGCCGGGGGTCCTACCTGCTTTGTTTTCCACCCAGCTCTCTCCAATCCCTGCCATGCTCATGTATTTTAATACTGTATCTCTCCCCTGGGAATGTTACTATTAAGTTATCAGCCAGTCCTAATGATGGAAAAGCCTATACTAAAAAGCAGGCTTGGCTTTTGGCTTCACGGCCCAGTAGAAACCTGAACAACTCTCAACTTGGGAACCCAGGAGGGCACAAGCAACTTATTGATTATGTCCAGGGGAGAAAAGGATAGAAGCATTACCTTAAAATGCTCTGTTGGCATTGTAAGTAAACAGCTCTCCTACCCTGTGGTGTAAAGCTAGCCCTAGGGGTAGAAATTATCACCAAAGCAGTCTTTTAATGCACTCAGCTACACTTCCGACATCCTCTCTAGGAAACTTGTGCTTATCAGAAAATGCAATTCTGTTGCTTTTGGTTTCTGTCCTAAAGTAGAACTTAGCAACATTTGAACCGTTCCAAAACTAAGTGTGGATAGATATATTTTGATTAGAAATTCTAAATCACATTTACAAAACTCCCGTGCACTAAAAAAATCTGTTTTGACAAAGCAGTTGAGTATCTTTTCTCTCAAAGTGGTCATTCCCCCTCCCAGCCTCCTTCTTCCCTTTGGGGACACTCAAACATGGGGGGATCACTTCCTGTCTTCCTGGCCAGTGTCCTCCCATCAGGCATGCAGTAGCCACGAAGTGCAGATTTTGCTGGGCTACACCTTTCCTCTCCGCCTCTTCCTCTGACTTTGCCTGCATCATCTCAGCTCTGGCCCACCTGATACGTTCATTTTGCCTAGATGAGTAAAATACTACCCCAGCGTTCTCACCGCCAGTCTGTCCGACACCACTGCTCATCTTCCTGAAACAGGTCTTGAATCATGTCATTTGTCTGGTCAAAAAATTTCAAGGGAGTCCCATTACTTCCTAAATCAATCCTATATCCCTAGGTTGTTACCTTACGGTTCTGCTGTCTATGTTGTTATTTCAACTACAGGTATATATTTGCTACTCTCCCCCCACCATTTGCACCAGCCTCCCTCTCTGCGATTGCTTGTGCTGTAGCACCCAACTCCCTCATGTGAGTGCCGATTTCATTCTTTACTAGCTTTGTGCTTCTGTTTCCTCATTTCTAATATGAGGATCATAATAGTGCCTACTTCCCAGGGTTTTGTGTTGATTGCCTGAGGAAATCCATACAAAGCCCTTAGAAGACCGCCGCACAAACTCAGTAGTCAGTAAACGTTCGAGATCACTATCATTATCATCATCCCTTTCAAGGACCATTTCAAATCTACCTCTTTAGTGAAGTCTTTATAAAGTGCCCAGCTCATTGTTGTTTTTTCCCTTTTTTGTGCTTCTCTGAAGAGCATTCGACATATAATGCCCTGCCTTAGAATAGTGCCCGCACTTGCCTTGGCCTCGACTGGACTCTAACCTTGCTGAGGTGGAGGAAATTTTATCCCTCATTGTGTACTCGAAAGGGACCTCATACAGCACCTGGCACATCAAAAGGACTTAATAAATACGGCTCCATTGAAAGAAATTGATTTTACTATTTTAAAAACTCTGTTCCTCAAGCCGAGAAAGAAATAACACATACAGATAAGTAAATGAAATGAGCACCTCGATAACAAGGCTATTACTGGTGAAAGACGCTGAGATTGATGTCATTAGAATGCACGACTGGCCCTGATAACACCCTTTCGTCCATGTCCTCCGTTGCAGGTCTGCTTAGTGGCCTATCTTGGTTTGTTTATGCTTTGTGTCTCATATCAAGTTGACGAACGGACATGTATCCAGTTTGCTATGAAAGTAAGTTGTCATTTTTCTTTCTCTTTTATCATCACATAGAAAAAAAAGCCACGAGTACAAAATAAAAGAATGCTTTTTAAGGGGTTGCATATCAGATAATTCTAGAAATTGCATTTTTAGGCAGGCCACAAAAATGTTTTAGGAGGGCATTCATCCAGACCCCAAAGGTAATGCTGATTTTTTTAAAGTCCTAATTTCCAGGCACTAGGTTGGCACAGAGCATATGAAATCTGTCCTTCAGTGCCCTTACAAGGAATATTGAAAATTCATCAGTTCAGCAAAACACTTAGCCAGGGAAAAGGTGTCTCTATTAGTGCCCACTTCCATATCTTGGGGGTTTTTAGAATATTTTAATAGGCAAGCAGTCTATTTCCTTTTGTAGGTGGGATCACTGAGACAGAAAAAGTACATTGGGTGCATCCAAATGTTCTGTGCAAAGAGTCTGAGGATAAGGGGGAGGGCTGGGACACGCATGGTTTAACAAGTGTGTGTGCCTTTTCCATGCCTGTATTTTTTTTTCCTCCGTTAAAGATGGTGCATTTGGTTGGAACCAATTCACATACACAGCATTTTCACTGCACAGTAGAATCTACTCCAGAGGGAAACATAGACACACCCTTTTAGAGTTTAGGGAGATAAACACCCAACTCAGCAATCAGAGCCAGTAGAAATCAAATTCCTACATTTTCTTTCAACTACTTGTAGCAGAGAACAGAACGGTTTCTGTAATGTTAGTTTGTTGGGTTTTTTTTTTTTTTTTGGTCCATTCAAACTGTTTACTTTTCTTTTGTAACAAAACACATAACAACTGGACACGTCTTTGTTCAAAAAGAGAGCATAGCTCATAAGGGTAAGTTCACTCTATTATTTAGAAACGAAGATGCAGAAAAGATATTTTGTAATCTAGTATAATTGAAGCAGTTGACATAAAAAATGCTTATATGTGTGTATATTTAAATCATGTTGTAAAAGAGTAATTAATGGAATAAAAATGTTCACCTTATATTAACTAGCCAAAAAAAGCTGGCTACATAAAATGTACAATGTGATAACACAGAAATTAAAAAAAAAAAAACACCTCTCAGTGCATAGAAAAAAATAGTTATCTGTGAGTGGTGGGAAGACAACTGCATTTTGTAGTCTTTTTCTCTAATTTTGAAATGTTCTCCAATAGATATAACTTTCCTAGTTAAAACATAAGGGATTCTATTTTTAAAAATTTATAGAATTTCATGGATATGTCTACATTTGGACATTTTACTTTTTCTGAGGGTGTTCCTTAAAAGAAGGCCAGATAGAGCAGACACCAGTCCATGTTTACTTTTTTTGTAGAGGTCTGATTAAACACAGCAAGGCTTAGTGATGATTTAAAAAAAAAGGAAAAAGGAAAAAAGAAAAAAAAAAGTCAGAAAGCCTAGTAAGAAATGCCCTGTTAAATTACAGGAACCTCTTTCACTAGGGTATAAAGTGATCTCTGCTAGGTTCCTCAGCTTATGTGAAATGCTCCATTTCCCCTCCAGATGACCCAGCAGAGACACCAGCATCAGCTTCACGGAGACCCCGAAGCCATCTCAACACCTGCACTTAAAATAAGGAGCAAGGACAAAAATAAAATAAAACAAGTCAGTGCCAATGTCAGGCAGGTTGAGAATTCCCCACTAGGAAGATCTCATTAGCTACCTTTTTTTTTCACCTGTGACAGACATTGACAAATACGGAGGCACTTTTCTCTTCTCCTGAATGTGACCTTTAGTGATGCTTGCTGCCAGCTCTCTAAGGTCCCCGCTCTATTATCTTCAGGTCTAAAATGAGCTTCAGTCAATCTCCGGGGTTTCCCAAGGCACAACAAGTTACAGCCGACTTGCCTTGTGCCCCCACACCGTTTTTGTTTTGGGGGGGGCATTGGGGAGGCACGAAATGCATCTTCATACGGTGCTTCTCACTAGCATAACGGCGTTTTAGTGCCTGCGTGTTGATACCCTGGCCTAAGATTTGTTGAAGATTTTTGGAGACCCCCATGGCCCGGGCAGCCCCCCGGGGGAACACCGCGGCTCTCTGTAGCCTGAGCACGCGCGCGCACACACCGCTCCTTCTTCTTCGAGACAATAGCCACGGGCCTGGTCTTTCATCTCACGCCGCTACAGTCCGCCCTGGCCGCTCGCGGCGGGCTCTGCCACTACGCCGGCGAGTTCCTTCTGTCTCCCCGGGGCGCTGCCCGCGGCCTTGGCGGACCCCTGGGCCTGGGACTGGGCCTCCTGCCTCGCCTCGTGGCCCTGTCTTCTCGGGGCTCACCTGGCTGATTTTCAGAAACGTGTCCGGTTCATGTGCTTGGCAACACTCCCGGGGAACATTCCCCGCGAGGGCATTTAAGGCGCAGTCGCCTCGTGCCCACAGGCAGGAGGCCCCCGGGCTGCTGCTGCTGCGGCAGCGGCCTCCCCGCTCCTGCCATCGGGAAGGTAATTAAATCGAAGCCGAACCGCCCTCCTCCCCAAGTCACCGAGCGTGGAGGCTGCAGCCGGGTACCAATTAGCGGCCGCGAGCGAGCGGAGCCGTGCCGGGCGCCGCCGTTACATAAGCGCCGGGGCCGCGGCGCCCCCGCCCCCTGCCCGCGGCCGGGCGCCAGACGCGCGGGCCGACAGGGGCAAGACAGATGCGTCCCGGCCCGCTTTCATCAAGATGTGTTTGCTCGCATTCCCAAGGTCATCGCAAACACTTTCATTGATAGTTTATTCCTGCCGTGTAGGTAAAACAAGCCACTCGATTTTACATTACAGATTCTAACCCAGAAGCTTGTTGCTGTCAGATGAGTTAAAAGCCGTGAGGGAAAAATGCTACCCCGCGGCAGAGGTAGCCTACAGGCCTGGGCGGGAGGGGGATCAAGTATGTATTAAGTCTTAAAATGGATAAGAGATTTGATTCTGTGGCTCACGCCTGTTTACTCGGCCTGATGAGTCCACAGGGTGGGAGACGCAGAGTCACGGTGGGAGATACGCACCGAGGAAAATGTATTCCTAATCAAAGGGGCTGAGGGGCATGGCTTTTGTTTGTGCTCTCGCTGGCTTCTAGCATCTTTAAGATGCTCGAGGAAGATTGGGCGATCCCTGTGTTTGTGTAAATGTTCACATCCTTCCTAGGAGCCACCTATGCGTTGTTACTCCCACGTGACGGAGAATGAGACAAAGCCGGTAGAGTTGATATCCTGAGTCTTGAGAACTGGCAGCTCTTTCCATCTCTAGTAATTTGCTTATTGATTTCACAAATACTTAAGTAGTGCTACTGTGTACTAGACACAGCTCTGAGCCCTTTACAGACACCAACTCTTTCGATACTTATAATAATCCTATGACCACAGGCGCTATTATGATCATCATTCCAAGCTTAGAGGTGAAGAAATGTAGGTACACGTGGGACTGATTAGTTTGCCCCAGGAATCAGGATTCCATGGGGGCAGCCTGGCTCCCCAGCGTATGCTCCTAACCATCAGTCTGCTGTACACTTGTTAAATGTCTTGGGCTAATCTTTTCATACCTAAGCCAAAAGGTGATCTTTTAAAAATAGGCAAAATTCTCATTTCAGCAAATGGATTTCTGTGATTATGAGAAAACAATATTTTTGCAACCATCCGAATTACTTGCAGATTGAGAAAGAGGGATTATTATCTTTGGTTCAAGATATTGTCCCAATGAACATTATAGTAATCTGCTAAGGATGTATGTGTGTGTTGGAGGGAGGAGGGTTATTACAAGACCTCTTCAGTTCCATCCATTGATGGCAATAAAATGTGCCGACAAAACTCCAATTGGGGCCATTCTACTAAGCAGATGACTCTCAGGTGGGAAATTATCCCTTTAATTTGGGCCTCCCTGCTGGTAAAGGCACCGATGTACCCATGTTCCCAAAGCAAATAGTTCCCAGTTGCATGCTGCCTGTCCTGGAAACACGGCTCCGGTGGGCACACGCGTACAACAACACCGTCGGCACAATTTAATCTGGCTCTTGGTATCAGGAGTTTGAAGTCGGTCGTCAGGCCCAAAGATTTCGGAACCACCCAGAATATTTCAAATATTCTTCCCCAATGGTCCCACAAAAATAACCTCATAGTCTTTAGCCTGAGCACTATAGTGTTTGCAGAGAATATGGCCACTGACAGTTCAGGGAGGGGATGTGTTCAATATCACACATTGAATATTTCCTTTAAAAATTTTTAATGGTGCCCATTTGGATTTATCTGCTTCCCTTCCTCCAGGGGAGACCAAATGTGTTGAGTAGAAATTCTCCTTGTTATGTCCCTGAGATAGAAGACGTTGCAATAAACTGTTTCACAGATGAAACACGTGGGTTCCAACCGACAAGTCTTCAAATGATTTGGTGTGTGTGTTGAGGATGTCTTTGGTGAGAAGGTTCAGAGAAGCCAGGCCCTGCTTGGTTGGGAGCCGTGCTACGACAGGATGGTTTAGCCAGTGAGTTCCACCCTCCTCCTGCCCTCAGTCGAGCTTTCAGGCAAACTGGACACATGATGAGGGCACCAGAACACAGACACACACACCAGAAAGAAAACAAATACATTTTTAAGTGTTCTATATTTAAGACTCGAAAGCACTTGAAATTGTCGCCATGTGGAGAATCACTCATTTGGAGGACTTTTGTACCCATGTTTTATAATCTTAGATATGTGTTTTTATTTTAAATTATTGGAAGTGGAGGGAGTGCATAATCTTTTCACAGCTACTTTAATCTGAACCTGGACATGAGGAGAACTGATCTTACTTTGGGGAGTTCACATTCACCAGAAACGCTCTACAAGCAACTTTTGACTGTGGTATGCAAATCTCACACAAAGAACTGGGTTCAGTACACTAGTCCCAACAGCTGGGGCCTCTGTTCCTTATCTAGACCCCCAGCAGGTGGGACCATGAAGAAAAGCATCTCCACTAGGTCAGTGCAATCCCAGGAACATTTCTTGTTCTATAAAATGCTTTATATTGTGACCATGTCAACAAGCACTCACAATTTTTGATCAACACATTTCACGTGTAAGCTAAATGTCCTCTTCAGGGAGTCCATGGTTCTTCAGCAGCAGAGTTTAGATCTTGAACCAGACCTTTCCATCACAAGGCTATCACACAGGCCAACAGTGTTCAGAACCTCTTGGCAGCTGAAGGGCCGTTTAGGGTTTATTTTTATGCTCAGGAACCACATGCTTACAGGTGGACTTGGGTTGAGACGTGTAGGTGATGAAGCTGACATCCAGTCGTCTACCTTCTGGAACCATAATCCGCCCCCGCCCAGCAACCTCTTACTGGGGATCCTGGCATTCTGGACACAGGTTAGCAATCACTATATTGAACACCATTGTTTTTATTAACCCGTATCGCCAGTTGACCAATCACTGCCAATTCTGGCCAACACAGTGTTTACATTGCAGAAACGTGTTCTTTACTTCCCAGTCTTTTTGCAGTCAACAGATGAGCAGTTTTTGAGGTCAGAGACAGTCACGGCATGCCTTTCAGCGATGGCTTTCGTGTTTGGGATTCACCTAAACTGTTTGCTGCATCCATGAACATCCCACAGTCAAGCTAATGTTGTTGGCTCAATGTATGAAAAGCACCCAACATCTGTATGGCAAATAAAGCTAGGATCAGGGCGTAAGGACTGCTCACTAAGAAATCAACTTGGAACCATTCCTCTGTCTTGGGGACTCCGTTTCTGAGGCAAGAACAGCCCCTCCATCAGGACCCCTCTGATGAGAGGAGAGAAAGCACAGCTTTGATGAATTAGCTTTGTCATGCATCATCCAACGCTCTTTGTAACTGGAAAGGTTCTCTTCTGCTTTCTCGCAGCTGTTGTACTTTCTGCTGAGCGCCGTGGGCTTGACGGTCTGCGTGCTGGCCGTGGCCTTTGCTGCGCACCACTACTCGCAGCTCACCCAGTTTTCCTGCGGAACGGCTCTGGACGCCTGCCACTGCAAGCTGCCCTCCGTGGAGCCCCTCAGCAGGACCTTCGTGTACAGGGATGTGACGGATTGTACCAGCATCACGGGCACTTTCAAACTGTTCTTACTCATCCAGATGATTCTTAACTTGGTCTGCGGCCTCGTGTGCTTGCTGGCCTGCTTTGTGATGTGGAAACACAGGTACCAGGTTTTTTATGTGGGTGTAAGAATGTGCTCCCTCACGGCTTCCGAAGGTCAGCAGCAAAAGGCCTAACGTTCTTGCTCACAGGTGCGAGAGGAAACAGCCCACTGACTAGCTGAGGTCAAAAAAGAGAAAGAGGAGGAAGAAAGAGAGAAAGAGAGAGAGAAAAAAAAAAAAAACCCAAAACCAAAAACCAACATTTGACAGTAACTAATAGTCACTATTCTAAATGAATATTTTTGTATTTTTCATGAAATAAAAACATCTTTTCAGGTTTCTATAGTATTTTTAAAAACTCTTATAGAGAAAATAAGATCCAAACTGACTTTGGGACAAAGAACTCGGAACAGGGAAAGAACGGCACACATCTCTCCTTGCCGTCTGGTGTTTATTCCTCATATAGATTTCCCCCGCTTTCTGAAAGTGGAGCATTCCCATGAAAACTTTCGTAAACCGAAATGGTGTAAAGTGAAGAAGCTACTTCCTAGAAGCAGAAATCTTCAGCTCTCTTTCGGTTAGCGAAAACTCGTGCTCATGTAGCTATTTTCCAAGAGTGGGGAAACCTGTCCTCATTCTATTCATCATTTGTATAATCTTCTTTCCTGGGAGTTCAGTTTATAGTGTGGACTGGCATTTTAGGCCCACTTGCTAAATTTTGCCGTCTTTTCCAGAACTTCCCACCTCCCCCCATTATCTCCACTAAGTCTTGGAGAAAGGCAGGGGGTGGGGGGAAAGCTGAACAGCCAGGTTGAGTTTCTCTATTTTCCCTGATAGAGATGTCTCCAAGGCATGAAACAGCTTGAAGGAGCAGAGTAGAAAAGGAAGACTTTGCACAGGCTAAATAATTATAAACACCTGGGCTGGGGCCGAGGCCTTTTTCTCCGCAGCTCCCTTAGTTCGGCTCTGCAAGTGGATCCCTTACTAAACGCTTTGGATGATTGTCTGCTTCTCAATAATTGAAAGTTGGTGGTAGTTGTATTCTTAATGATGTAGAAGGCTCAAAAATAATTACATTATGCTTCTATTCTATCATCTAAAACAAATCATTAAAACTAATTTCTACCTAATTGTTAATTATAATTATGCTCTGAAGCCTACTTAATGAGCCCTGGCTGTACTTACGTAGCACCATCAGAGAAATTACTCTCACAAGAGAGGAGGCTTAAAGATTCTTTCTTCTGAAAGCCAAGCTTTACAACGGAGAAGAGAATTTTTTTTTTTTTATTAATAGCTCAGGTTAAAAATACTCATTTAAACAAAAACAAGAGCATTTGTAATGGGCAATGTTTGTACAGATAGCACATTTGTGATATGTTGTGAAGTATCTCTCTTGGCAGCTAAGTCCTTTGGAGGAAGATTGGGAATGTATCTGATAGGTAATCCTGTTGTTGACTTGTGTCCACAGTCCACCTAGAGACTTCAACTCCTGTTCTGAAGTCCTGATTTGAGCATCTGCCCGTTGACTTGGAAGGTAGTTTTTATTTTAAGTTACCACAACTTAAAAAAAAAAAAAGCACAAGTACCCTATGGTGGGAATCTTTTCTTTCTTATCAAGTTCTGCACAATATCCATGTTTTAAGGACGGAGCTCAGAATGCAAATGCATGCAGCATAAATGTTATCTAGATCTTTCTCTACTAGCATGCTCTATTGAAATCAGAGATTCAAGATAATAATGGAGATGAATTTGCCTCTCCACATTGCCTATTGATAGACTCCGCTAGTCATGAAATTCAAGCCTAAAAGAAAAGCGTTTTCTTGTTTGCCTTAGAAGATAGTCCAACAATCCCATTGATTGCGACAGTAGTGTCAATTTCTACACAATATAAATATCCAAGTAAAAAGAAAAACATTAAGTCGGTTAGTTGGAGGATTGTAAATAGCTTTTATGTCCTCCAGATAAAACACCTGATTAACAGATGTGAAAACCTTTTTTATGTATTGACTTGCTTTAAAAATGGCCTTCCTACACACGAGCTCAGGCCAAGAATTCACATTGGAGGGATTAGTGGAAAAGACTCTGGGGCAGAGGTTTGATCACACACAGAAACTACAGCGAGAGAACACCAAGCATCCTGATGATGACCTGAAGAATACTCTGTGCGCTGTTAAAAAAAATAATACCGATAACTGAGTCCATTCTGATTTGGACAGTTTCCTACACAAAGAAGAAAATGGCCACGAATCTGAAATATTGTAGCTGTTCTGTAAAGAGTGAGAAACTCATGATTTAATGCTAATTGCTGTGAATCAGGCACCACTGGAAGCACACCCTGACTTCCTTCAATGACTTTTTATAGCGAACACTACTGGTTTTATATTAGAAAAATTAAAATTCTACACATCACCAAGGTGCTCAATGCTTTACAAATGATTCACAGGGTATTTCAAATGGTAGAATAACTTTAGCTTATGTGTTTTCTTTTTCCAAATGATGCCACCAGGCAGGACTTACGTAAGTTTGATAATAATCAGGAAATATATACACTATACACACACACACACACACACACACGTAAACTGGGGATTTTGCTATTGTGTAACTAAATCATTCTTAAATCCCCGAAAGAAAAAAATAAGAATAAGTGAAAGAAGGAACAAATAAATAAGACAGGAAAGAAACCAAGGCAAGAGTCCTGTGCTGTGAACTCCCCGAGTATTGATACGTGTAAGAAATGTGTTGCATGAATAGCAAACTGCTTTGCGCTGGATTTAAAGTATTTTAAGGTTGTGTTTTGCAAATATTGAAGTTACAATAACGGCAACAGAAAAGGAACAGATACACAGCTTTACACTTAGCAAAATGTTACATTTAAAATCTGACAAGGAGCCAAGATGGTGACTGTCTCTTCTAAACCATAAAACAGTAAGATTTGCGCAATCTTCCTCCTCTTCCACCTCCTTCAGGAGGATTAAATGAATCAAGACTTTGGAAAGAGGGGGAACTGCCGGGACTTGGCAGTACTTGAAATAGGAGGAATACAGCAGCCTAAATGTACAGACTTTGTAACGGAGCCCACTCGATCGGTCTGTGCCTTCACGTGACCGCCATCTGTGCCTCCCTCGCTCTGTCCAAATTTGTGGAGGCAGCTCCTTGGAGCCGAGCCTAAAAATATAGCTACGCCAGGCCCTAGAAACTGTAGTCAAGGAACAGGCCTGACTCTTTTCCCTCTTTGAGTCCAGCGTCTACATGCTCTCTTTGGAGGGGTTTCCAGCTGCAACGGCAGTGTGTTCGGACAGCGAGGACCCGTTATATGGGTGTTTTCTATTCACGGCCAGGACATCCGAATCTCTAAACGCTCTTGTATTTCCCCTCCCTGCATGCGTTGTATCTGGAATATGGTTATAGATTTTTAGTAAAGGGTGGGGTAGAAGGTATCCAAGGAGGGTTCTGGAGGACAACGGTGGGGCAGTTATTTAATCAGAACAAACTTCGAAGCTGCCCTGAAAAACCAAGGCCACCTTTCCGTTTTCTAGTGACTGCTCAGAACTACGGCCAGAGCGCCATTAATTTCCGTCAGTCGCGCTGGCTGTCAGTTTTTGCTACACTCCAAGAACTCTGTCATGTTTCGGGATGCACACTGAGTCTTCAGGACGGTGTTAAAAAGAGCTGCTGGCCAAATAGATTGACTCCCAGTGGAAACATTTGTTTGGCTGAAGGCTCAGTGTTTCAGCCTGTGAAACGGATACCTTGATTCTTCTCTTCTGATTTTCTAGTACTTTATTATCTCGAGTGATTATCCCCTTTGAAAATATTGATCTGCATTTTGATGTTGTGGTTGCATTCTTCTGGCGTTGATGAAACAGTGAATAGAAAGCAAAGTGCTTTCCAGATGTTTGAGGTGGTGGGTTTTCAATGGGATGCACATATGCAGATTTTCTTTGTTAATAAAGTTTTCATAATCTCTGAAAACACCTTGTTTGGATGTGTTTTGCAGTACATCGCATGTGAACTTGTATACCTAAAATCTCTCAGATGAGTGCTTCAAAAATCCGGTTTTGGGATAGATGAGAACTAATATTCATTTTGACTCTTTTGTTCCGGTAACTGTCTCTATTTTGGTACACGGCACCCACTGTGGAAGTCAAGGTTATAAATGCTCCCCGGGCCGGAGAGAGCCAGAGCTGAAAAAAATCTTGCAGCAAGTACTCGGAATGCTGATTCTTAATTTATATCTATTAATGTCAAGTAAAGCTTGGCCTTGAGAATGGAATACATGTTTGAGTGCCACATGATCAATCATATCCTACATTTAATTATACAGGAAAACAGACGGCCTAATTCCTTTTCAAATCTGAATGCCAGGACTGCTTCTTCTGAACTCTGTGGCAATTTAAACAGTTGATGGTACCGTGCAATGCAGCAGTTCTTTCTGTTTATTTGAGTTAGAAAAGCTCGTAGAATGGGAAAAGAACAGAATCATGACTTAGGACACACTGTCTGAGGTGCATTTCCTATCCTTAGTGTTAGGGCTGCAGCCCTAGGATGGAAATCTGACGGCCGCTTTCTGGCTGCGTGACTCTAGACAAACCATTTCATGTTGGGTTTCCTCATTTGCAGAGTGGAGAAAAACATAACTGGGGAAAGTTAAATGAAATAGCACTTCGCAAAGGGACTTGCTCAGAGAGAGCCTAAGAAGCATTTGGTTTCTTCCACCCTTAGCTGGTTTCTGCATAGCCTGTGTCACTTCTCCTGTCCCCACATCCAGCTAGAAACGTGGCTCTGCTTTGCTTATCCCCTTCTGTGACTCCCTTTTTATAAACCAAGAACATTATCAAAGGGGCCGCCTACGGAAATTCTGCTTTTCAATAAGGTAGCACCAACTCTTACTGATGATAGAGCCCAGAATTACGTGCTGGCCGGATCCCTATTTGTTGGTTTAAGCAGCTGGATGTTTCCCAAAGGTGACCATCTTTTCTTGGCTCGTCACCCAGAAAGAAGTAGAAGCTGAGGCATTTCTCCTGATTTTCATGTCACTTCAAATTTAGTTTGATAGCAGTGTGTTTAACCCCAACATTTAAAAATGAAACTTTATTGAGCTTTCGTACATTATCAGTCCCCTATATTTTAGGTTGTGATGTACAATCCCTCATTTATTTAAAAACCAACTATCAACCACCTTTGGTATGCCTGACTCTGTGGGTCACTGATTATCACTCGAGAATCGTAAAAAAGGTCTCTTTTTGAGCATAGTCAGCAGATATCATCTGGAGCTTCATTCTCCAGGTTGGATATGAGAACACTCATATGAATCTAAATTCTTGAATTTATTGATTTGGAGTTATTGAATATATATACAGTCAGAAATCTACTTTCTCCCTTGATAGAGTCTATCTCTCTTTGTAATTCATAATAAATTGTTATAAATTATTTTTTTCATTTGACAGATTTATCTTTTATTAGTTTGTCTTTAGGAAGTACAGGACTAATATTGGCTATTTTACTTCTAAAATTCAGATTGTAGGCAAATAAAAATGAAACTAGCGTACGGGAATGCCAGCTTGAAGACAACAGCTCATTCTTCGATTTCTTTCCAACAAATATTTATATATGTTTATTGATCCCTTCCAAAGCATAGGTTCTTAGAGAACGTCTTTTTTTGTTGTTGTTTGTTTGGGAAGGTCATCAGAAAGATCCTGTCATCAAAGGGATGTGGGACATATACTCATCTGTTATTCTTGGGAAAAAGCAGATACTAGGGCTGTAATCCAAATACACAGATTTCAGCTGAGATCTGAAGTCTTAGTGTTTAGCAAGGTTCTCTGGCGCAGGGGGGATACGGAGGCCTGCAGATTCATTGGTGGCACCTGTGCTGGCCCTGCCCCTTCCACACAGAAGCTGGCTGGAGAAGGAGGCAGAAGCTTCTGGGGGGTGGCCTGGCCCTACCTGCTGCTGCCAGGAATTGTGGGGGCAGCTTGATTAATGGCCGACGAGGGAGCTGAACAGTGAGATGTCCGTGGGCAGTTCCAGGGTCTCTGCACCTGGAGATTTAGGACTGCGCCTCTCTCTTGGTGGGGTGCTCTGCTTACTCTGACTTTCTGCCCAGCCCCCCCTTTTCTCAGCAGCCCGTACTGCGGTGTCTTTGCCTGACCAGGTATGACTATGGGGAGCAAGGGGATGCCTCTCAAGGACCACACGGGGCCGTGGCACTTCGGAGCAGAGAAGATGCCTGTCATCTCATGCAATCCACTCCCAATGGGTCTCCCTACATCTTCCTAGGCATGTGTTTTGTGGACCATTTGGGGACTCAGGGAAGGCCTGAAAGTGGTATGCTGGCCACAGTGAATGATCAGAGATAGAAGAAATAGAATCTGAAAATTATGTGATGAAAGTTGTCACTAGACTCAATGGATTTTTTTTTAAAGATTTATTTATTTATTTGAGGGGGGAGGGGCAAAGGCGAGGGAGAGAATCTCAAGCAGACTCCCTGCTGAGCATGGAGCGTGACACAAGCTTAATCCCATGACCCTGAGATCATGACCTGAGCCAAAATCAAGTCAGGAGCCACAGGCGCCCCTCAATGAATTGTTTTCAATTACTCTTTCACTCAGGATAGAATTCATGTACTCTTACAAAATAAACAATGACCCCTCAGGTACCTTTTTGGGCAAGAGTCAATTTTTAGGTTTTATTAATTTTTTTTCTAGATTACAATTGAAAAGAGAGAGAGAGAGCTTACTTTATTTTAATATACAGAAACTTAGGACCAGGGCACTAAACATGTCTATTTAACTAATGACTGGGAACATGCACTCAGGCTAATACGGGGAGGAACGACATCATCAACATATTTGGGGTCCGGATGAGGTAATCACAAGTGAAAAACCTGGATTCCGTTTGGCCTAGCTTGGGTTAGAGTAAGAGCAACCACCCTGGTGTGACCCTCACACCCACCCACCGCCAGATTTTAAAATTGCTTTGGACAGTTCTGGATAAAGTGACCAAGAAGGCCACCTCCACTTCTGCGATTTATATGTCTTTTTCTGGGCTCTTTCTACCCTTCCAGAGAAGAGACTGCCGCCCCTTCCCCACCTCCTCCCACAGCAAAATCTGCCCCTCTCTGATCCCTTGTCCCATTTCTATGACAGTCAACTCAGGTATTGTTAACTCAAATGCTGGGGGAGAAAACCTTAAGTGGGAGATCCCTATAAATATTCTTTTCATTTTAACAGGATTTTCCTAAAGATCAGAAAGCTTTTCAGGTCCAGAAAAATGAGGCATGATGGGGGGAGGGGAACCTGCCCAGTAGTCCTTCAAACCCAGTCATGTAAGTAGCCACCTACTCTGTCTGACCAGAAGAGTCATCGTCACAGAGCTGGTGAGACTTGGAGAACATTTCCCAGTAGCCCCAGCTCTGGCTGTGGCTTGGGAACCTGTGTGGGTCTGCAGCTGAACGGCCTGCTGGTTCCAGCTGAGCAAATCTCGGCTCAAACTGGTTGAAGGGAAGCATCCAGAAGTCTAAGGGAAGGGGTTTTTCCCCCCACCATTTCAGAGGGCATTTTACTGTGGAAGGCAGAATGAGTAAAAAAAAAAAACCCAACAACAAAAAAAGACAAGTGGGGGGTTGGTGGGAAGAATTCATGCAGCACCTCCCTGCCCCTAGTGCCTGGCTCCCTGAGCATGACTTGTGACAACTCACCAAGGTTGACTAACTTTGCTCAGACCCCCGGGCTTCTCTATTCATCCCACACAGAACACCCTCAGAGACTGGCTTGGCTTCACACTGCTGCCCAGAAGAGGACGTGTCAGGGAATAAGTAAGAAAAATGCTCATTTCTTGTTGAAAAAGTCCCAAATTGTAACTTAACAGGGTGATCTTTTTTTTTTTTTTTTTCCAAAATGTGCTTTTCCCCCAGAGTCCTTGAGCACAGACCTGCGGTTTTCTCTCTCCTGGGTTTTATAGTCTATCTGCCTCAAGCCAAGAGACTTGGCTCCGCTCCCCCTGAGTCAGAGTCTCGGCTGGTAGCTGAACCCAGGAAGGCCTGGCCCCACATCTCTCCCTGGAACCACCAGACCACACAGCCTCCTGTGCTCAGGCCTTTGGCTGGGTATCCTGCCTCCTCTTTGTTTGGAAAGAGATGTCTTACGTAACTGCACAACCTAGTAAATGCTCCATTGTCTTCCACTTGGGACAGCTCAAAATAACCCATTAGTGACTTATGACTTATCACAAAGATAGAATCTCACCCACACAGCCACAGCCCCCATGGAGCAGGCCTCACCTATCTTACTCAGGTCAATAATCAACAAGGAGACTTAATGACTGTTGTCTTTGGGGGAATCATAAGTTCAGGACAAGGTGCAGGAAATACAAAGCCTAGTTTATCTATAGGTCACGGTACTCTGCTCTAGCAGCCCGTGAGAGTCATTTGTAATTCAAGATCGAGACAGGCTTACACAATGCTGATCGGATGATTCTTTTGCTAATCTGATTTTGATAAACAGCTGATGAAAATGGAAGGTGTCTGGTCATCAGAGGAGAGATACCCAGGCAGGGAAATCAGTTTCTCTTCTCTCCTGGGGCGGGGATTTATTTCGAAGCTCCTGTTAAGAGTCCACAATGCCAAGAACGGTGATCACTGCCCTGAACCTCAAGAGCCTTCTAAGCAGAATGACAGAAACCCATTGGGTAAGGTCTTCTCTTCCATCTTATTTTCTATGAATCTCTGATTAGCCCAGTTGGGAATTCTAGTAATTACTTTAAGCTGGCACCTCTAGAAAAAAAATATACCTCTTAGGATTCAATTAAAAATGAAAAGAAACTCTGTCTGCCTGGTGTTGCCAAGGAGTTTTCACTGTCTAAGGCAGGGGTGTAGACCAGGATGAATAAAACACTCTGCGTTAGGTGACATTTCCATCTGGTTCGGCTGCCAGAGCAGCCCTGGGGAGAGGAGCTGGAGAGAGATGGGGGCCAGCCTCCTCCAGTCCGCTCTCCTCCCCGTGGCTCTCAGAGTCTATCAAGGATCCCTGAAGATTCTGCCTTATTTCTTTCTGCGGCAGACATTTTCTCATCTGGGACCGGCGACGTGATGAGTTTCAGGTGCAGGCACGTTTCTTTCCCTGCTCCGTGACAGGTGAGCCTTCGCCGCGCGCTCAGAAAGGGCCGCTGAACTTGAAGTGCAGCCATCTCCAACGGCCTTTGGGAAGCATACCTAGGACGCATGGAGGGAAAAGGTGAGGGGCTGTCTCCCCTGGCCACCGCGGCCCCGGCCACTTCCCTTAACACCTCAGGATCACGTACCGAGCCACCAGGTTCCACGCCTGCAGCAGCCAAACTGAGCATGTGCGAAATGCTGCTGCGCTGAGCTCTGCAGCTCTGGGCTCGCGTCTCATCCTGTTCCGCGAACTGAGTCGGAAAAAGCCGCGAGCGCAAGGGAGCTTCCCTGCCGGCTTCCCAAGAGCCGCTTCCGCAAGGATCTCTGAAGCCCAAGCTTCCTGCAGAAGCTACTCGCCTCCATGACAGGGCAGAAATTGAAGGCACGTAATTTGGAAACCGTACCAGCTTTGAAATAGTAAGAATAAATCTTTGGTTTCCTATTGCTGGGAGACAAGGTGGAGTTCAGGTCGACCTCAAGTGAAAAAATTGGGTAGTTGCCATTTTATTTGAATACAATCTGCGTTCAAAAATGGGTGGGAACTCTATACTACAGGAACAGCTCAGAAGGCAGTGAGTGCCTAACATAGCTCACGGAAGTGCCTTTACAAATCCGTTTTCCTTTTAAATGCTGACATGCTGGGGTGCCGGAAAGGGGGGGCACTCAGTTTGTTAAGCGGGTCTGACTGTTGATTTCCGTGCAGGTCATGGTCTCAGGGTGTTGAGATCAAGCATGTGTCGGGCTCCGTGCTGGGTGTGGAGCCTGCTTAAGAGTCTCTCTCGCCATCTCTAAAAAAAAAAAAAAAAGTAATAATAAATTAATAATAATAAAAAATTTTTTAAAATGCTAACTTGCTGTGTAGGAAGGATTTCCTAACCATGAAAGTGTAAAGTATGGAAGATTACCAATGGAACTTGTAGAATCCCTATCTCTATAGAACATTAAATAATTTTATCTTAGGGTAATTAATAAAATAGTACACAACTCTTTTCCTGGAATGGTTTCTTTCGAACCCTACCTAAAAGTTGTAGGAAAAACAATTCTTCCAACTGGAATTCATGGGAACTTACCAAACCAAGAGACTTCTAATTGTGTTGCTGTCCTTTCTTACATGTCCCTCAGCCTCTTCTATGTCTAAAAATACTTCTGGCTTAGGAATTTTGGAGACAGAATCAAAAATAGGGAAGCTAAGGGGCCAGCCATAAAAACTAGAATTGAAATATCAATAAATTATCACTTCAAGTTAGCAATAAAAATGCAAATTAAGGGGCACCTGGGTGGCTCAGTCGGTTAAGTGGCTGCCTTCAGCTTGGGTCATGAGCTCAGGGTTCTGGGATTGAGTCCCACATCAGGCTCCTTGCTCAGTGGGGAGGCTGCTTCTCTCCTTCCTGCTGCTCCCCCTGCTTGTGCTTGCTCTCTCCCTCCCCCCCCCCGTGTGTGTGTCAAATAAATTAAATCTTTAAAAAAATACAAATTAAATTGAAAAATTCTTTCATTATAGACTACATATTTTAAGCACATACATGAAAATAATATGCAAAACCATGATCCTCTTTAACTGGGCTTGGGAAATCTCGGAACGATATTTTAAGGACCCTTTGAATTCAGTGTTGATATATGTTTGAGAGTCCATATATTATGGCCATTAAGAATATGGTTTTGGAACCACACTTGAATCTTGGGGATACGTGGCCTTGAGCAAACCACCAACTCTCTTTGTACCTCTTTGCCTCAGTTTCTTTGTCTGAAGGATAATCATAGGTATGTGTGAAGAGTGAATGAATGGATGATTATCTCTAATAGATTTAGAAATGGTGCCTATGATTAATGCTATCTATGTAAGTGTTTGATGTTGAGTATAAACTGTCATCAAATTGAAATTCAGGGGCACATTAGGCACATTAGGAAACCAGGAAAACTAGTAACCTCTAAAATTTCTAGAGCAAAGCACTTTGAAGAAACACACAAATTAATAGTCTCTATATTCTGGATCCTAAGAACAGAACAGTAATCCCCCTGCTTCTTGTAAGCACGAAAAGTATAATATAGATAATCTTTTTGTATTTGTTCCTCAGCCATGATCTCTACTCAGTGGGCAAACTGGAACAGGGCTTCAAAGCCCCGGCATTGGGAGCCCCGAGTCTCACTGATGTGGGGCTGTGACATGGGGGCCAGAATAGGATTTTTAGGGCCCCAAGCCATCCTGTGGGCCTCTTCCCTAGTCCCATAGATACAGGGGACTATAGGTTATAATGAATACCTCATGTAGCCTTTAAGGGACTAAGAAAGTAACAAAGAGCGTTGAGTAGTGGGCCGGGCACACTGGGGAGGACAAACCCACCATTTCTGCTTTGGAGATGCTGGCAGGTTTATGAATTAAGTGTTTGCACAGATATATATGGCTTTAAACCTAGCTGGCAGAGTCATTTCTTCGTTCCACCAGCAGAATCCCTGCCCAGCACCAGGAACTCAGGCTCTGTGTAGGGGTAGGATTTGGGTAAAATCCTGGTAGGGACCTCTGTGGGAAAATCTAGAATGGTTCAGAGCAAACTGGGATCCTTGAATTTTATGGATCCATGTCCAAATAGCCAAGGTCAGTACTGGAATCCAAGAGAGAAAACCTGTAGAAGACTTGTCCAGAGTTGTTCTCGGCAGGCCACATTGCCTGTGCCAGAGGCCCCTGGGGCCGGTCCCAGAAGTGGGCTCAAAATGCAGGCCTCCTCTGTCCAAATCTAAATGCAGAGTTCTATAAATTGACATCTTGGGTACTCCGAAGAGCTAAGATAGACGAGATTTGGATTCATAGCATGCCTGTGAATTAAAAATAGAAATTAAACACAGACAGGAGCAACTATCCTGCTGGAGGAGAGGTGACTTTCTTGCCTTAAGGAGAAATGTAATAGGATCTCATCTGACCACAAGCAGACGCTCCAAGCCACGCCCATTGCTTTGACAGTAGTAGAACTCTGACGTCAAAAAAGAGACGTGGCCCACACCGTACTTGACCCCAAACCACCTCCGCTTCTGCTCCAAGGTCATTCGCTTCCCCTGCTTTTCTTACATGCTGAGGAAGAAACACCACCACCAGCGGGAAGGGACCAAAGAGACATTAGCATAGGAGCCCTGGGACATCTGCCTGCAGCTTTTTGTATTCCTCCTGTGACACAACAGCAGTTCTGGATGAAGACGACTTGGAAGATTAAAGTGACTCCAAGACCGGCACGAGGCTTGTGTGGAAGCTTAGGATTTACTGAAGGTTCCCGTACTCTTCTGTGAGAGCAGTTAGGCTTCAGGCGGATTTTTAAATGAAATTATCAGATTTGTAAATGTTTTTTAGAGATAATATTTCTCTTCCAACCCCGGATTATACTCCCATCCACACTTAACCTCTGTGCATTTCTCTCCCAGTGCAGTCATGGCCCTTGACATAAAGCAGAAGGGAGAAATATTTTTCTGCTCTTAAGTTTAAACTTTGAATCTGGTTATTTACAGTCAGAGTTATTTATTAAATTTGTTTTAATGTAATAAGGAAAATACAAAAAAGGGAAAAACATGTTTTACAAATCTCTTAGTTTGCTCCCAGATCTTTCCCTCCATATTTATTTCTTATTTTAAAATCATCGTATTAGAGCTGGAAGGAATCCTTCTTGTCCAACTCACTCATTTTATAGAGGAACAAACTGAAGCCCAGATGAGGGTAAGCAACTTGCTCAAGGTCACGTGACTCAGTTTCTCTCTCTTTTTTCTTTTTAATGTAAACATTTGGCTCAAGACTGGCACAGATTTCCTTCCCGATTATTTTTCTTTATTCTTTGCCATGTGTATTAATATATTTTACTGTTTGGGATCTGCAATTACACACACTCTTATTTCAACAAGTTGAAAACCCCTGCTCAGTATTCTTATGGAGGCTAGGCAAGGTCAGGGACAGGGCGAAAACTCCACATTCATATTCCCAGTGTACTCCAGGACATTTCTTCTGTGCTTTTTTAAAAAATAAAATAAAGTAAAATAAAAATAATTAAATGAAATAAAACAAAACTTACTCATCCTCTCTCAACCTCAGTGACCTTGAAGAAATGGAAATAGTGAAATGAAAAGGTGATTCATGGTGACCCAAGAGTTTGAAGAAGAGTAGCTATAAGTGTGAGTAGGAATACTGAGGGGACGGCCAAAGCAGCCACTTTCTTTGAAAGCCTGCATATGGTGGTGATTATATGACATTGGTGACTGGAATCCCCAAGGGAGCTTCCTGTCTACCATGGTTAAAAACAGACTCTAGAAACGGTCAGATTGCCTGGGGTCCAAGTCTAGGTCTTACTACCATTTACTAGCTCTAGTCTCTTGGACAACTTCCTTAACTACTCTATACCTAAGTTCCTTCATTCATAAAATGAGTTGAATAAGAGCACCTACCTTATAATATGCTGGAAAGAGTACCTGGAACATTCTAAGGGCATAATCTATGCTTATTATTATCATTATCTATTATCAACCCTGTTTCCCAGCCGATCTGAAAATCTGGGCCGAAGATAGAAGAGGAGGGAACTTGTTCTATTATGTTTGACCAGGTACTTAGGAAAACAACACAGTCATGGCTTGACTTGATAATGGAAAATCCTTTTTCCTATTACTAATGTGTAAATTTCCTAAACTATTAACGTATACATTCAAAATAGAGAATAGTTTCCAGAATGTGCTTTCTTGGAGAGCTCTCCAGTAGACTTAAGACTTTAGATTAGAGTCTGGTCTCTGGTTGATGGAATCAGTCTCGCTAAAATTAGTAGGCACCGAGTTTTCTCACTGTACCTTGAGATCTGTAGCCGGGGACGACAGTCCCAGATGTGGGATTACGTAGAGACTCTGTTCCAAATGCTTCAGGCGCCGGTAAGCATTGGAGAATCCTTCCCAGTCACTTTCCTGTGCCCTTGGTGATGTCCTTTTCAAAGCTGGACCCATCTTCTGGAGAGATACACACTAGTACATACATACTCTAAACAGTACTAGGATTTCAGAGCCAGCCCTTCCAGCTGCATGAAAAGGTTCAGTGTGCAAGTAATGAGACGTTTCTCTTCTTCATCAGATCACCCATCTCTCCAGCGTTGTGTCAATCCTCTTGCCTTTCGTAGGGTTGCAGTGGACCACTCAGGAGGTATCACGTAAATTACCAGCCCACAAGGAAAAAGTAGGGAAAGTCTAATGACGATTAATTAGCCTGATACCGATAAATCCTGAAGGCCATCTTAATCTGGGAAGAACCCGGGAGTGCCTGACAGCGCTAACGGAATCGTGCTGCAGGAAAACCTCCACTGCTTCCGATTTTTTAATCTATGTCATGTGTACAACCACTAACACCAACACACAATACCCCGATAACGGGAGAATCCAGTAAATTGTGCAAGCTCCTGGTAAAGCCATCAGACCTTACCTGTCCCCACTGCATTGGAGGGAGGAATCAAATATTGCAACGTACAGCTCAAAACATGGGGCTTTGGAGTCAGTAGGTAAAACAGGAATGAGCACCATCATTGGTTGTGCTGCCAGAACAATTAGAAATATTCTTCACCTACTCTACTTAAGAAAAGGACCGGACTCCCACTTGCCTTCTGCGCGGTGAGTAGCTAATGTGGAGTGAGCCACGGGGAAGCCTGCCATGGCCTCGGAACAGGCTCCTCTGCTCTGTGCCGTGCCCTTGGCCACAAAACAGAAGGCTGCAGGGGCTGGGGGAGGCCAGACTGAGGAGAGGGAAAGAATGGCATGAAATCCGATGCAGCTGCTGAACTTTCTTTTCATTAACTTTAAATTATATCAATTTTTAGACTTTTGGATACCTACTGGAAGGAGAAAAAAAGAGGAAAAAGACAATCTGTCTGCTTTTAACCTAACTCGAATTGAGCAATAATAAAAGTAATTTAGCCGAGGGCAGAAAGCCAGGACCACCACTGTCCCTGCTCCCCACCTTCCAGTCCTATTTAGCTAGAAGTTTCCATTTCAGCTCTCCTCCTCTGAGGCAAGGAAAACACAGCTCCAGAAAGGAGGCTGTCCCTGCAGCTGTCTCCTCTGCCTGGCCTTACCAGAGTGACTCAGCAAAGCAGCCCCTTCCAGGGCGGGAACAGGGCAGGGCCTGTGTTACACGGCTGTAGAAGCGTGTGCCATCTTTCCAGCTTGTGTATTCACGCTGTCCCAAAGCACATCTATTGGAAATGGTCAATAGCACCCAGATCGTTAAATTATGTATGTACTCCATATTGCAAGTGTCTTTCGGGGGAAGAGGTGACCAAAAAGATGGTTCTTGGCTGTGCTAGGCCAGCTGAGACTGGTGTGGGTGGATGGGAATGTGGTGGGTGGAGGGGCAGGTAGTAACAGTCACCTCCAGATCCCCGAGTGTTCAAGATCCTAGCACTCCAAGCCCTTCCCTGATCTTCTGCCCTAAGGTACCTTCTATTACACCTGGAGCCTTACTTTGAATGCTCTGAGCTTCTCCAGAACACCTGTACCTCTTGGTCACAAAATAAATAAAGCAAGAAGGGAAGGAAATGTAAAAGATTCAATTCTCCAGTGCATGTTTATGGAACACCTACTTTGTAATAGTCCTCATTCCGGGAGCCAGATGTAGGGAGATCCATAAAACTTACAATTATGTGGGAGAAACAGACAATGAAAACATAAGCAAATAAACAGAACACTTTCAAGAGTGGTGAGTATTCTGGAGAATACTTTTATGGGAGAGAGTGAAGGGGCAGGGTGATACTGGGATGATAAGAGAAGTCCTCTTTTGGGACTCGTCATGTGATCTGGGACTTCAGTAATAAAAGGAGTGAGCCATGCAATGACCTGGGGAAAAAAAGCATTCCAGGCAGAAGGAAGAGCAAGGATGAACGCCCAGGGATAAAGTTAGGCCATCAGGAGAACAAAGAGAAGAGCTGAATCACAGTGTTGGAGGAACAGGCTGCTCCCAGATAAGGAAGAGGAGGTCGGCTGCAGCCGGGTCACAGCGGTGGGGCTCGTCGGCCCCAGGGAAAGTTTGGGAGCCGGCAGAGCGTTTGTAAGCAGTGAAGTGACGTGATGTTTATCCCGCTTCCCATTCCTCTCTATGACAGACGCACAGATACGCACAGACACAGGGAAGACATGTGGTCAGGGTAGAAACTGAGTTAAGGTTATGAAAATAGTTTATGTTTTTATAATTGAATGTCACTTCAGATTTGATATTTAGAAGGATGAACAATTTCTCAGCAATGCAAAAGGAAGGGCTAGGTTGGAAAATCAGGCAAGTGTTTTCTCGAAGCTGTTTTATAAAATTAATACCTGAAATGGGACAACATCATCCACACACAAGTCACGCTGGACGTTCATCTTTCAGAGTCAACCAACTCTTAAGATATTTTGACTAGAACAGACACACAACAGGGAAGAGAAAATGATATCTTTCTCACTGAGTCCCCAGAACTTACATATCCATTAAGACAAGGCACGGCTTGGTTTAAGAAACCAATGACCAGTAATTTACAAGTGGTGGGGTTTATCCATATTTGCACAGAGTACCAGGTCTCCCTCTGAGATCCAGACAAGAACCTTCAGTTTTAGCCACTTGTTTAACCACAGTGGTCTCTCTTTGTTCCAGGACATTGGCACCACCCTGGAAGATCCAGTCAATGAAAAAGCTTGGACTAATAAATGTTTTGGGGTGTTGACCTATGAAACTCCTTCAAATATTCCTTTTCTGTGTAGCTTAATTTCTCTTTCTTTCTTCCTTTTCTTTCAAGAATTTTTAGAAAGGGAGAGAAAAATATGAGAAAGGGGACATGATTTTTGTTATGAATTCTGTGATTATGTCTAATGTGGCTAAAATGACATAATACTATTTTTGTAAAAGGATGGAGTTTTAAACACCTAGTGATTAGAGGCATTCTTCAGACTATAAGTAAACAGAGACTGAGTACCCACAAAATATGTACGAAAATCAAACAAATACCTTTTTAAAAAAAACAAAGTTAATGTCTGAAGAAAATTGATGGACTTGAGCAGAGTAGCTATTAACAGAGAATAAATGAAAACATGTTACTTGTAGATACGTTTTTATTCAGGTCATCATATTTATCCCCTGTCAACTTAAAGACATAATAGAAGACAAAATATTTTAAAAGAGTAAAAAACCAGAGGCCAAATACTAAATAAGGTAGGGAAAGTAGACATAAAATAGTAGGAGAAGCTACTATAATTAAGCAAACTACTTAGCTCTGAAAAATGTGGATACCTTCTGCCGTCCTATATTTTAATTTCACAGTGATTCCAGAGCCCTAAATAAATTAGATTTGAACAATTTATTTTTACCTCAGAGATAGTTACTTCTTTTGAATAGACATTGGAAAGTTAGCTCAATGATTAGAAATCTAAAGAATGAAAGTATGGGAGACTGAATATTGACTCCCAAAGATACCCGTGTTCTAGTCCCTTGGACCCAGTGAATGTATTATATGGCAAAAAAAAAAAAAAAAAAAAGAAAGAAAGAAAAAGAAAAAAAAAAAGAATTTTGCAGATGTGATTAAATTAAGAATTTTGAGATGGGGAGATTATCCTGGATTATCTGGGTGGACCCTAATATAATCACACACATTCTCATAAGAAAGAGGCAGAGGGATACTTGACACAGAAGACGAGAAAGCAGTGTGACCCCTGAGGCAGAGAATGGTATGGTGGGGCCACAAGCCAACGAATGCCAACAGCCAGTTCTTCCCTAGAAGAATAGTTCTTCCCTAGAGCCGCTGGAGGAATGTGGTCCCACTGACACCTTGGGTTTGGTTTGGCGAAACAGATTTCAGACTTCCAGACTCCCCAACTGTGAGAGATTAAATCTCTGTTGTTTTAAGCCACTCCACTTCTGGTAATTTGTCACTGCAGCCATAGAAACTGACACAAAAAGCTAGTCTGAATTAATACTCACTGACATCTTAAAGGAAGTAAAAATAGCTGTGAGAGGGCAGAGGACCCCAGGCTAAAATCAGGTCACAGACTGACTTCTTGATATCAGCCTGTTGAGACTCTGAGCAGAAAACCCAGCTAATTCATGCCAAGACTTCTGACCTACAAAAAGTATGGGGTAATAAATGGGTATTGTTTTCAGTTGCTAACTCTGTGGTAATATAGCAGTGACAAACTACTATACTATACTAACCACGCAAGATGAGGATATATTCACCCTTACGATTTCCTTAATAACACTTCTCTGTTTCTCGGATCCCAGTTTCTATCAACGGTGCACTTACTTCCACATTTTCAAGGTTAATAATGTTTATATTCTGTTCTATAATAGTAATAGTGTTGTAGCATGAGAAGAGGATCTGTAGCAGATTGGATACATTTGAACCTAGTTCTACTTAACATAGGCATATATTTTTAAAAAGATTTATTTATTTTAGAGAGACAGAAAAAGACTGAGCATGAGAGAGAGTGAGCGGGGGGAGGGACAGAGGGAGAGAATCTCAAGCAGACTCCCCGCTGAGCTCAGAGCCTAATGCTGGGCTTCATCTCAGGACCTGAGATCATGACCTGAGCTGCAACCAAGAGTAGGACATTTAACCAACTGAGCCACCCAGGTGCCCCAATATAAGCATATTAAATTTGGGTAAGCAAAGTCATCTTTCTGTAGCTGTTGCCTTATCTGTATTATCAAAACAGAAAAGTACACCCTACGTTATAGTGTTATTGTGAGAAATAAGTCAATACATGTAAAGTGCTTACAAGAGTGACCAGCACATCATCGTCGTCGTCATCATCATCAGTGTTCAGTAAGTATTGCTATTTTTATTACTATGTTTATATTTTTGTGATTTGAATACATTTGTTCTAAAAATTGAAAGCCAACAAATTACATTTACATAAATAGGACTAAATATTTTTCACAGCAGTGCCAAATTGTGTGTTAGTATGAAGTATGCTTCTCTGCAGGTCCAGTGTCATAACTTCTGGACTATTTGAAGGAGAATGTTCCTAGCATCAAGGTCAAATGGATACTGTTTTTTCTTATATATACATCAACAGTTTCTCAAAAATTTGTCGTATTTTGTTTACTTTGTATTGGACAATAACCTTATTGTTTATTTTGTCTTCTTGATAAAAACTTTTGTTCATAATACCTCAAAATGAGGTATTTTAATAAGTCAAAAAATTGTTAAGATCTCTTTTCTCTTCAAGGGTATTTCTCAGCTCCAATTTGGACTACTTCTTAAAACTGTGAAATAGCAGTCAACCTGGGATTTTATGGTAAATACTTGAACACTTTTTTTCTATTTGTCAGTAAAAATAAATCAAAAATAGTATGTAAAGTGCATTTTCCTGGAAAATTCTGTCAGTGTGATAATCACAAATTGGTAGCAGTCCCAGGAGGCAGAGGGCCAGCTTTGAAGTCAGACACTCCTGAAACCTAATCCTACCTGTACCACTTCCTCTTTGTGGGAGTTTAGGCAAATGAACTTTTCAGATCCCCAGTGTCCTCATCTTTGGAATGATGATAATAGTACATGGCTGATAATTCTGTACATGGCAGATTAAATGACATAATGAATGTAAAGCTCCACGTGTGATACCCGTTACACGGTAAGCTCTTACTAAATGGGAACTGTAATCATCACTAGTCAAGAACTGCAGCTAATCATCTCCTTAGCACTTAACTCATTTGAAAAAAAATATTTATTTTTAACTTTCAAATTCTGGGATATAAAACACAGAATAAAAAGCACTGAAAATGTAAATGTCCAGTTTAATCATTAACAGAAAAGTGTTGCACAGATAACAAACACAGATTTTTAAAAAATGCATTGCCAGCATTCAAAAGCCCTCACTCTCCTTTCCCCTCTACTTCTCCTTTAGAAACACTTCCTTCCACTGTAAGGCTAACAGATATTTAATTTGAATTTTCAATTTTCTTAATTTATATGGTAAACACTTCCCCACTTTGTTCTTCTAGTTTTACCACCTAGAGAGAGATACCTCTAGCAAGACTGAGATAACTTACGAGTTGCCCAAGAAAGTTTGGTAGATTGATTTCATATTTTTTGAGAGATACAGTGTGCAGAAACTATACAGAAACTAATAAAGGAGTATACTATTTACTCTCCAGCAGCTTGTAGTGATGAAAAATAAAGCCACGCTCCCAGCGATCAGCTTGCCTAATGCCCTTTGTTCCACTTTCCTATTGAGTATAACAGTATTTACTAGAAACAAAAGGAATACTAGCAGTCGCTCTTTTTAGAATTCTTTTCAAAGCCAACTCTGTACCCACTCCCATAACATGAAGAGAAGGGAAAATGGAAAGGGGCTTACTGTTTATTGAGTTCCTGCTACATGTCTAGCAATGTGCTGGAGATTTTCCATTGTACTTATTAATTGTTATAACAATCTGATAAATATTATTAACTCTATTTGACTTGCAAGGAAATTGAGGCAACAGCTCAGAGTCAGGACGATATAATACATTTGAAAGGAGTCAGTTCTTACAAAGTATGCTTTCCAATCACAACAGAACTAGAAATCAACAATAGAAAGAAATCTGGAAAATTCCCAAGTATTGGGAAATTTAAAAATACAATTCTAAATAATCCATGGTTCAAAGAAGAAATCGCAATGAAAATTACAAAATATTTTAACTGAATGAAACTAAAGTATAACATACGACAATTTAAGAGATACAGCTAGAGTAGTGCTTAAAGGTAAATTGAGTTTTAAATACCTGTGTTATAAAAGAAGAAAGGTTTCAAATCAAACTTAAGCTTTCATTGTAAGAAATTAGGATAAGAAAAGCAAGCAAACCCCAAATAAATAGACAAAAGTAAATAATAAATATTAGAGCAGAAGTCCATGAAATAAAAAAACACAAGAACAGTAGAGAGAATCAATGGAACGAATTTTTTTTTCTTTTTTCTTTTTTTCGTTTTTTTTGATGATCAAGAAAACTCACAAACTTTTATATGGACTGACCAGGAGAAAAAAAGAGAAGAATCAGGAATGGAATCAGGAAAGAAATGGAGGCTATGACTACTAACCCTCCAGAAACTAAGAAGGATTATAAGGGAATATTATGAATAACTGTATGACAGTAACTTAGACAACTTAGATGAGATAAACAAATTCCTAGAAAGTCACAAATTACCAAAATTGACCAGGAAGAAATAGAAAATTGGAATACCTCTATAACAAGTAAAGAAATAATAGTAATGAAAAATCTTCCCACACAGACAAGCCTAGGCCCAGACAGTTTACTGGTGAATTTTGGCTAAAATGTACAGAATAATAGCAGTCTTCACAAAATCTTAGAGAAAGTAGAGAAGGGAATACTCCCCAGTTCATTTTATGAGTATTACTAGTATCACCCTGTTACCAAAGTCAAACAAAGACATCAAAAGAAAACTACAGACCAATAATAACCTTCATGAACACAAATACAATGATCATTAACACTATTTTAGCAAATTGAATCCAGCAATATATATATAATTAAGATAAAGTAGGATTTATTCTAAGAATGCAAAGTTGGTTTAAGACCCGAAGATAAACCTAAAATATAAAGGACAAACAGCTCTTGATCTTCTCAACAGATACAGAAAAAGCATTTGACAAAACATAACATCCATTCATGATTAAAAACTCAACAAACTAAGAACAACGAGGACTTCTTTAATCTGTGGATGTGATGTTTGCTTATGTCTCTAAACTTACTACAATCATTTAATTAAAGGTTAATAAATTTACAATAAGTAAATCTGTTTTAAAGTTTATTTATTTAAGGACTCTCTACACCCAGCATGGCGCTCAAACTCATGACCCTGAGATCAAGAGTCACACGCTCCTCTGACTGAGCCAGCCAGGTGCCCCAACAGTAGGTAAATTTTATTATATATAAATTATACCTCAGTATAGCTATTACAGAAAATTGAAAATGTCTAAGGTGTTTCTTTCAATAGAAGTCACTATAGACAAGAAGAGTATCTTTATTATGTTCTCTTTAGAACACAACTCATCAAGATTACTCAGTCAATTTTTAGTAATTTTTCAATTGAGCTTTCAAGAATTAACCATGTTCCATGGACTATATAATCTATAGCCTGGCATTCAAGTTGCTGCATGTTCTTGCCACAATTTATTCTCTTTTATCTACTCTGTTTCCATCAAAGCAGCTTTTAGACCAACATTTTCATGTCTGTATCTTTGCTCATGCTGTGCCCTTCATCCACTAGGTGGTACTTTGGGCCCTTGCAGCTTTGTTCCTACAAGGACAGATGTCAGGGTGATTTGAAAGAGGGAGACCCATTATGTAAACAAGCCATTTCTCACTTGAGTAGTCACAAGCCAGAGGCCCTTTACCAGGTATAATTGGACAACTTTAACTCACATTCATAGAATTAATATTTTTCTTTTCCTCAGCAAAAGTTGAATATAAAGGATCTCATGTTTCAGAATTTTTACAAAATGTGGGTTCCTTGGGCTAATTTAGGGCTTTACTCATTAATTCTTCAACCAACATTTACTGAGTGTCTGCTCTATGCCAAACACTCTTCTAGTTATTGAAGTACAGTAGGATATACAACAAAGTTCCTGCCCTCGCGGCACCTACATTATAGTCGAGGAAGAAAGTGAATGAACAAATAGTTTCTGATGTTTAGTATGTAAGGACTTTGCAGAGCCCTGAAAAGCAGGAAAGGGGGACGGGGGAATGGTGAAGATGGCACCATTGTATGTGGAATGGACGGCCAAAGCTTTTCTAACAAGATGACATTTCGTACATCTGAAGGAAATGAGGGAGGGAATCACGAAGCTAACCTGGGAGAAAGCAATGAAGGCAGAGAGAAAACATAATATATAAATGATTATAGGCAGGAGCATTCTTGGTATATTAATGTAAGAGCAAGAAGGGCAAGTATGTGGGTGTAGCACAGTGTGGACAGGGGTATGCGGTAGAGACAAGCTTGGAGAAGTAGATGTGATCTGGCTTGTAGAGCATGAAGGGACTCGCAAGGCATTTTAAGGCCTTTTGACTTTACTCAGAGTGAAATAGAAGCTTCTGAAAGATGTTAAGCAAAGAAGTGACACAATCTGACTTCTGTTGTAAAGGGATTACTTTAGCTGCTGTGTTGAGATTGATTATAGTAGGGCAGAGGCAGAAGCTGGGAGACCAGTTAGGATGCTATTATAATAATCCAGGCAAGAGGTAATAATGGCTCAGATCAGGGTTAGCAATGGAGGAGATGAGAAGTGACCATATTTTGTATGTATTTCTAAGGAAGAGCCAACAAGATTAGCTGATGATGAGATACAAGGTGTGAGAGGATGAGAAGAGCCAAAGATGAATATTAATTTTACTCATTTAACAAAAGTTTATGTAGTACTAATTATATGCCAGGGACTGTTCCAAGATCTTGACAAATATTGACTCATTTACTCTTTGCAATAGCCCAATGAGATAGCTACTATTTTTGTTCTCACTTCCTGCCTTCAAAGTTCTTGCTGTGAGGAGCTGGAAGGATGGAGCTGTCCTCTACTGAGAGAGGGAAGACCATGTGAAGAGCAGGTTCAAGCTGATAGGTTAAGGTTGACAGGACTGAAACAACTGTGTGGTGTCAAGCAGGTGCTTGGTCACACAAGTCTGGGGTTTACACAATCTGTGTAAAGATTGTTTAAAACCATGAAATTGGAGGCGATCTCTAAGGGAGTGTGTATATAGGATGAAGGACTAGGCTGGGGGCCATCCAGTATTTAAGTATGAGGACGCAAAGACAAACTATCAAAGAAGACAGAAGAATGGGGCGCCTGGGTGGTACAGTGGTTAAGCGTCTGCCTTCGGCTCAGGGCGTGATCCTGGCGTTATGGGATCGAGCCCCACATCAGGCTCCTCTGCTATGAGCCTGCTTCTTCCTCTCCCACTCCCCCTGCTTGTGTTCCCTCTCTCGCTGGTTGTCTCTATCTCTGTCGAATAAATAAATAAAATCTTAAAAAAAAAAAAAAGAAGAATGACCAAAGAGCTTGGCATCCTGGAAGCCAAGTGAAGGAGGAGGGAGCAAGCAGCTGGGATAAATGCTGCAGATGGGTCAAGTAAGAGAGAACTGAGAATTTATTCACTGGTTACTTTGAAAAGAGTTGTTTCATTAGTGGTAGAAATGAAAGTTTGAATGCAGTGGGTTCAAGAGAAAGCTGGAGGAGGAGAATAAGAGATGGTAAATAAAAAGAACTATTCCATGGTGTTTCCTCTAAAGAGTAATAGGGAAATATGGCAGCCGTCATGGAAGAGTGTGGGGTCAAGATGGGACTTTTGTTTTATTTGTTTTGCTTTGTTTTAAATATGGGAGAAATAGCAGCATATTTGTATGCTGGGGGAAATAGTCCAGTAGAAAAGGAAAAAAATGTTGCTGTAGGAGAGAGGAGATGAAGTGATGTTCATGCGCTGATGAGAGAAGATGATAAAGTATGGGGCTTGGACGTCGAAGCACAGATAGTTCATCCTCAGCAAATGGAGAAAAGGCAGGATGTGTGGGGGTCGACAGAGTTATGTGGGAGATGTGGTTGGCATCTGTGGAAGTTCTCTTCTGATTGCTTCTGTTTTTTGCAGTGATGTGGGAAAAAGGTCATGTGCCAAAAAAGAAGCCCAGAAGTATTGGAGTCTTGAGGATTTCTAGGGAAACGAGGATTATTAGCCACAACAGCCCACCCACAGTTTCTTCTATCATCACAGTTTCATTATTTGGGTTTCGAAAAGTTTGGTCTTCAAGAGGCCGCTATTAAAAAGCAAATACTGGGGCGCCTGGGTGGCGCAGTTGGTTGAGCATCCAGTTCTTGGTTTCAGCTCAGGTCGTGGTCTCAGGGTTGTGGGATCAAGCCCCGGGCCTGCATGGGGCTCCACACTCGGTGTGGAGTCTGCTTGAGATTCTCTCTCTCTCTCTCTCTCTCTCTCTCTCTCTCCCTTCGCCTGTCTTGCTTGTGCTCTCTAAATAAATAAATAAATCTTTAAAAGAAAAAAATGGGGCAAATACTTAGAAGCCCCAGTTCTTTTCAGCTGCTTTTCTTGGATAAGGCGTTTGTATCAGAAGATGTCTGAGTTGTCAGACGGTAGAGTGAGATTTCTCAGGTCATGATGCTTGTACTCTATTTTTCCCGGGAAATCTAAATTTCACTTCATTTTTTTTTTTTGTTCAAGAAAAGTAAGCTGTTAAATGTAGAACTGAGTGTAATTCATTTGAAAAGTTTTGCAAGATTTAATATAATTAAATCCATATTAGAAAAATAATTTATCAAACCACTTGTCCAATTTTTTCCCTATAGAAGTAAGACACAAGTCCAGGCCCTTGGCAGGAGTCAGGGAGGTGGGGTGAGGAAAGACACTCGTTCTTAGAAAGGAGGAAAGGTGCTTCTTATAGGAGATAAGGAGTTGTTCTAGACCAATAATGTGTTACAATTATGGGGGCCTTCTCTGTGTCTATCAAATCTAAATATATGTTGTTTAATGAATACCCCCTTTCAAATTAATAACTACTGAGCAAGAACATACTTACTTGTTCTCTCCTCTACTATTATGGCCAATGAATTTCTGTAGAATTTTCTTTTTATAAAATGCTTTGGGCCACCCATATGGTGGCAAGAGAATGCTATACATAAGCCTTAAGCTTGAGTTAGAATCCCGGTTCTATCACACCCCAACTTTGTGATCCTGGGGGGAGGGTGTCTGCTCCTCACTAAGACAATCTGTTCTTCTATAAATCATGGGGTATGGATGAAGGTTGTAAAATGGAATGAAGAAACGTGCCATAGTAAATATGTAGCACTTTGTCTGGCTCATTGAAAGAGTCATTATTATTTGTATGTTGCTAGACACTTAGGCAGTATCTTCTCTTGTACCTGGAGAAACAGCCAGAGCTCTCTCAAAGGATTTCTGTTTATTCTCAACCCAAAGATCTGAATGCCACGACACAGAGGAAAGTAAATGGAGAAGAGTTGGAAGAGTGTTGGGAGAATTGGAGAAGAGTGGAGAACGTACAGGCTATGTTTTCTTCTTTTCTTAGAAACATCTTTATTTCTAGTTTTGTTTGTTTTGTTTTGAGGGCTGGATATAAGACTAAGCCTCACCTTTTGTGAAACTTGAGATATCGCGGACATATAACATCATGTCAGTTTCAGATGTACGACATAATGATTTGATATATGCATATATTGTGAAATGATCATCACAATAAATCTCATTAACATCCATCACCACATATAATGACAAAAATTTTGCTCTTGTGATGGGGACTTTTAGGATGTACTCTTTTAGCAACTTTCAAATATATAACACAGTAATGCTAATGCTGTACACTACATTCCCAGAACTTATTTATTTTAAAATTGGAAATTCATACATTTTGATCACATTCACCTATTTCACCCACCCCCAACTCCCATCTCAGGCAACCACCAAGTTGTTGCCTGTATCTATGGGTTCAAAGTTTTTTCTTTTTTCTTTTTTTTCGCTTTGTTTTGAAATTCTGCATATAATGAATATCATAGAGTATTTGTCTTTCTCTGTCTGACATATTTCACTTAGCATAAAGCCAGAAGGTCTATCCTTGTCACAAATGGCAGGATTTCTTTTTTTATGGCTGAATAGTATTACATTGTGTATATTTATACCACTTTTTTTTTTAATCTGTTCATCTGTTGATGGACACTTAGGTTGTTCCATGTCCTGGTTATCGTAAATTATGCTGCAGTCAACATGGGAGTGCATATATCTTTTCGAGTTAGTGTTTTCATTCCCCTTTCATGAATACCCAGAAGTAGAATTCCTAGATCATATGGTAGTTCTATTTTTAATTTTTTGAGACATAGCCTCTCCAGGCTATGTTTTTAATTATCTCCTTGGTAATGTAAACGTGTCAGGGACTGCTATACATTTTGCTCATTTCTAGCTTGCCTAAGACTCTAGGAATCCTTAGCCAACAGATGAGGAGGACATCTTCATTTTACCATAATATTTAAGAAGTTCCAAAAGGGTGAGGACCATATGTGTGACTGAACTCAGCGGGCCTAACGAAGGATAATAATCTAACAAAAATGTGAGAATTTCCCGAGCAGTTGGGTTTCAGAGCACTGCAGCCATGAGCTCCTTTTCATACTGGCTTGGGTCTGGGAAGTGAGTGGGTGTGCTGGCTGCCTGGCTTGAAGCTGGATTTAATGATATCCTCCAACACTGCATCCTTTGCTGATATAGCTGTTTGAATCTTGCAGCTGTTTTGCTGTTGGTGTGTATTTTCTTCAGTGTTACAGTTGAAAATGATGAGAGCAGGAATAATTCTTGGAGTCACACGTGGAGCCCCCATGGGCAGAGTGTTCACAAGGTAGGATGCTTAGGGAGCAAGAGAGCCCAAGTTCTGTGTTTTGCAGAAAGCCTGTCCTTCTGTGACCTCTGTGTATCAATCAGCCCAGATTCCAGACACTCTGGCTGATGGAAAAGATTAGGTCTCCAGAACAGCCCCACCAGACAAAGCCCCAGTTGATACCTGGGTTGGTTAACCATTAACTTGACCAGGTGGAAAGGAGTCAAGTCTATTCCTGATTTATAGGCTGCCGCCATGGGGCCATATGTCTTGTGCAACCAGCTGTAGCACGGGGCCACTCCCATGCTTGTCACCCGGCCCTTTATTTCTTGGCAGGTGACTGTTTACTCTTCTTTCCGTAACTCCAGAAGCTGGGCCAGGGCTCTTGGAGCAACTTACAGGTCACGCTGTGCAAGGGTTTTTAGCGTCTTTATTTAGCCATGGATACTCTTCTCCCAACAGAATCTCACACCAAAGTCCAATATTTAAATACTTTCAGTTAACTCTGGAAGTATTTGGCATGAAGTAGAAAGTAGATGATCCAAAGCTGGTCATCTCTACCCCTTCCAAATCCATAACACACACACAGACACACAGACTCCTTGAGGCACCTCTTAAGAATTCCTAGCACTCTAAGCAAAGACAATTTGATAGTCTTATCCTTTCATTTTACAGATGACAAAACAGATCTAAATCTGCCCTGTGCAATATGGTAGCCACTAGTCACAGGTGGGCAGGGAGCATTTGATATAGCTAGTCTGAACTGAAATGGGCTGTAAGTGCAACACACACAAAATTGTAAAAGACTTAGTAGAAAAAAAAAGAATGTGAACTATCTCAGTAATACATTTTTTATTGATGACAGGTTTAAATGATAATATCTTAGATAGTCTAGTTTCAATAAAATATATCATTAAAATGAATCCCAACTGTTTTACTTTACCTTTTTAAATGTGACCACTAGAAAATCCAAAATTATACAGGTGGCTCACATTCATGGATCACATTATAATTCTACTGGACAACGCTGGTCTAGATTACTCTGCTAAATGCACTGTTCAAGGCCACCCAATCATTGGAGGCAGGTCAGCATTCACGGCTCCTAACTTAGGGTTGGCTCATTCCACCATCTTCACATCACTCATTTACATGGAGACCTGATTGACAGATAACAGCTTAAAGTGACATCCCTGGGCAGTTTCACTGAACGTGATGGGGGAGGAGGAAGGAACTTGCAGGTGAAGGTGAAGGTAAAAATGGGGTAGTATTAGGCCCATGGATGGCCTCCCCAGTATATTCGATTGGCATCTAAGAGGAAATTAACCTACGGAGGGAAAATTGACTTAGAAATAGAAAAACCCAAGTCTTAGACCCTTTGATGATTACCTTCTCTCCTTGAACACGTTTCCAACCTTCCTGGGTCTCCTGTTCCTTCTTTTGAAGGTAAGAGAGTAAATTCACAAGTGCCCATACCCGTCCTTCATCTCTCAATTCTGTGATTTACCACTTGTGCATTCATGATATTCTTCCCTGCCAGCAAATACTTTTTCATGAGGTGTTCCTGTGTCCACTTCCTTTCCTTGTTCAAATTTCATTCCTAAAAGCTTTGAAAAAGAGACGTTGGGTTGGGTAGGGAAGATTACTTCAAAGACAACTCCAAGTCACTTCCTTTTGCCCTTGACCTTAGAAGCAATAAAAGATGAGCTATGTGCTCTTACCTGTGGCTCAGTAAAGGAGGAGGAAGAGGGCAAGGGATGGAGGAAGGGGAGGGAGAGTGAAAGGAGAGAAGAAGAAGGTGAAGAATAAAAAGGAGATGAGTTTTAGATATATATTTATACCTAGTGGGATGATTAATCTTCTATCCGGACTCCTTGACCTATAAACTTGTGGAAACCAGGGACTATACCCTATTTTTTGGAGAGGGGCTTGTCCTCTATAATACACAAGCATACTGCTCCTCAATGGACGATGAACATGAAGCAGTCCCTTCATTTGGTTCCTCGGGTTATTGACAGCCCACCTTATATGGCTGGGACGTTCACAATGGGCCTGACAATAAAGGCAGGTGAAACACAGACACAGACAGTAGGAGAAGTCAAATTAAACAACACATTTATTAAAATTTTACTCTTCTTCAGAGGTCCTACGAAGCAGAAAACACCCAGACATTGTTTTAAGTCAGGGAGTTTCCAGCTTTGCAACTGAACTCCCTGGCGGAGGGCCAGGCCTGCCGTCAGTGCGTGGGAGAGAGTGGCATTCTCAGGGCCGTGTTGGAAGTTCCAAGTTTATGAGGCATTTATGTTAGGATTTAGTGGTTACCTGTGGGTTTAGAGTTTAATTTTTTTCTCTAAAATACACTTCATCTCCGAATTGCAGCACATGCTAAGATGCTGTTCGTGCTCTGGCTTTTTCTTAAGGCAGCTCTAGATTTTGTCTCAGATGAGATGATGAGGATACAAAGCTTCCGTCAGGCCCCACCCATACCTGACAGCCATGCGGGAAGAATCGTGTGAGGGGAAGTGGCTCTGAGGAATTGTCCTGAGACACTGGCTCACAGTGCCCTATTGTCCTCTTCTTCATGTAGGTGTTCTAGAAGGGACAAGGAACTGGCGCAACTTTGAAGGGCAGCACGAACTCAAACTTACCTGCCTACACCAGAGATGTTAACAGCTGAGGTTAGCTTTGCCAGGAACCAAAGAACATTTAATTAAATTAGACTTTTACAAAAGAAAGGAAGGAAGAAAGAAAGAAGGAAGGCAAAAACTAGAATATTCAGTTAAAATGTCAGATTTCTGGAAGCTTTAGAAAGGATAAAACTGAAGCAATTAATACAGTGGGAGTAGGGGAGTGGGAATCCAGCCATGAATCCTTCAGGGGTATTACCCTGCTGATGCTGGTGTCCATACCTGCCTCACAGGACGGAGAACACAAAACTCAACTCTACCAAAGCTAATAGCCAACTATCTAGTGTTGTGTATGGGGTAGGATTCCTTCCTCAAGGGTCTGCTGAGACCCTCTCAGTCAAAGCCTTAAATTAGTTTCCCTTGATATACTTGAGGCATATGAATAAACCACTCCTTTGGCAGTTAAGAAACTGAGCAGGGGCTTCTGGAGGCTTGGCCAGGCTCCAGGTAAATGGGGTTGTAAACTGGAGCTCAGGAAAATTCCCTGTAGGTTGAGCACAGTCTGTTCAGACAGCGCAGGTTAAAATGTCCTGGCCTAGAAAGCCCACGTAGCTGTATTTCCTTAGCGGGGCCTTGGAAGACTCTTCCGCTTCTCCTCACTGGGCTATGAGCCTTGGTGTTTTTCTCAAAGAGCCCAGGAAGCTGGTCTCCACAGCTCCATTCATACTCAGGGGTTATAATGGGGAAAGGGAGACTTCTCTCTCTGCACGCCCTAGCTTATCTTCTGAGAACTACATAGGAAAGGCCAGGCTTTGAGCTACACAGAAAAGCCAAGGTCTCCACATTTAGGGGATTTGCAGGGTCACCATGTGGCAGTCTGCTAGGGCTACCACAGCAAACTACCACAGGCTGGATGGCTTACACAGGAGAGACGTATTGTCTCACAGTTCTGTAGGCTGGAAGTCCAAGATGACAGTGTCATTGGTGTTGGTTTCTTCTGAGACCTCTCTCCTTGGCCTGCAGATGGCTATCTTTTCCCCTGTGTCTCACATGGTCTTTCTTCTGCATGTGTCTGTGTCCTAATCACCTCTTATTGTAAGGAGACCAGTCATATTGGATTAGGGCCCAACTTATGACCTCAATTTGACTTAATTTTCTCTTTAAAGACCCTCTCACCAAGCATAGTCACATTCTGTGATACTAGAGGCTAGGACTTCAACATACAAATTTTGGAGGGGGACACAATTCAACCTATAATACCATGTCTCTGACTCTTGGGAAGGCTGAGAACCCCAAGGCAATTCCCAGTTCTTGGTGGCGTGTCACCATTTAGATAACTCAACCACATCATTCCATCTCCATTTCTTACCCAAATGTCCTAAATTTACTGGACTTCCCAAGCTCCTTAGGCCAGTCTTCTCAGTGTCTAATTTCACTGTGATGTTGGGGATGTTTCCTAGAATGTTCCTCTTAAGGACCACAGCATGGCCAAGCTGGTGGCCAATATGCTCACTCACCCACCCCTCCTCCCCTACAAGCCCTTCCCAACTGAGCCCAGACAGACAGGGAGACCCAGTTAAGGAGGACTATACACACACCCCAATCCCCAGTGGTGGCATTAAAAAAGATAGCCTTCTCCTCATCAGCTTGTCCTTCCTGTGGTGTTTATAAGCAGGCCTTCTCTGTGTGAAGCGGATTCCAGAAATGGATTTTTAGAATTTGTTTTGCTTCCTACCACTACTCAAAAGTAATTCCCTGGCAAGGCAGGCTAGGAAAGAAGACGGGATTACTGAGCCCAGAGATGATCTCGCCTAACCCCTCTGTTTCTTTCGAAGAGCAATTTAAAATCACTTCTCTCCCTGAACCAGATAAACAACTGTCTCCTTTCCTCTGGGCTTTGCAATTCAACCCTATTTTCTATGATCACAGTGCTGAGCTTATTATACAAAAACAGCCTTTGCGAATCCTCCCTCTCTCTAAGATGATGATTCTTGGGTGGTCCTTCTTGGGTGGGTCCCTGGGCACCGAAGGCCCATGCCATGTCTCCTCCTCTGCTTAGCGTGCTGGGGGAAGAGTCGGCCTCACGGAGCTCAGCTCCAGCTCACCAAGAGATAAGATCAGAAACACTGTGGAAGGGCCGTGTTTTAACAAGGCAGAAAATACAAGCTATTCCAGACCTCAGGCCTACTGTGCAAAAAACAAACCCTGCAGCACACCCAGGCTTTGGGGGCCCTCTCCCGGAGAGGCTTCTCCCCTCGTAAAGATTGGTATCGTGGGGTGAAGAAAGAGTCATGTCACTCCCAGCAGGATTTCCAGTCAGAAAGGCTTCACTTTCAATTACCCAAGAGCAGCTGTAGACTGCTGCTTATGTAATGGCTCTGCGCCTCCTCGGGAGGAGGATGTGGAACCATTTGGTGTTTGCTGAATAATGAGTCACGGTCAGATTTAGGGAGTAGAAACAGTGAATTTCTCCCCTGCATTGCTTCATCCGGAACTTCTAGTAAAGAGTGATAAGCACTGAGTCAGTGCCCCGGGGCTGGCTGGGGGTGGGGGGGCAGGGGGGACTGCCTGGGAAGGGAAAGCACCACAGAAAGCTCTGAAATACAGGCCCCCAGAGGGCTCACGTGTCGAGCTGCTGAAGGGACTTGAGGGGCATTTGCAGCTTCGCTGGGCAATGTATGCGGAGATTCACTGTTTATTGAGGCCCGTGGCTGACCGGACAGGGGTTTTCCTATCTTGGGCAGTTGCAGCCTTTTTCCAGGCCCCAGTCAGGATCCGGGAGTGTCGGGGTGAAGACGGGAGCTTCAGAATGAACAGAGCTTTCTCCACACCTCATTTTAATTCTCAGAAATGAAATGAGTCTGAGAAGTGAGGTGGGGTGGGGGGGGCGCGGGGAGAAGAGGGGGCCCATATTTATATCCACTGAGAAGTTAAAAGGTTCGGTTTCAGCCAGAAATAAAAAATTAAGATATTCTATTTTTCATCACGTTCTGAGCTAAACAAACAGACAAAATCCCAAGAACACAAAATTAAGCCGTGTGTGAAAATGGGCCAGAAATGATTTGTCCGTCTTCACAAGACAATAATTATTTGTCCCTCTTCTAAGAAATCCAGTCAAAGTTTACAGACTTTTCACATCAGCAAATAATTTCTTGTAACTTCCTTCCCCACGCCCTGTGATGCTTTTCAACATGCGTGGCAAGAAGTCACAGCCGCCATTGTCCCTCTTTAGCAAGTCACCACCCAAATAAATCTGTGTGTGAACGCAGGGGTCTCTTACGGAGCTGGTGGTTCTCCCCGATGCTGTGGTAAAGGGTACTGAAGAATTTCAGGGCGGCTTGCTTGACGAGCAATGGAGGGAACATTTTCTTCAGTGTGCAAACCTTCAGGAGGCAGGGAACTCTGCTTCCGTGAAGCAGCATCTAGAGGTCAAGGTCAGACTGCCCGGGTTTGAATCCCAGCTCGGCTACCTACCACAGCTATGTGACTTTGACACACAATTAGCTTTTCTTCTTGGTTCCTTCATTTGTAAAATGGGGGCATTGAGACTCTCTACCTCAAGGGGGCTTGCTAGGTCTGAGGGAAAAATCACAAAGCATTTGATGTGTTTTAAACCTTCATTAGTGATAATGATAGTGATTTTACCAGTATCATTACCATTACTGTCATTATTTAATCTTAGCATAATGTTCGTCTCTAGTGATTTCCACCCAAAAACATGTTAGTGAGATAGGATAAGCAGGAGCAGTTCCTATGGTCAAGCAGATATGACCTTTTCACAACTAGTAAAAATTTCCTTTAGCATTTTCATCCGTATAATGGGGGAAATATTAAAAATTTATGGTGAAGTTTCAATGGAATAAAGTATATCAAGTTGTTTGGCTTGGAAAGTCCAATAAATGATAGCTATTTTGGTTATTATATTATCTAGCCCATAAAACGGAATCTCTGCTCAAATACATTTCAGATTTTTTTACCCTATGTAGCAAAATGAAGTTCCAGCCCCACCCCCCGCCCCAGTCATGGACACCCCTTTAGAGTATTTCTACATTTATTTATGATATAAATTTTCCACAGGGAGGTGAGTTCCTAGAATTCTAACTCTGCACAAGGGTCGCAAGGGTCCTACTCTGATGTTTGGTTGAGAAAAGAAAGGATAAAAGATACAGCAATTCTTTAGATTCTTTAAGAAGGGCTCTTTTGGCCTCAGTGGTATTGATTGATTTTCTGGCTTGATTTACTTCGTATCTTGTTGAGTTCGGCTGACCACAGGAAGCAGATGACACTCCCCCTCTGAGACTGGCTGTGAGTGCTGGAAGCTGAGGAGGGCAGCCACACGGCTGACATCATCCTTCTCCTCATCACCCCAGCTAGCGTCCACATTTTGGGGGCACCTATTATATGTGTCAGGTCCAGCGCAAAGGACATTTATCTCAATTTTATACTTGAGATGGCCCTGTTGGCTTAATATCATTTTCTCTAGCCTGAGGAGGAGAAAACAGTGTTCCTCAGAGGCTTGCAACCCGCCCGTGATCCCACAGCTGTAAATGGTACCACTGGGGTTAGAATCTGGGGAAGTATTGGGCCAACCAGTTTCTGTTGCCATTCCTACTGAGGGTGGGCCTGGCTGGAACAGCCCCCGTGGCTGTGGTGTGTAAATCGTCTGCCTTCGTGCCCCTGCTCGGTAGCCATCCGATGACCTGCTGTCCAGGAACGCTCACAGGCAGTCTGTGTTTGAGGAGAGACTGCAGCCATTGCCGACCGGCTGGAAGAGGCCTTTGCCATCCTCCGGCTCTTGGTGTAACTGAGACGAACTTGACAGAGACAATTCAGTTCCACGGGAGAATGCAGTCCTCCACGGCACTGCCAAGTTATTCTGTGGAGTCAGCGGGAAGGGGAGGGGTGCTCCCTCCCACCCATGCTTTGGCGTGGTGGCCTCACACGAGAATGACCCCAGCCCCCCGTGCCTTCCTGCAGCTATCAGAGCCCTTTGAGAAGGGCAGAGCTGATGGCTTGGACAAGTTTCTTTTCTTGAAACAACGCTAATTTGTCCAGTTTTGTGGCTTTTTTATGTGGAACAACATTAGCTCATCCAAGCTTGTGGTTTATTTGAAAATGAAATTCCGGTAAATCTTTCGCACCATCTGGCAGTGCGGTGATTGGCCGCCAGTTAGGAACAAGCCACTGAGCACACAAGAAAACAAAGCAGAGAAAACCCACCCCAAACAGAGAGGCTCTCTGTAATCTCTGTGCCCAAGCAACCCCACAGGGCTCTCTGAGGACGGGGCTGCCCCCGTGAGCAGAGCCATAACCTGTCACTCCCAGGGTACTGGTTTCTCTCAACAGCTGAGGCCCAGTGGAACTTCTCAGCTTAAGCTTTAGCCAGGGTCTTAAATTCTTTCTATAGAAACAGATTAGAAGAGGCCCTCTGAGGGCGCATAGAGAGGATCTAGAAACCAACATGAGTGATTAGGAGAAAAGGGAACTTGAAACATTGGCGGGTGACTCTTGGAGTGTGGAAAAATGACTAGGTCTGGGTCCCTGAGGGACGTAAATGTTATTCTTACTTATGTGTCTGTCACACCCAGCAGTCCTGCCCCCGCCTTCATTACGCGTACAGCCAACGTTTCCCCGGTGCTCACGGGGTGCTTTGCACTGCCTTGGGTACAGGGTACAGACATTGCCCTGCCTTTAAAGATCTTATATTCTGGTAGGCTAGATTAGAAAATATATCACTTAAAATAATTATTTCAAGTACAGTAAGTGCTGTGCACGGAGAAATCAGGGGCTTCAATGGGAGGGTGCGCAGATCAGGACCGTTTTTAACAGGACTGCTCAGGAAAGGCTGTCTGAGGAGACATTCAAACTGAGACCTCACGATGAGGTGTTGCTGACAGTGCAGGTGTAGGAAAGCCTTGGGCCTGAAGGAACTGAAGGACTAGCCTGATTAGACAGTGAAAGAGAAGGAAGGCCTGAGATAGGGATGGAAAGGCAGGCAAGGGCCATGTCTATTAGGCTGAGAGAAACCATTTCCCCCTTTTTACACAGTGAACAGGCAAGATCTCCTTCTACATGGACGCAAGAGCACTTTTGCCACTCTGGGGAGAATAGATTGTTGGAGGTCAAGAATGGAAGTAGAAAAACCAGTTAGAAAGTTACTTTAGGTGTCCAGCAAGAGATGGTGGTGGCCTGAGCCAAAGGAACAGCAGTGGAAGGGGAGAGGAGGGAGAGATTTGAGGTAGAACCAGCAGAATTTGCTAGTAGATTTGATGTGGAGTAAAAGGGAGAGATCCTCCTAGAATCTCCTAGGATGGTGCTCCTCGTTCTTCAGCTTGAGCAGCTGAGCGGATAGTGACACCATTTCCTAAGATGAGGAATCCTGGGATGGGAGCACAATATCTTGGGGAACAATCAAGAAATCTGTTTAAACCACGTTAAGTCTGAGATCTCTGCTTGGTCGGAGCAGGAATATCAAGTAGATATCCTAGAGCTCAGTGGAGAAAAGTATAAATTAAGATGTCATTAGCATGAAGAAGCTAGTATTTGAACCCACGAGAATTGATGAGCTGCCCTGGGAGATGGAAAGTAGAAAAGTGTTCCAGAAAGGAATGTTTGGGGATTTCTCATGCCCTGGCCTGCATGGGCCCCTGGGTAGGAGTACACACAGAGGCACTAAGTCATATCAAGAGGGAACTCATGCATGTATGTGTGGAACCCCAGCCCACTTGTACACAACCCCTGATCTCCAACACCCATTTGCACACATAGCACTCGTTGTCCACTAGTCAGGGATGAACCTGCAGAAAAGACCCTCAGTCAGGTCCTCAAAATGGGCATTGAACTGTTTGGACAGGAATTCCAGGGCCCTGGGTAAGCATGTCCTCTCAACCCGTGGACCCTCACTCTCCTGGGTCAGGGTCAGAGCAGGGACCCCTAAAGCATGGGATAAAGGGCTGGGGCTCCAGCCAAGGGTGGTAGAGGGCACTAAACAGCGTAAATAAGGCCATTTCTCCAGGCAGCTGATAGGTAGGACTGGGAAAAGAGCCTATATAACTCACCCTGCCAACCCTTGGGCCACTCCTATAGTTTCTGCGACATAGACCTGCACCTTGCTCTTTATTAACCTTGTCATAATGGAACGGCCACCTTTTTAAACTTGCCAAAACTGACCCTGGTGAGAAGGATGAGAAAGCAGAGATGAAAACTTAGGTGAAATAGAAGCCATCCACCTGCAGAGGCTAACCTCAGCTAGCTTAGTCATGGGCCTGATGCACAGGGCCCAGTGGGCATTTAATGGGTTGGAACATTAAGTGTGGTTCACTTAAGTGCTAGTGGGAGGCCATGCCTCAGGCTATGTTCACAAAGGGAGTTCCAGACCCCGAGTGATGTGCAGGAAGGTGAGAAGCGCCATGGCTTCTGTGAGACTGTCCATTCTAGCCCCACATGCAACCAGGTGCTGACTGGCTGAAAAATAGGATCCATGCAGTGCCCTTTGACCCCAAGGGCTGGGAGTTAGCAAGATTCAGCTAAGGAATTTGAGGCTTAAGGCTGTCTTCCCATCTTAGTGCATTATGAGGGTGCTAGGCAAGATAACTTATTTTCATTTTGTAAAGCGGATCAACATTTTGGGAGAGGCGGGGGTACTGAGGATGAGATATATACTTGCTCACTCACGTACTCACACCTCCAATACTGGGACTACTGACATCATGAGTTAATTTCCTGCCCCATGTAGAGAACTAAGTTGTCTCACATGATTGGCTCAAGCCAAGGCAAGGCCCATCAGCATTACCTTTCCAATGACTCAAGGGCTGGCAGCCCTCCCATCAATTCCAGGACTGGTGACCAGGCCTTATGCACTGTCTTAGCTGTCCTCATCTACTGAGCAAATTCAGAAGGGGCAGATGTCATATATAATAGGGCTATAAAAATAACGTAACTGAATGTTCATTTATTTTTGTCTTCATAATAACCCCCATGGCCAAATAAAGGTAGGACTATGAAGGAAAGGTCCTGAGAGCCAGGAATGATATGTTTTATTACAAACCCTGGTTGTGGCACATTTTGTGGCCTCAGGCAAGTCACCCAATCTGTCTGCTCTTTCTTTCCAAAGTGAAAAGGGGCTGGGAGAATTCATTAGTTTGGTGGAAAGGTTTGAGCAACTTGGTTCCATCCCTGCAATAATGACCTCTTTCTGTTTACGAGACTTTGGCTCCGATCCTCATTTCACTTTTGATAGCCAAGTGGATTTGCAAGTTAATGGGAGCTCTCAGCGGCAATCTGTAGAACATTCTAAAAGCCATGGTTTGCAACATCCTGAGAAAATGTCAGGGACTCTTCAGCGTATTTCTTAAAGGGGCTTTCAACAAAACTTAAGACCATTCCGAAGCAAGTTTTATGTGGGAATGAGATTATGCTATATTCCTTTTGCAAATTAAGGCAACAGAAAATTTGTGGTTTTGAATTGTGGCCTTGAACTTTATATGTTCAATTACCTTAAAAGTTTAACTCCCACCTAGTGCACCGTTCTACACGTGACACATTTAAATGCTTAACAAATGTTTCTGGTGAGATAGATGGGCGAAGAGTTGACAAAATCATAGTTAGTGAAAGAGACACCTGTCATTAAGTTTGACCCTAGCTCTGGAATTCTCAAGACTTAGGGTTTAGGATCCTCAGGCATTCTTGATGTTAACTTCAGTCTTCTTACTTCAACAGAGTTCAGGTTTCACTTGGATGGAAATGAAGCCAAAAGCAGACTCACTATGTTTCCTTGTAGCTGTGGAGGACGCTTAAAATATTGTTTGTGTAGGACAAAACCGCTATGGTACAGGTATGATTTACAGAAAAAGAAACTAAGGCTTGGAGACATTGTGCAATTTAGTGTGGTCTTGTCCCTAGGCAGCCCCCTAGAGGCATTGAACCCCCTGCTCCCAAACTCCCGTCTGCCATCTTGTTTCCAATTCTCTAGATGCTCACAGATTCTCTGACACAGGAGATTCGGGAAGTCAATGTCATGCATAATATCTTTGCAAGATCAGTTTATCACATTAGCTTCTGAGCACAATCAGGCCCAGAGAGGAGGCCAGTTAAACCTTAGTGGCCACCAGCCCAGAGAACAGCCCAGACCAGCCACTTTATAATAGAAGCTAGGGGTATGATCCAGAGGGTTCCATGTAGGCTCATAGAAACCATCTTCCCATTCCACCATGAGGTCACTGAAGACATATCTCTTCCCCATATACCCAGATGCTATCCCTGGGAGAAACGGGGAGGAGACAGAACTCTAAAGGAATAAATATTTTATGTAAGAGAGACTACAAAATGACATAAGGAGACTATTTGAATGATAATAGCAGACTAAGTTTATTGTCATATCTAAAAGCCTTACAACTCAAAGTATGGGCCCCAAATCAACAGCTTCAGCTAGGAGCTCATTAGAAATACAAAACTCAGGACCCACTTTAGATCTGATGAATCAGAATCTTCATTTTAACCAGATCACTAGGTGATTCATTCATAGGCACATGAAAGTTTGGGGCACGCTAGTCTGAAACTCAGGACCCTTCCTTGTCCCTTCCCCATCGTCCAATGAGGATGACAAAAGCAGCCATAGCTCAATATGAAACTGTATTTTTAAAAAGATTTTATTTATTTATTTGAGAGATAGCAACAGAGATAGTGACAGAGCAAGAGAGAAGAGGGAGAGCAGGCCCACCACTGAGCAGGGCTCCATGCAGGGTTCGATCCTGGGATCATGACCTGAGCCACAGGCAGACGCTTAATGGACTGAGCCATGCAGGCGCCCCTATGAAACCGTATTTTATCTACGGATCTCCATGTATGAAGACGTGTGACCTTGCCACAGCTGAATGAAAATAAGGAGCAAACTGAAGAGAACAGCGGGAGCTGCCAGCATCTTTCTGAGTCAAAAGGAGCGGGTCAAACCATGTTGGCTACTGGATGTCAGTTCACATGTCAATTTCTTCTGTTGACAACTGATGTCTAAGAGCTGGGTTGAGAATTCTGAGTCACACAAAATGTCAGTGGGAGAGTGCCATGCCAGATTAGCTATGACTGTCATGGGTGGAGGGTGGGTGAGTACCAGCTTACCTTCCCCACGTGTGCCAGTTCTGAGGTAGGAAAAGTGCTGAGAAGGACAAGACTGACAAAGGGCTTTTGATCGCGTCTCTCAAAAGTTGCAACGGTGGAAACTCTAAGTGCTTTCTGATATTTGAAGGAAGTTTGTCTGTGGATCAAGTAGCCAAATAGCAAGCCTACCTCAGCGTAGGAGAGGCCATGAGCCTCATTCTCTAGGATGGGTGCTTACTTGGGGACTCACTCTTTCGGCTTCATACTCATTAAGATGGGAGTGGCCAAGAGAAAGGGTTTTGCTAAGCACAATATCGGAAGAACAAATTATCAGGCACATGCTCACCTTGTTTGTGAAAATATTGCCTTTTTTTAAATAATAATTTTTTATTATGTTATGTTAGTCACCATACAGTATATCCTTAGTTTTTGATGTAGTGTTCCATGATTCATTATTTGTGTATAACGCCCAGTGCACCATGCAATATGTGCCCTCCTTAATACCCATCATTGGCCTATCCCAGTCCCCTAACCCCCTCCCCTCTGAAGCCCTTGGTTTGTTTCCCAGAGTCCATAGTCTCTCATGGTTCATTCCCCCTTCATTCTTCCGTTCCTTCTCCTGCCGATTTTCCTGCTATTTCTTATGTTCCATAAATGAGTGAAACCATATGATAATTGTTTTTCTCTGCTTGACTTATTTCATTTAGCATAATCTCCTCCAGTCCCGTCCATGTTGCTGCAAATGTTGGGTAATCGTTCTTTCCGATGGCTGAGTAATATTCCATCGTATATATGGACCACATTCTTTATCATTTGTCTGTTGAAGGGCATCTCAGCTCCTTAATGAATTTATGGGACTTCATCAAGATTAAAAGTTTCTGCACATCCAAGGAAACAGTCAGAAAAACTAAGAGGCAGCCCACGGAATGGGAGAAGATATTTGCAAATGACACTACAGATAAAAGACTGGTATCCAAGATCTACAAAGAACTTCTCAAACTCAATACACGAGAAACAAATAATCAAATCAAAAAATGGGTGGAAGATATGAACAGACACTTTTCCAATGAAGACATACAAATGGCTAACAGACACATGAAAAAATGTTCAAAATCATTAGCCATCAGGGAAATTCAAATCAAAACCACATTGAGATACCACCTTACACCAGTTAGAATGGCAAAAATGTTGCCTTCTTAAGTTTTAGATTATATTATATGTTATATATATATGATATACATTATATATATATGTATATATCCTATATATAGGATTTAGGGCTTCTATAAATTTTACTGGCAGAGATATTTTTTTGCAAAGTCAGAAACATATTTCCTTGAAACCTAGAGCACTGGATTGGGGCTTGAGAAGATGTGGATTCCGACTCCAATGCTCCTGTTTACTAGCTATGTCTACAGAGAAGTCAGTGAGTCTCCCTAAGCCTCAGTTTTATTGGTGACTGGCATTACTAAGCAATCAATACATCTTTTTTTAAAGAAATTAATCTTATATATACAATGGAATATTACTCAGCCATCAGAAAGGATGATTACCCAACATTTGCATCAACATGGATGGAACTGGAGGAGATGATGCTAAGTGAAGTAAGTCAAGCAGAGAAAGACAATTATCATATGGTTTCACTCATATGTGGAACATAAGGTATAGCAGGGAGGACATTAGGAGAAGGAAGGGAAAAATGAAGGGGGGGAAATCAGAGGGGGAGACGAACCATGAGAGACTATGGACTCCGGGCAACAGACTGAGGGTTTTAGAGGGCAGGGAAGTAGGGGGATGGGGTAGCTGGGCGAGGGGTATTAAGGAGGGCACGCATTGCATGGAGCGCTGGGTATTATACACAAACAATGAATCATGGAACATTACATCAAAAACTAATGATGTACTGTATGGTGACTAACATAACATAATAAAAATATTTTAAAAAAGAAATTAATCCTAGTCTCCACTATAAATTATGTTTAGTTTGAGTACATATTTTTAATAGAGCAACTTTCATTTGTGAAATATTCAGGGCATCTGGCAGATGCTAGAGATGGTGGGGAGGGCAAACCTTTGCTGCTAAAATTATTTCTTTTCTGTCTTGAATGATTTCATGTTACAGAGCTTCCTGGAAGCGAGAGACCAAGCCAGAAGACCCCTTGAGGTCCCTGGTACCTTTCAGGTTATACCATTCTCTAAAGAAAAAAATGTGGTCAGGTTGAAGAATATTAATAGGTACAGAAGCACAACAGGAATTTGCCTCACTCTCCCCCCCAAACAGCTGAAACCAAAAGAGATAGCAGGCCTCCCTAGATAGCGGGCCTCTGCTGCATTCCCAGCCAGATCAGGAGAGCAGATGAGGCCTCTTAATGCAGGAAGTGCTAGTTCCAGAGTTCCCAGACAGACCGTACACTTCTTGATTCCGACGGACCCACTCCAGTGTCACTCACAAGCAACTGCCCTTGCTGGGGGTCGTTAGCAGCGACGATGGTCCCACCCTGGACAGCCAGAGAGCGCTAAGGTTAGCAGCCCAGGCCCACTCACTTCCGGTGGGCGGGGCAGGAAAGGGGGAGAAGGCTGAGGTCCTGGGGCCGATCCCCAGCTGCCAGCTCTATTTGGAGGCTGAAAGCAGGGACAGCAGATGGGAAGTGATGATCTCCTCCCGCTGCAGGTGATTCATAGGGCATCCGGGCACACGGCCCACCTCCAACACCAGTGGGAGCAGATTTCACATAGATGCAAGAGGCTCTGCTGGCGCATGAGAACCGCATGAGGCTGGGAGGTGGAAGGGAGGTGGGGGGAGGGGGTGTTCTCACAGCCCAGGCCATCCTGGTGCCAAACCCGCGCACATCTTCTTGCTTCATTTGCCCTCAGAGGCTTTGGTTGGTTCCTCCTTTAGCCTGCTGAGGGCAGCTGCGTTTGCAGCCGTGTTTGCCTTCGAACTGCTCCAGCTGCATTCCTACCTCACTGTCACAGGCATCCCACATCTCTGCCTCTTGCGGGTGAGTTCTATATCTCCTCTACTGATATCCTTACTGACAGGATCCCCAGACTTCCTGGCAGGATGTAGCCACTTTCTCCCCACAGCAAAGCAGCATTCTGGCCAGGTTCTCTGGCACCTTATTGCCTATGCCGTTGTGTGAGGCGTGGGCTCCCTGCCCTGCAGTGTGAGGATTCTCAGACTCCAGAGAAACAGAGCAACTCAGCTATTTGGCTTTTTCCCATGAGACAGTCTCCAGTGGGGTTTGACCCATTTATTCATCTCCTTTCTCCTTGCCACAAAATGCCTTGGTCAGAATATTTGGCCCTGGAAATTGGTCATTTGCCAACCAGGAGTGGAGGTGCCCCTTTTCGTTGGGGGGTCCTGATGCTTCCAGCATCACTGAGGCTGACAGTGGTTCCAGCTCTTCATTGCCTGAAGCTTTTTCTCCCCTCTGGACACATCGAAGGTGTTATAATCACTCTGCCTTTCCGTCTCCTGTACCATCCTTCTCCCAAGGAACGAAACTGGGAGTTCTCTCCTCATGTGATTGCTAGTCACAGACAACCCTGAGGTCAACACCGGTTTGCCAAAGCTTATGTCTGTGCTGCCTGGTATCCTTCCCTCTCTGCCTGGTTGGGCATTACCACAGCAGGAGTCTAGAGTCACTTCCCGGCTCCCAGCATGTGACCCGCACATGCCCAGAAGCATGAAGAGCAATGGTAACCTTTTAGGAGATTTTCCAGAGCCAATGAGACAGTCCATGGAGTGTTATTTATGTCTCTTTTTCTCCTTTCTTCCTTTTGGAAGCACCAATTTGGAAGGGACAGACAGAATAAAACAGAAGTCAAAGAACTGTCTAGGCATCCTTTCCCAAGCTATAATTAAGATGGAAGATCATTTGCCATCCTGAGGATTGGTGTAATCAAGCATACGGTAGAGCTAGATTCGGGAACATTTTTATCAGCTTTGGAACTACAGCTCTTCCATGGCCACATTTCTGTTCATGTCTCAGATTTCAGAGCAAGGACTGACATTTCCTGCACAGACAGGCCATGCCTCGGCTCTCCCGATCCGGCTGACCACTGTTCACTGGAGCTGCATGCAAGGACGAGGAGTGGACACATTCCAGCACGCTGGGGTTTGGAACAGCACCTCTCATCCCCAGAGAAGGGATTCTCTGTGGGGGCTGAATTGGCAGTGCTTAAGCTTGCCTTGCGGTCGGCACGTAGGCCATCAGAAATCATCTGGGTGTCAGCCTGCCAAGCTGAGGCTGTCCTGGGGTGCAGGGATTTATTGCTAACAGAAGAAAGAAAAGAAGTCATTTTCTTAACTCTGCTTTGCAGGCCACTTTTATGCAAAGGGACGCCACTGTTGCTTCAATCAGTTCAATATCTAATTCATCATGCCTGTGTTCTTCCAGCCGTTTGGGCCTGTCTGCTACCAGGAACAGGTGCCAAATCAGAGTGTGGAATTTTCCCAGCAGGCCCTAGGGTGTGTTGCTGCCAAGGCAGCTGTGGTAGGGTTGAGGAATAATGAGTGAACCACAAATCCAGAAAAGGAAGAGGAGGCTGCCTTTTTGGCGGGGGCTGACTCAGGCACAGGCTGTCCCTTGAGGAAAGATGTGGGTTGTGAAGACCCCTCCAGTGCCAAGGCTGGACAAGGCCAGGGCAGGCGAGAATGGACCCCACAGAGCAGCTTCCCAGAACTAGGTTAATCAGACCAGGTGAGGACAACTGAGAGTGGCTGCCTGCTAAGGCCACGGCAGGCCCTGCCCAGCAGGGAGAGCAACAAGCAGTTGGTTGCTGGGGAAGTCCTAGAGACCTACGTTCAGTGAGCGAGAGCAGCACCAACCAAGCATCTGAAGTGCGGTCTGGAGCTAAGTGTGCGCCAGGGAGGAAACAGAGCTGTGCACCGCATAGGGCATTCAGAATAACAGGAACAAAGCCAGTGATACCCAAGGAGTTGAGGTCAAAAGTCCAAGCCAATGAGTAGCAAAAGAGAAGCAAGTTCTTTGGAGTCAATCAGTAGCAACTACATATTGGCATCATTTGATAGAGTATATTTCTCCTCATCCTTGTGAAAGGAATTCCGCTCATGGCCAACAGGGCACACAGTACAGTTAGACAGACAGGAGACTTGTGATCAGAGCTGCTTGCCTACCTTTACCTGTCCTGGACTCCACAATCTTGGCTGAAATTCTAAGACCACATCCAAGGTCAGTGGGAATGAGTGCCATGGTGTGATGTCTGCCATGGGAACAGGAGGGGAGACAAGGCACATTGGCCATGGCCATGGTTTTATTCTTCCCGAGCTCTTGCTTCATTTGAAGATTTCTTTAAGTTCACAAAGAGAACAAAATGTTTTGTTGAGAGTGAGCCCATAATATGACGTGAGAGCCATAGTTTTACATTTTATTCTACATTAATGAAAACAAAATCGTCTAATGCAAATTAAGGACATTGGGGTGAGATATACTATGAAAGTCCAGGCCTTCATCACTAAACAAATGAGCACCCTCTCTCAGTCTACCTCTTTTTTCTTCTGTCATCAAATTTTGATTCATCCACTTCTGCTCCTCTTCTATGTACATACTTTTTTGATAGGACTAAGATTTTTCTGGTTTGAAGTCCAAATTGAAATTCCCACTGAAACATGGAGACCATGAAACTCCCTGTAGTCCAACATTAAATATCCCCTGGAAGAAAAAACTTGAGATTTTCCTTTCTAAACACTATTGAGTAGGTATAGAAAGGGGCTGTTTTAACCAATGGCCTTTAAGGAGGTTGAACAAAGCTATTTCCTTATACTTTTTAAAGGGACATAGCTCTGAATGCCTAATATTTGTATGTGGTCTAAAACTGTAGAGTTTGGGATGGTTATCTGGTAGGAAGAGGAGTAAACAAACATTGAATGGTCAGGTGTCAAGCATTATGCTGGTGCTTTCCTGTAGATACATCATGAAATCCTCAGAACAACCCAGAAGGGAATCTTTGCTTCTGTCTTTATATATGAGTTTAGGAAAGTTCAGGGAGATTGAATGTTATGGATTCAACTGATTGAGTTGACATTTGAACTTATATCTGATTCTAAACCCCATGGTGCTGTTGGATTCTATCCTCCTGGTGGTGGCTATTTGGAACCACTTGTTTCTTCAAGCATTTTATGCTATAGCTTTGTGGTTTGAAACATTAACTACATTCATAATTATGTAAATAAACGGACTGATACAAAATAAACTGACTAATCAATTTGGAAAAGAGGTTGATGTTCTCATTTCCCAGTAGTTATTATTGTTTAACACTGTATCTATAACTTAAATGTGGGATATATTCCAACAAAATTTTTGATTCAGAGGCAGATTATTCCGCCAAGTCTATGGATGCAATAAGAAGCAAAAAAGTACAACACGAGGTGACCTCATTGATCCCTCCATTTCCATTTGGAGATTTTTAAAGTTCCCAGATAGTCCATGGACATTATAATTCTTGCCTAGGAACTGGGTTCATTCTTCTCTGTCATCTTCTCCCCCCCCGCCCCCAACATGCTCATTCTCCTTCGTGTGGGGTATGCAGATCTCCTGACTCTGGGACTTCAGCTCTATAAAGAACTATATTTTAAAGCATGAATAATTCTGATATATCTGATGGAAAGATCTCTGAGGTATATGGAAGTACGGGGAAAAAGAAATTATTGGCCTATGTCAGCACCGATTATAAGGAGATTCTCAAAACCCAGAATTGTTCACTGGAAACCTGGTTATGGCAAAGAGAAAACAGAAGCAGCATCTGAGACTCAAAACAGAGAAAATCAGAGGGTCTCAGGAAAGAGTCTTCAGAGAACACAAACTCTCGAACAAAAACAAAAAATTACTTGGGGGCACAGGTCTGTTTTTATCACTTAATTCTACTGAGAGTATAGATTTGAGATGAAAGAGAAAGAGCTAAGAGATCGATGAGGGCCTGTCCAGATAGTGATGATGAACTGGATTTGGATTTCAGGCCCATTAGCTTACGATGCTGGAATACTAGTCCTTGACCATGGGTGGTTCACATTTCATATGCACAAACGGAGTGTGTCTGCCTAGAGGCTAGATTGACAGAACCAGAAGGCTTTAAAGTCAGTATAGTGGAGGAGGGAGAAAAATAGACAAACCTGGGAAAACAGTTACCATGGAAGGTGGCAGGTAGAAACAGGTAAAGAAGAAACAGAGTGGGAAAGGGCATAGTGAGTCACAAGTGGGATGGTGAGTAGCCTTCAATATCGGTGCACAGACCACGGGGAATTCACAGCGGAGCTGGAGCTGACGATGCGGGTGTCTGGTCCTCTGTCACTGGGGCCCAAGGAAACTTCAGAATAAGAGTACACCATAGCTGTGGAATAGACCAAGAGGCCAGGAGGTGGAGAGACAGGAACAGGTTGTGAATTTGATCCCAGAGTGGTTTGTCATGACTGGGTTCAAGAAGTAGGCTGTGATCTTCTCTAGGTTGCCAGAGGTTCTTGAAACTGGCTAATGTATGTGCTTGGGAGGTGCTGAGTGAAGGATGACTTGTTAGGCCTACAGTGGGGCCATAAATACATCATTGGGCGTGCTTTTATACATATCAATAAACTTGGGTAGAACAGAACTCAAGAATCAGGTAAAGTTTCTTCCTGAGTCATTTACTTATTCAACAAATATAAATTGAGTGCCTACTTTACTGGGGTGCTGAGGATAGAGCACTGAGTGAGAGAGACAAGAGCCTTCCAATGATGGATTTACTAACAAATGGGAGGGTGAGAGACAAAATATGAATAGGATAGCAATTAAATAAATAAGAATATTTCATATAGTGATATTTACTATGACAAAAAGGTAATGAGTGATAGATTGTCAGTGGGGATGTAGTGAGGTAAACAGTTAACTTTGGTTGGGGAGGTAGTGAGAGCGGGCACTTGAAAAGTATATCATGTGAATAAAGTCCTGAAAGATGGATCCACAATGTGGAGGAATGGGGACGGAATGTTCCAAGCAGAGGGAACCACATCTGCAATGGCCCTGAGGAAGGACTCTACCCCTCAAACAGAAAATAAGCCAAAGCAGCTGGAGGAGAGTAAGTGGGGGGAAAGTGGGAAGAAGCAGAGTCTGCTCAAGTTTCTCTCTCTCTCTCCCTCTGCCCCTACCCACCCTGAAATAAAGAAATCTTTATTTACTTTTTAAAGGATTTTATCTATTTATTTGAGAGAGAGAAAGTGAGTGAGAGAGAGAGAGAGAGCACAAGTGGGGGTAGGGGCAGAGGGAGAAGCAGACTCCCTGCTGAGGAGGGAGCCTGATGCGGGGCTCAATCCCAGGACCCTGGGATCGTGACCTGAGCTGAAGGCAGGCAATCAACTGAGCCACCCAGGTGCCCCAACAAATAGATCTTTAAAAAAAAAAACAAGATCCAATAATGTGCTGCTTACACTTAGCTTTAAGGGCACACAAAGGCTAAAAGTGAAGGGATGAAAAAAGATATTTCAAGCTAATGGTAACCAGAAGAAAACAGGAGTAGCTATACTTACATCAAATTAGATTTAAGAGACAACTGAGACTTGTTTTGTGGCCTAATATACGATGTATCCTAGAAAATGTTCTATGTGCGCTTGAGAAGAACGTGTGTTCTGCTGCTCTTGGATGGAATGTTCTGTATATATGTTAGGCATATTTGGTCTTTAGTGTTGTTCAAATCCAGTGATTCCTTATTGATTCTGTTTGGATGATCTATCCATTGTTGAGAATGAGGTATTAAAGTCCCCAACTATTGTATTGCTGTTTATTTACCCTTTCAGTTCTATTAGTATTTGTTTTATATATTTAGGTCCTCCAATGTTGGATGCATAAGTGCTTACAATTGTTGTATCTTCTTGATGAACTGACCCTTTATCATGAGACAAATGAAGGTCATTATATAACAGAGAATCAAGTCTCAACAAATTCAAGAAGATAATATAGATAGACTTATGGGAGTTGAACACAAACTGTAAAACTCTTCATATCACTTATTATCTACATATCAAATGACATCAACCACAAACAAAGCACTAAAATATTAAGTAGAGTGACAGCTAGTTGACTTCAGCAACCTCTGCCATCAGCCACTTCAGTGCTGACACAGTGAGAGTATGAATGGAATAAAGTGGCAGCATGGTTGGAGGCTACTCATGGGCTCAGCAGCATGGGCTTCCACTCACCAAGCCTGATCTAGATACTCCCACTGCCTAATATCCAATCTGCCAACAATAGAAACCAGTGCTAAGGTTCTGATAAGATCCCTTCCCTCAAGGAGATCGATCAGCCACTTGATGGCAAGTTGATTACATTGGACCCCTTCCTCCTAGAAATGACAGTGGCGCGTATTATGGGTATAAAGTTTGTCTTTCCTAGAGCTTCAGCCTGCACTGCTATCCAAAGGCTTATAGAGTGTTTGCTCCATTGACTTGGGATCCTGTATAACAATACACTGGACCAAGGAACTCACTTTATAGCAGTAGCTCTCAAAGTGTGGTCCCCGGAGCAGTACTATCATTTCTTGGGAAATTTTTAAGATGAGACTGAGGCAGGGCCCAGAAATCTGTGTTTTAACAAGACTTCCAAATAATTCTAATGTACATGAATGTTTGAGGACCACTTCTTGATAGGAAAAGAAAAAAAAAAGAAAAAAAAGATGTGGCATTGGGCATATGACCATAATATCTACTGGTCTTATCATGTACTGTGCTACCAAGAAACTGCTAGCCCGATAGAGTGATAAAACAGTCTTTAGAAAGTATAGCGCTGAGTGGAAATACTGTCTCGTATATATGTCATTCTCTGGGGTATATGATATACCTCAGTCTTTCTCAATTAGAATTCCGTGAGAGATTTAAACCACACCAAAAATTAAGTGGCTATTTTTTCAATTTCCCAAGGGTAGTCCATAACTAATACTATCTTAGACTCTCAGGAAGAAAGTTAACTCATTATATATAATGGATATACTAGGCAGTAGAGCTTAATTATCGTGGAGAAACCTCGTTAAGAATAGCTGCCATAAATCAGTGACCATTATAATGTGTTGTGCCTCCAAGAGGAAGAATAAATGGGTCTAGGAAACAAGGGGGGAAATAGGAGTGGTAATTCTTATCATCACTCCCAGTGACCCATTTGGGAAATTTAGGCTTCTTGTTCCTATAACTCTGGGTCCTGTGAGTCTAGAACTCCTAGTTCCCAGAAGATGCGCTCCAGCACAAGGAAGTAAACCAACAAAGAACAAAACATATTATCTAGAAAAGAATGTGTTCAACTGGGTGGAGAGAAAACTTAGGGTAATCACTACACGACCTAAATTGAGAGCAACCTGTACAGTTTGGAACAGCAGGATGGGGGCACTTAGGAGACAGGTATCCAAATTCTATAGGGTAGATATTATGGATGGTTATGTGATGGGGCATCCAGAAAAAATTAAGAATATGCATATGGAATTTATGAAAGTGAACATTTTTAAAAAGAACAAAATATATATGGCTAAGAGTAGTATATATAGACTTATAAATGCAGTTGACCCTTGAACAATGCAGTAGCTAGGAGCGCCTACACCCTGTGCAGTCAAAAATGTACGTACGACTTTTGACTTCCCTAAAACTTAACTACTAATAGCTTCCTATTGACCAGATGCCTTAATGATTAACATAAATCATTGGTTAACATATTTTTGTATGTTATATGTATTACAACTGTATTCTTACAATAAAGTAATATATTTGTGTGTGTGTCTATACATATACAGATATGTATGTGCTTTCTATCCCTTTAACTCTGGTCCCCAAATATTGGTTCAGTGAGTTAAATCTACCAATGGCATATATCTACCACATACGTATGTATACATATAATATATATACACATATACATATAAGTCTATGCACACATATATAGATGTGTGTGTGTGTGTGTGTGTGTGTGT